>NW_016804791.1:1692999-1729064 GCF_001698545.2 Rhinopithecus bieti | reverse complement strand
AAAAAAAAAAAAAAAAAAAAAAAAGACTGCATCTTTTTAAGCCCTTGGCTTTTCCAGTTAAAGCTCCCAGGAATAATCTCAGAAACAGACTGAAGAAGCCTTCCCTTTAAAAACCAGGGTCACTAACATTACAGACGCAGCTCCAGACCTCCCCTGTGAGGACCAGCACTTGACTCTGGAGCACTCTGAATGGGTTTGAGTGAAACCATCTGGCTTCAGTATAGACTCACCCCAAGAGAAAAATGAGAACATCTGAGGCACTAGGATTGGGAAAGGAGGCTGGGAGGATGGACTCTAACTGTAGAAATGAAAAGTATCAATAAAATGATGCTAGTCAATTCCATCTCCTAAATATGTCTCAATTCACTTTCTGCATCCACTGATGTCCCCACTTTGGGCATCGAGGCCACCACCATTTCTCACCTGGATGACTGCAGTGCATTTCCCTGTTCCCTTCCTTAGGTCATGGCTGAAACATCGCACCCTCAGAGAAGCTTCCCCGCCTCCAGACTAAGTCTGGCTCCACATTGAGCCTTTCTATCCAAAACCCCTGCACGTTTCTTTCATGCACACATCACAAGGGTTGCTGTACAACTCATTACGTAGAGTTGTTGAATGCTTCTTATGTTCATTGGAATATAAAGCCAATGAAAGCAGGAACCTGTCTATCTTACCTCTGCGTTCTCAGGGCCTGGTGCATGGTGCCGTATAGGTCATAGGCTCTCAATAGCGCCTACAAATGAATGAGTGAATAAATGAATGGTCACTTTGCCCAGGGTCACTTAGAATAAGATGTCAGGGACAGAAGCTGCAAAAGCAAGGCTAGCCCTATTTATATGTTAATACAGACTCAACCATCTGTATCCGTGGGTTCCACATTTATGGATTCAAACAACCATGGATTAAAAGTATTCAGGAAAAAAAAAAAAAGATGATTGCATCTGTACTGAACATGTACAGACTTCTTCCTTGTCATTATTCCCTAAACAATACAAAATAACAACTATTTACATAGCATTTGTATTGTATGAGGTATTATACGTAATCTAGAGATCATTTAAGATATACAGGAGGGGCCGGGCGCGGTGGCTCAAGCCTGTAATCCCAGCACTTTGGGAGGCCGAGGCGGGCGGATCACGAGGTCAGGAGATCGAGACCATCCTGGCTAACACGGTGAAACCTCGTCTCTACTAAAAAATACAAAAAACTAGCCGGGCGCGTTGGCGGGCGCCTGTAGTCCCAGCTACTTGGGAGGCTGAGGCAGGAGAATGGCGTGAACCCGGGAGGCGGAGCTTGCAGTGAGCTGAGATCCGGCCACTGCACTCCAGCCTGGGTGACAGAGCGAGACTCCGTCTCAAAAAAAAAAAAAAAAAAAAAAAAGATATACAGGAGGATGTACATGGGTTATATGCAAATACCATGCCATGTTATACCTGGGACTTGGGCATTGGTGGATTTTAGTATCTGTAGGAGTCCACTGATACTCAGGGATGACCGTAACCTCCAATGAGACTCTAGTTCAGCTGGAACATTTTCTCATTTTTCTTAGGCTTTCCCTGTTTCCTGTAGTGATAAGGACAGTAAGAAAGAAGTCTCATACCCTCCAGCCAGTATTGGGGGGAAATGGGTTTCCAGAAGGTAGGGAGATTGTGCAAACCCCTGGGCCTGGGGTTATGCTAGAGGCTTGGGCCCTGGGCCTTAGTGTTTTCCAACATGCAAGGCTCAATGGGGAAGAGCAATTCAATATGTATATAAAATAAACTCAGGGGACCTAGGACTGTCATAATCCACTCAGTAAATCCTGCGGCACACATGCCAACCGGCAAATTTTGACAGAGAATACATACGTGAATCTCTGTACAACTGTAACAGCTACTTTGATATGGGTTACATAGAATTCTCCAAAATGAACCAATCTTCTTGTATTTAAAACAAGGTGAAAATATATATTCATGATTTGTGACTATACTAAAAATTACTTTAAAAGGTCAATTTTATGGTATATGAATGATATCTCAATAATAAAATGGGACTTACTTCCCCACCCCAAATCCAAATCACGTTTTAGTCCCTATGGAGTCTACAATCTCAGAAACTTGTCTTCCATCATGAGTTCTGGGCTGCTGACGCTAGAAAATGAACGGAGTCCAGTGACGTATATGAGCTAGGCTGTGCAAGGAGTCTGTCAGAGTGAGTACTAGTGAAAGCTGACACTAATGTGTCAGCCACATCCATACAGAATAATAAACCAGCACAGCTGCCTTAGCAGAAGAAACTTTTCCATTCAGTCAGTGACAAGGGCCACAAGAATAGCCTAAAAGGCCAGGGGGCGGTGACTCATGCCTGTAATTCCAGCACTTTGGGAGGCTGAGGCGGGTGGATCATGAGGTCAGGAGTTTGAGACCAGCCTGACCAACATGATGAAACCCCATCTCTACTAAAAATACAAAAAAATTAGCCGGGAGTGGTGGCGCACGCCTGTAATCCTAGCTACTCAGGAGGCTGAGGCAGGAGAATCACTTGAACCCAGGAGGCAGAGGTTGCAGTGAGCTGACATTGCACCACTGCACTCCAGTCTGGGTGACACAGCGAGATTGCGTCTCAAAAAAAAAAAACCCTAAAAGCAAAATTCTATCCAATGAAGCATACCTTTCTTGCCATTGCAGTCAACTTCTAGTACCAGTTAAATATCCCACAAGACCCTATGTAGTCTGGGATACATAATCACTGAATCCTTCCTACTGCTAGAATCTTATGCAAGCTCTGGGTGTGATTAATACGCCTCTACTCAAGGAGCTATTTGGAGATGGTGAATGTACAGGGAGACTTCTGAGGGGGTACATTTCCCCAGAAAGTCTTTGCCCTTTGGGTCAGGGGTTACGACATACTGCTCCATGCCATCAGCTGACTGGAGCAGAAAGGACTCACAGCTGATTTCTTAGAAACTCTGTTCTAGAGCTATGTCTGAGAATGTGGTGCTCACACTTAGTTGTGCTTACTACCACCCAGAAATGAGTATGTGTTCACACTCATGTATATGGATCACTTGGTAATGCATGCAAGTGAATCACACGTATACATAAGCACAAACCAACATTCAAGAGGAACCCAACATCTAGATCGGGGACTGGCAAACTTTTGCTATAAAGAACCATTAAATATTTTTGGCTCTGCAGGCCATATGGTTTCTGTCTCTACTCAATTCTGCTGAGGGGAAGGAGGAAGTTATCATCGGCAACATGTAAATGAATAAGCCTGGTTGTTTCCAATAAAACTTTATTTATAAAAACAAGCAGCAGGCTGGATTTGGCCTGCAGGCCACAGTTTTCTGCCTCCTAGTGTATATAATGGAAGCCTGTACTCTTTAAGAAACAAGTAAACCATTCTGAATGAATCTTGCTAAAGAATTGGAGTAACTTCATCTTCCTACAAAGTTATGAGATATAATTTAAGCTTCTGATGATTCAGTGTCTACTATGAATGTTAATTAATTTCATTCCATGCCGCACGACACAATTTCCACAGGCACAGTGAAGTGCAAAAAACTGTTTGCCCTAAACCGACGGCTGTACTTAGAGAATCTGTGTCTGCTTTCTGTCCCCTCTCTTCCTGTCAAGCTGTTAGCTGTCACTTTGTTGGTTTTGCCTTTGTGATTGTCGCTATCTTTAATTTGCCATTTCTGATCTGCTCCCGGCCAAGCACACTATCTAAAGGAGACCTGGCTATGAAGGGTGATAAGTTTCTCTTAAAGAAACATGAGCATGAACCTTGTCACCTTTATGCAGCCACTGCATGGTCTTTTGGACTTTCTAATTTGTCATTTATTTTAAATACTTATGGTTGCTCGATAAATGACTTATGAGATGTTACTCGTGTGTATGTGTGTGCATGCACCTATAAACACACACACCATAGTCATTTATTTATTCATTTAATAAATATTTATTGAATTCCTATATGTGAGTCAGTTCTAAGAATTTGGAATACAGTCGTACACCAAAGATTGGAAAACCAAAACACATACACTCATACACACACACACACACACACACACACACACACACACTTAAGTACTTCAAGGTCACCAGGCTAAATGAATGGCCGAGCATGGTGGCTCACACGTGAAATCCCAGCACTTTGGGAGGTTGAGGTAGATGGATCACTTGAAGTCAGGAGTTCGAGACCAGCCTGGTCAACATGGTGAAACCTCCCCACTACTAAAAATACAAAAATTAGCCGGGCATGGTTGGGGGCGCCTGTAATCCCAGCTACTTGGGAGGCTGAAGCAGGAGGATCACTTGAACCCAGGAGGTAGAGGTTGCAGAGAACCGAGATCACGTCACTGCACTCCAGCCTGCGTGATAGGGCAAGACTGTCTCAAAGATAGATAGATAGATAGATAGATAGATAGATAGATAGATAGATAGATAAAACTTCTAAATGCTCTCCATATCCTCCCAAACATACACACAGGATTACTTCTACTTGATAAACCAAAATGCCCACTCAGTCCAATTTTTCTTTGTACCTCATTTTCTGCCTCCTTTCTTCCCATGGACCCCCATGGAAGCAAAGATAAGTCACCAACCTGCTGAAAGACAGGAGGCCCAGCCGACTACCCAGGAATCCAAGTGGTCAGCGTGTTCTTGGATCATTTAAACCTGCTTCTTCAACTGTTAATGAGGCAATAAATTCCTGTGATCTGGGAGGTGAACCAAAAATCCTAGCCTGGGTTTCAGTTTCATTTCAAATGGACTAATTAGCAAAGCGCCAGTCTTTCCAGTTTAAGGAAGTTGGATTTTCAGTTCCTGGCCACTTTGGGAAAATAAAAGATAAGAATTCACAGGGTATCAGCTGTATTCAGGTAAGGAAGGCCAAAAAGCATGTTGCTATGGAAGGTGAATAGGAAAACGTGGGAAAGGACTAACTGCGGAGGACGCTTCAGGGGCCCTCCCAAGAATGAGTGTTCCCAGGGCTGCCCCCGCACGAACCTGCAGAGAAGCAAACCATTATTCCAGAGAGAACCTTTTCCTGCCAGTCCATCTAGTCCTGATTCCACGTGTGTGAAGAAAGACAAAACAGCATCCCTCCCCAGATCAAGGTCACTGCGACCTTCACAGAGTGGCCAGATCCACCACGCAGCCGCCAGTCGGAGGCACCCGCATACCATGACCCCTGTCTTGTACGGTGTCCCTAACTCCTACAAGCAGGTCTCTTGTATCCCCGCAGCAGTCCTTCTTCTGATGGTCCACTCACTCTATGCACTCCTGTCTCCTTCCTCTCTCTTCTTTCTGAGAACAGTGGATGGTGCTTCTTCTAGATGGTATCCGTGCAGCAAAAAGCCCAGCAGCTATGCAGAGTGGGACAGCAATCCCCGCGTGCGACTATTCTTCCCCTGCAGGCGTTGGTGGGCAGCAAATCCCATCCTGACTCCTTCCCAAGCCTCCTCCCTCACAGTCCAGACTCCTCCAGATTCTACCTCATTCAGATGACGCAGATTCTCAGGCTAAGAAAACCAACCTCCTGGTCTGTCATGTTTGGCACTAGAGTGTGTATATGTGCCTGTGTGTGTCACGCAGGTAAACCACAAGCAGGAGCCTGGGATGTCAGGCCAGGGGAGGATGAGGCAAAGCCAAAAAGGGGAAGTGGCAATCCAAGACTGGATTAGACTGAGAGGGGTGCCATGAGGTCAGCTGAGCCTCACTGCAGGCTGCGGGGCCAATCTGGGGTCTGCAATGCCTCAATTATGCCTTCATTTTTAGCAGAGAAGTGCCATTTGCCCGCAGAATCCGGAGAGCAGACGGACAGTCTGAAGTCCCCAGACGCAAGCAGGGCAAAAGGAAGTCAGAGACGCTGCACTGGCGCTGGGCCTAAGTGATTTTAGCTGCCTCCTGCTTTCTTACGAATAACTGAAATCACAGCCCCAGCGGAACATGCTGGCCACTCCAGACTACATCCAGTTCTCGCCCGACTTAAGGTCATGAGACCTGGGTTCAAATCCCAACTCTAACACCTAATACATGGTTAGACTCGGTCCAGTTATCTACCCTCTTTACCCTTTGGTCTCATCTATGAGAATGGAACGGCAGTCATACCTACTGTATAGGGTTAGTAGGAGGCTGACATCAGAGCAATTATGGAAAGTACTTGACAGACGTAGACACAGAAAAAATGTTCGAAACATCTCACCCTTAGCAGAAAACACACACACACTCTAAGGTGCACTGCAGGCTCACTCCTCATTCTTGATTGTTTCTGTTCCTTTGTCTGCCCCACACCCATATTCCTCTCCAGAAGATGCCCCTTCTCCTCTGCTGACCCTCCAGGAAGCCTGGGTCTGACCCCAGACGGAGGTCACTCTTCTGAAGGCTCCTGCAGGACAGCTGGCTTTGCATCCTTCCTGTGCACCCGAGTGGCCTCTCACCTACATGTTTTATGAGGAGGGACTGACTGATCGGAATTTCACTCTTTGCAGAAGACATCTGTTTTGAGGGCAGTAAAGACCCAGGTGGCACTGTTTTGAAGGCAAAGAAATGAAGGGCAATTACCTTGCCATTAATCAACCAGGATCCAAGGACTGAACCGAGTTAGTTAACACCAGGAACGACCATTTTAATAACATTCCTGGGCATTAGGAATGAGCAAAACACAAATTAAGTTAGTAGGCACCTATGAGATTGCTTGAAACACGTCAGTGTGGATTTTAAAGCTGAATGTAGAATGCAAGACGCTAAAGGGAGTTACCACCACTTCCTCTGAAAAATAAAAACAGAGACAGGCCATTGCTGCGCACACACACATTGCTTCTTGTACCTTGCTGTACGGGTAACAGGAGATGACTAACCTTTTCTGCTTCCTTCTAAGCCCCAAATAAACTGCCCGCCCCAGCCCACCTCGCCCGACACCCACTCAGAGGAGATTTTTTTTTTTTTTGACACGGAGTCTCGCTCTGTCGCCAGGCTAGAGAGCAGTGACGCGGATCTTGGCTCACTGCAACCTTCGCCCCCCGAGTTCAAGCGATTCTCGTGCCTCAGCCTCCTGAGTAGCTGGGATTACAGGTACCTACCACCACGCCTGGCTAATTTTTGTGTTTTTACTAGAGATGGGGTTTCACCATGTTGGCCAGGCTGGTCTCGAACTCCTGACCCCAAGTGATCTGCCCGCCTCGGCCTCCCAAAGTGCTGGGATTACATGTATGAGCCACCACGCCCGGCATGAGGAGATACTTAAGTTAAGGCTCTGGAGAGGTTCAAGGTTAGGATCAAAAGATAAAAAATGAAGAATTACAAGTGCGTGCATGCACACATGTGTGTGTAAAAATGTAACATAAAGTTTACCCTTTTAATCATTTTTAAGTGTACAGTTCCATGGCTTTAAGTACATTCACATGACTGTGTAACCATCACCACCATCCACCTCCAGAACGTTCTGCATCTTCCCAAACTGAAAATCTGCACCCACTAAACACTCAACGGCCCATCCTCCCTCCAGCCCCTGGAAACCACCACGCTACTTTGTCTGGCTTGTCTCTATGAATTTGACTGCTCTAGGTCCCTCAGGTAAGTGGAGTCATACAGTGCTTCTGTGACTGGCTGATCTGATTTAGCATCACATCTTCAAGGTTCATCCAGGCTGTAGCGTGTGTCTGAACTTCATTCCTTTTTAAGGCTGACACAACATTCTGTTGTATGTATAAACCACATCTTGGTTACCCATTCATACGGTGATGGGCCCTGGTGTTGCTTTCCTCTTTTGCCCAATCGTGGCTAATGTGCTGTGAGCGTGGGTGTGGGAATATCTGCTGGGCCTTCCAGTATTCTCAGTCCAGCCACCGTGTCTCTGTTCTGCTTTTCTCTTGCATGCTGACTCTTGATTTCTTCTTTCCCACCAGTCCTTTGATTCTTGCTGCCCGATAAATCCTTGGCACTACCATGAAGGCTTCATGTTGGCACCCCTATCCTACATTTTGCCCTCTTTGTGCTGGATTTGGAGAGACCCACATTGAAAATACAGTGTCTCCAGGAGACATTTCTGAGCAGTCCTCTTCTCTTCTGCACTTGCCTCAACTCTGCCATCGGCAGCAAAGCCAGTCTCTGTGCAGAGGACAGGCAGCAAGATGACATAAAAGCCACAGATACCCTCCCAAAGACCAGACACTCATGAGCCATGACCAGAAGCCAGATCATAGTGCTGGGAGCCAGCAAACCCGCCAGCACTCCTCGCTGTCTTGTGCAAAGCATGACACACATAAGGGACACAACCACTCTGAGTGAAAACCAGCAGGGCTGTGACTTCTGGGAGACGACTCACAACATGTCAGCAGTGGGGGTGGGAGTAAGTGGTGAGGGGAAAGGCAAGACAAAGGTGGAGGCTGAAACCAACGGGGGAGAGAAAGGTTAGATCAGACAAAAGCTCCCTAAAGAATTTGCTAGGGAAAAATAAAAATTAAAAGGAAGTACTTACTTCTGGCATTCAGAGGCTAAAGAAAGAACATTTCAGACTTCTGCAAATCCAGATTTGGAGAGTGAATACTGATGAACTGTGAGAACCCCCATTCTGACCTGAAATGCTATACCCACCTCTCACCTGCCCCTTGGGAGACAGGTGGGGGTTATGTCATTTTTAGTCATCTGCCTGAATTAATTTACAACAGTTCAAAGAAATGTTAACCTACACACTCCTCCAACCACCAATACACAAATGGTCTTAGAAGACGGTCTGCAGCAGCATAATCCAGTTCATAACCATCTGCTTACTGCATTTCCTGATGAGGACTTCATTTTTTATTGTTATTTATTTATTTTGAGACAGCTAGAATGCTGGCACCATCTCGGCTCACTGCAACCTCCACCTCCTGGGTTCAAGTGATTCTCCTGCCTCAGCCTCCCGAATAGCTGGGACTACAGGTGCCGGCCACTACACTGGGCTGATTTTTGTATTTATAGTAGAGATGGAGTTTCACCATGTTGGCCAGGCTGGTCTCAAACTCCTGACCTCAAGTGATCTGCCCACCTGGCCTCCCAAAGTGCTGGGATTACAGGCCTGAGCCACCATGCCTGGCCTCCTGATGAGGACTTCCGACCAAAGTAAATCTCACTTTTTAAAAATCCCTGCATTTTCTACATACTAAAGAAGTATACACTATCCCATTTTGTACATTGTCTTGTTACTATGCACTATATAATAATAGTCCACAGTGAACGTCGTACAGGGGCTGTCTCTCCCTGTATCATCTATAAGCAGCTGTTGACCTAAAATCTCACAGTCGATCAGAGGTCCATGGAAAATAAAGTCGTTCCTCAGCAGCCACCGATCCAGGGACAGTCCCACGCTCCTCGGAAATCCTATCTCACTTAGAGATGAAGTTGCACAAAGGTGTCCGCCACCGGTAGCACCTTACTTCAGGGTGGACACGATGTTTTGGCAAACGTGGGTACCCCAAATTTCCTTCACCAATTTTCAGGTCTGCATTTTCGTTTGAAGTCTTGGATGACTGCAGGCTTTCCTTAAGAGCTCCTTGAGTCGTTTGGTCCTTTGGTTTAAATATGAAGAAAGAGTGTCGGGGGCTGTCATTTTTCTCAAGTTGTGCCCTGCCGCTCCTCCAAGGTGGCTTGTAAGGCTCTTCTGAAGCTCCTGGCTCAGGATCCCCACAACTTGGCACCATGGTGCTGGGAAGCCTCTGGTCCACATGTGCACCCTCCTCCAGCAAGAGCGCAATCCAGGTTCTGGGTCACTCGCACGGAATGAGAAGCCTGGGCCTCTGCAGCAGGCTCTGCTGTCACCCCAGGCCCTTCGTATCTTATGTCATATCGCAGACTCCCACCACCCCTAACCGCGGATGCGTTCCTGCTCTGAGGCTGCTCCCTCCTAGATATCAGTGTCTCAGGATCATGGTTTCTCCTCACCGTATGTGCATTTTCCAGCCGGCTTCTCCAGAATCTCTAATTGCCCCCGTTCCTTACTTACTACTTGGGTTCTCTCTTTGCGGGGACTTCCCCCACCTCACTGGTGAGCATGCCTTTTAAAAAATCACCTCATTTGAAATCATTAAAGGAAAGAGTGAATACATCAGATCTCCTCCTACACCCCTACTCCTTCCCCAACTCCCTCCTCCGCTCCCTCCCCACTCTCCCCCCACATCCCTCCCCCACTCTCCCATCCTCCCACTCCTCCTCCAAACTCCCTTTCCCATTCCCCACTCCCTCACATTCCCCGAGCTACCTTTCCACTCCCCTCTCCCACTCCCTCCCATTCCCACTCCCTCCCCCATTCTCCACTCCCTTCCCGCTCCCAGATTTCCACTCCTCTCCCACTCCCTTCCCATTCCCCATCCTCCTCCCCACTCTCCTAGTCTTTCCACTCCCTCTCCCACTCCCTCCCCATTCCCCACTCCCTCCCAGTTCTCCACTTCCCTTCTCCCATCCCCAGTCCTTCACTCCCTCTCCCCAACTCCTTTTCCCATCCCCACTCCCTCCCACTCTCCCAGTCTCCACTCCCTCTCCCACTCCCGTCCCCATTCCCCCATCCCTCCAGTTCTCACCCACTCCCTCCCACTCCCCGTCCTCTCCCACTCCCTCTCCCCACTCTCCCAGTCTTTCCACTCCCTCTCCCACTCCCTCCCCCATTCCCCCCCCACCACGCCAGTTGTCCCTGCTGCTCATCTTCATACGCGGAACACCAGCCTGCCTGTCCACGGCCGTCTGCCTGGGATTCTTTATGGAGAATTTCACATAAGGCTGCAGTGAGCTGTGATTGTGCCACTGCACTACAGTCTGTACAACAGAGTGAGGCCTGTCTTTTAAAAAATAAAAATAGAAGACTTTTTAAAAAGAAACACCTTTTTTGGTCTTATTGGTTGTATACCTGTCACTCTATTGTTTTTTAACAACGATTTAGTTAGTGTCTACTGTGGTATCATCTAGCAAACCTTCAACGTACACATGACAGACAGAGTTGGGAGCCTGGGAGGGGCAGGGGCAGGAGAGTGGGAGTAAATGTATGTGAGGGTGTCATGGCGGCCTCCAGCCACTCAGCCACTGCAGGAGGAGGACCGGAGGGGTCTGGACCCTGTCCTTCCACACATGGAGGGCTGGGCTACACTTCCAGACTCCCCGGGTGCGACTCATTCCCGTGGCCTCACCGGCCTGTGGTTCAAGTCCAAGGAGAGAAAGTGGGATGAACACGGAGCTCCAGAGCTGCCGGCAGGAGCACCACGGTGTCTATGTCAATCCTCCGTCCTTCCTGCTTGCAGCACGGGTGGCGGCCGTGGCCCTCTGACTTGTGTTAGTGGCAGGTGACGGGCAGACCGCCCTGAAAAGCAGATGCTTCCCTGAGGCCTGGCAATTCTCGAGTTAGAACGCAGCCCAATCCCGAGACCAAGTCAACAAACGATCATCGATCCCGACTGGGAAACACACTTTGGAAATATTCTCTAGGGACTGGGGGCCACCTCCTGTCCTGTCTCCACCTCCAGAAAACAGAAAAGCACAGCAATGGCTAAAGCTTTTCAAACATACAGCCGCTTTGAGAGCCTGTGAATTCAGCTGGTGTTTTCTAGCAATATCCAGATGCCTTCATTTTAATCTACAATTTCATGCCTTTTGCACAGAACTACAAAATGACAGAAAATTAGAGAAAATTACCCTCTAATAGAATATAATAAACTAATAAGAACACACAATGAATCACAGAATGTGGGTGGACATAAGACCTGCAACAGAGACGCAGTCTCACTACGTGGATGAATGAACTTTCCCGGCTGATTCCCAGGGTCATTGCTCCCCTGTCTGTCTGCACGAGTTCTTGATGAGTGACAGCTGGAGCTGTCTCAAACCCTGTGTCCCTCCTTGTAAGAGAACAGCCCTATCAGTATGAAGACCAGGCATTGTGACCAGGAGGGCGGTCACGGTGCCAAAATGAGTGTCATGCCCTTTCCTGCTCATGGGTGCTAGTCCTTTATAAACCAACTAAGGGCATCACCGCATTCCCTGGTCTTTGCTAGAAGGAGCCTAGTGTCAGCTGGTGGTCACTCCAGTAATTCTGCAAACCACACCACATCACAGAATGAATTAAGGCAGGCAATGCTTATAGCAAATACACAGGCATTCAGTTTAGCTCTATGCTTGACATATCTGGGTAACTAAAACATAAAACTAATAAAAGGTACCTAAAAGAGAAAGTCTTACAAGGAGAAATTGCGACTACTAATTCTTTCAATATCTTGGCCTATATGAGAGATCTCTGTTTATGAATATGAATAAATAGAAACAGACTGCAGGCCACAAGGAACCCTTCTTCCCAGCATATTCCCTAATTTTACAAATGTTAGGCCTGGGACCTCCCCACACACAAAATAAGTGACTCCGCCATAATGACATGCTCCAAATGACACAGGAGGCTCAGGCACACCCCCCCCGCCATTCCCACCCCCCCCGCCCTGGGTCTCTCTCCCGCCCCGCCCTCTCCTCAGCTAAACACAGAAACACAGGCCTATCAGCAAAGCAGCTCACTCGCAGGCCCCCTGCCCACCCTCACCTGTCACTCTCCTGACAGGCCATGACAGGACTCAGATAGTCCCCTCTCTGCCACTCTTCCCTTCAAGCTGGCTAAGTGTGGATTGGCATGTCTAGGATAAAGACATTCCCTCGGTCCCAGCTCAGAACCATTATTGTTTTATGGAAGTCACAAGTTCCTGCGGTCTGACAAAGCTCATTTTGCCACTGAAAATACTACCTTCGTAAAAACATAAATGCTGTCTTTTCCCATTGATGTAATGTCTTCAAGCACTAGAAAATACATTTCATAGGAAAAAATAGCTAAACATATGTCCATGTGCTGCAGTCATTTTAGAAGAAAAGATGTCAGAGGCTAGACTCTTTCCTTCCCAATGCTACAAACGGTGGTTCTTGACTCCTTCAGGGTCACAAAGCCTGGAAATGTCTGGCATGCAGGAAGCATTCAATACATGGGAATTGGTCATCATGATGAAAACAAGACCCTCTCTCAGAACACGGCATCAGGGGACTCAGGCCTCATGGACCCCGGAGAAAGAGCTGCTGCTGCCTCCTCTGACAGATGTCGAATGCTAGAGATGTTTCATAGCTAAAGGTTTGGGGAGAGGAGAGACCAAAACGCAAGGGAAGAAAACAAATGAGAAAGAAAAAACCATGCAAGCAATCAATGCCACAACCAGATGGAATAAGTAAGGTCTGCTGCCACATATTCTGCATGCTCTGATCATCCAAAAGGAGACCACTCCATAAAGGAAGGCTTTCTGATTGAAACCCTCAAATCTGGTTCATTTCGTACAGGGCATAAGTAAGGAGGAAATAAAGAAATCGTAACGGTCCTAACCAGAGACTGAATCACTGTAAAGCTAAAGGAAGCTCGAGATTCAGGGGTCCACACCTGCCTGGGTCCCTTCCAAAGCTACGGAGGGGCCCCAAGAACACGTGTACACAGTCATCTGTGTTCCATTTCCTAAAGAAGGCCCCCCAGATTGTAAAAGGCTTAGGTCCTTTTACAAAACTTGGTTCCAACATGGCTGAACCTGGAATAACTTTTTCAGTTCATCAGATTGTAAGGAGTAGGAAAAGGAAAGAGAGAAGTGACAGAAAACTGTAAGTGATAGGAAAGAAAGACTGAGAGATGGATGTGAAGACAAGAAGGAGGGTTCCCACTAATCCCTTGGCCTCTTGGGGTCTGATCCTTGACGTGCAAAAGGAGAAACTGGACTGGCCAGATGACTTGGACATCACCTCCCGGTTCTATGATATTTCACAGTTATAACTAAATACATGAATTTTTAAAATCCCGAGTATGGTTCTTAGGAACACAGGAATGCCTGCTAAGTCGGCGGAAACCAAAAGCTTGTCCTCCTGACTTTGCTTCTGTGAGAGGCAGGCACCATAGAGGAGACCAGGCTGTCCCCTCGTCCTTACCAGCTGCTGCTCCTTCTGCCAAGCCCACAAGCAAAGCCTTGGCACATATCTGAACTTTCCTTGGCTCTTTGTAGAAGTCAGCATTTCTGGGCTTTACGAGGCCGTGGAAATGGAAAACAAACAGTGGCCCAGAACCTGTGCCTGGCGGCCCTGGAGTAAACTCGGCAGCCGTTGGCATTTGAATCTCTGGGCTGAGGACAGGGAACTAGCTGGGTGGGAAGAAATAAAGCCACTTGCCTGAATTTGCGAGAGGCTGAACAAATCTACCACTGTCCAGAAATGCCATTTCTTTGCTGAGTAACCCTAAATAACCCACCTAGTAAATCATGTTAATGCTGTTTCTGCTGGAATATTCTAACGGCTTGTTTTCTTTCTAAACAGAACACCTTGTGACAATAAAAAGGAAGTCAGGAGATAAACTGTGGCTGCTTGAGGCCTTGTTTACATTTGAAAAACATCAGTTAGATTGGCTGCAAGGGTGCTCAATGTGCACTGTGAAGAACACGCCTTACTTTTAGAAGAGTCACGTGCACTCAAATCTCATTAGGTATTTCTCATCTTGACTGTGACATGATTGCCTGTCTGAGTGAGGGGAGAGGCATTCTGAGTCCCTGCCCATTGCCCTGCATCAAATCCAGTTGACAATGTTGTTGCTTTCACGTTCCCCATTGTCTCCCTTGTATTCTCTCCATTTAGCAATAAGCGAGGCAGCAGCATTTAGCCTTGCATGCAGTAGTGCGAGGTGATGGTCAAGTCTGCAACAGTAGTTCCAATCAGAAAACCTCCGTCACAACCAATAGCCTCCCCCCACACTCTACCTGGCACACCAAATGCTGCCCCAGGATTCATTGGATTGAACTGATGTTCCTATTCCTAGAATCAGAAGGCTGGATGAAATGGATTTTTTAAATTATTATTTTTATTTTTTTTAGACAGAGTCTCGCTCTTGTTGCCCAGGCTGGAGTGCAATGGCGTGATCTCGGCTTACCGCAATCTCTACCTCCCGGGTTCAAGCGATTCTCCTGCTTCAGCCTCCCGAAGGGATTGCAGGCATATGCCACCACTCCTGCGGATTTTGTATTTTTAGTAGAGATGGGGTTTTACCATGTTGGTCAGGCTGGTCTCAAACTCAGACCTCAGGTGATCCACCTGCCTCAGCTTCCCAAAGTTCTGGGACAACAGGTGTGAGCCACCATGCTCGGCCAAAATGGATTCTTAAGCCTGTCTTTATGAATTCTCTGAGGACAAGGTGGCATGCAGGGGAATAACGTTGGTTTTACGCTAACGTCAACAAATGATGCTCATGGTGAAAGTAAGAACTTACCCTCCACTGGACTTTAGGCTCTTACCCCCAAATTGGAATGACTTCCAATATAAAATTCACGATTTTGTCATAAGAAAGGACCTCTAGCCAAGTATCTTAACACATAAATGCTTCACAAAACTTCTACCTATGTTGGCTATATCTTAACTGGCAGAGGTGTATACGTTTGCGATGAATGTGACTCACCTACATGATTCTGATTTTTTTAAATGCAGTTTTTCCTTCGCTGGATAATTGGCCCAACCAGACATTACGTCATGTAGTCAACAGTATATGTAAGAGAACCTTTGGCCTGTTTTCTGCTTTTAATATTTTATTCATGAAACATCTACGATGTGTCAGGTACTGTGTACTGAATGAAGTAGACACACAGGTAAACAATGAAAAGGTCCCACTCCAACATCAACAGTCCAAATGCCACACCTAGTAGATGGAACTACATGAAACTGCCAATTTTTGCAGGTCAAGATGGTGAATCTTGGCAATTTCATATGGTTCAATTTAATATATATATAAAGGAACATGGGTACACAGATGTGGAAAGGATTCACTCCACTCTGTGTATGTGTGTAAGGAGGTGGGCAATGAATATCATTTTCTTCCTTCCTTCCTTCCTTTCTTTCTTTCACTCTGGGTATGTATGTAAGAAGGTGGGCAATGAATATCATTGTCTTTCTTCCTTTCTTTCTCTCTCCTTCCTTCCTTCTCTTCTTCTTCCTTTCCTTCCTTCCTTCCTTTCTTCCTTCCTTTCTTCCTTCCTTCCTTTCCTCCTCCTCCTCCTTCTTCTTCCCTTCCTTCCTTCCTTTTGTTCTTCTCCTTCTCCTTCTCCCCTTCCGCTTCCCCTTCCCCTTCCTTCCTTTCTTTCTTTCTTCTTTCTTTTTTCTTTCTTTTTGAGACAAGGTCTTGCTTTGTTGCCCAGACTGGAGTGCAGTGGTGCAATCTTGGCTCACTGCAATCTCCGCCTCCCAGGTTCAAGTCATTCTCCTGCCTCAACCTCCTGAGAAGATGGGATTACACATACGTGCCACCGTGCCTGGCTAATTTTTGTATTTTTAGTAGAGACAGAGCTTCACCATGTGGGCCAGGCTGGTCACGAACTCCTGACCTTAAGTGAGCCACCCGCCTCGGCCTCCCAAAATGCTGGGATTACAGGCGTGAGCCACCACACCCGGCCCTCAGTTTCTTTAGGAACATGGTATCTTGGGTTGCGCTGCTGTGTTAATAAGCTTGCCATATCCCCGCAGCCATGTGCCTGAGGGATGGCCATGTTTCATGCCTGGCCCTGTGGTTGGAATCTCAGAATTGGACGCTCCAGAGGCAGTCCAGGGCCCCAAAGCAGGAGAGATCTCAAGGGAAGGAAGATATACAAATGACCTGAGCACAAAGCTAAGGAGAAATAACAAAAGAGGAAAAAGAAGGAATCCCAACCACAAGCACTCAGCTTCATTTTATTCTCCACAGTCTCTGTAATCCTGCAGTATAGAAAATGTTCTCTGAAGAGATTCCCAAGCCTCTGGCAGAGGCATTTCCATGAATTTCATATGAAACATTATGACTCTTTATTGTCTCCATGGAAAGAATTCTTCTTCCTCCAGCTAGGACACCTCAAAATTCCATAAGAAGAGGAACCTATGTCTTGAAGATGAGATGTCCTAAACAATATATTCTGATTTTTTTCTCAGCAACTCTGTCCACCATAGGGAGTCTATTCCAGGTCTGAAAATATACTTCCTGCTCAGCCTAAACTGTGCAGAACCCACATCAACTCCACCTCCAACCACCCCTGGCAGGGCCCACACCAACTCTACCTCTCACCACCCACATCAGGGCCCACCCCACCTCCACCTCCAACCACCCACATCAGGGTCCACCCCACCTCCACTTCCATCTACCCATGGCAGGACCACACAACTCCACCTCCAACTCCACCGTCTGCTTCCCCTCTTTATTCCCCTACAGCTGGATGTCCTTGAGGACACACAGTAGGAGCTTGGTAAATGTTTTGAGTGAATGAGCGAATAAACAGATGGGTCGATTAATTATTTAACAGATTAATGACTACATGAACAGGTGGTACCTTTGAGAGTGGGTCTTTTTAGAGCCTTTCTTAACTAACAAATGGAGCAGCACTTTCCGGTGGCCTGAAGGGCACTGTTCTGAGGAGAACCTTCCCCAGAAATCCAATCCGACACACAAATCTGCGGCTCAGTAAAAGATGCTGCTAGGTCTTTCCACCAAGAGAGACCTTTCTCAAAAGGCTGATCTTCTTAATTTTGTTCATTGAATGTCTTGCAGCTTTTCCAAACATGTTCACAACTTGGTTACAAAGGCTCTTGAAATTGTGACCGTTGTCTACAATGAAGTTACTTTTCCTATATTTCGGAAACTTGGTAATTGTATCAAGTTTCAGGAGCCATAAATTCTCTCAACCACATTTATACAATGAAAGCAAGAACATCCCCTTCTGAGAGATTGTTGAAAGATCAAATGAGGTAATGTCTGCAAAAAAGCTTTGCAAAACTGTAAGACACAAAATACATATGTCCCAACCGCACACACCTACACAAATCCACACATGTATATACATCCATACATGTGAACATTAATAAGATAATAGAAATAGAGATATTTATATATAAGCTATATAACATAAATATTAATGGCATAATGCTTTAGTCTAGAAGAGTACTTGAAGTCCAATACAAAACTCTCAGAATGTATAACCTCATTTGTCCTTAGTCAAAGCCAAGAATCAATATGACTTGCCCAAGGTCACCCAAATATAGTATCAATAAGAGACTAGGGAGCAAATTGGAGAAACGTTGATCCATGAGCTAGAGTTATTTTCTACTAGACTATGCTGCCACCTAACTTACAAGGTTAAAAACACATTTTACTACATTGGCACTAAAAGAATGAGCAGTCGTCATCAATGAATCATTGGTTATCTGATCCTTGGTTATCTTTTTAACAAGGTATACTCTGCCCTTGTTAAAAAGCAAGAAGTGTTTTAAGATGTTTATGGTCCTTCATCTCTTTGTCACTCCAGGCATCTTCAATAATTATAAACAACCACTACCCAAACAGCAGAAAACACAGTAACTTTTAAATATGCCATAAAAACAGGTAATCAGTTGTTAAACATCAGTTACTAGACACATTATTTGTTCTTCTGTCCATTATAATGCTGACGTTAGAGTACTGTCTCTTCCATCAACCAATGTTAGTATTCATTTCTTCAATCACAAAACCATTGCGTGCTGATCTGTAGGACATGTGTCTAAGTTGTTCTATTCCTGGATTTCGGGTGAGAGAGAGATGAGATCTAAATGTACTTTCCTTTTTGTGTGTGATTTTTATTTATTGCTTTATTATACTGTAAGTTATCAGATACATGTGCAGAACGTGCAGGTTTGTTACATAGGTATACATGTGCCATGGTGGTTTACTGCACCTATCGACCCGTCATCTAGATTTTAAGCTCTGTATGCGTTAGGTATTTGTCCTAATGCTCTCCCTCCCCTTGTCCCCCATCCCCCATAGGCCCTGGTGTGTGATGTTCCCCTCCCTGTGTCCATGTGTTCTCATTGTTCATCTCCCACTTACGAGCGAGAACATGCGATGTTTGGTTTTTTGTTCCTGTGTTAGTTTGTTGAGAATGATGGTTTCCAGCTTCATTCATGTCCCTGAAAAGAACATGAGTTCACTCTTTTTTACAGCTGCATAGTATTCCATGGTGTAGATGTGCCACATTTTCTTTATCCAGTCTATCATTGATGGGCATTTGGGTTGGTTCCAAGATCTCAACGTACTTTCTTGGTTCCTCTCTCAGTCTAGTTGTGGCCACAGGGGCCCTGCCAGCCTCCAGGAGTTAAAGGTAAGCTCCAAGGTGATGCTGCTTTCTATGGGAATCAAGTCCATCGCCTTGGCTAAATAGTCAGGGCTCCTGGGTTGAATGGCTGAGCGAACCGGCATGGCCTGTCCTTTCCAGGCCTCGGTTTTAGAGCACTGGCCAATCGCGGCTCAGTCAGCAGCATCTCAAATGGGAATAAGGAAGCCTTGGTGGTTATTTTGTGTTCTCCTAATGGTCCTTACTTGGGCAAGCTGTTTCCTCCTTCAAAGCTTCGGTGTTCTCCATTGCAATAGATAAAATTATCTCCTGGTAGTCATCATTTACAAAACAGCCTAGCATGACTAGGCTACACTAGAACTGAAATGAGAGTTTCGCTGATTTTTCTCAGAGAAACAGGTTCTTGGTAGATGACAACCATCAAGTTTGTTATATTCAGCAAGGACATTGCTACCTACCATGAGGTGAATCTATTGGCCACATTCTAACCAATAGTAAGAATAGGCCTAGGAGATGGTGATAAAAAGAGATACTTGTTTAAGCGCATATCTTCATGAAAAAAATTTAACTTCAACGGAAAGAAACCTAGTGAATGTCCACTGTTACTGATAAAACTAGTGAAGGAAACACATCGAAGCTTAACATGGTGGTAAAGGTACAGCACGTGGTTACAACTATCTGACATTCTAGAAAAGGCACAACCGTGCAGACAGAAAAAGACCACTGGCTGCCAGGAATTAGGGTGGATGGCATGAAGGATGAATACATAGAGAACACGGGGTTTTAGGGTAGTGAAACTACTCGTGTGATACTGTAATGGTGGATATGTGATTTTTTTTTCTTTCTAACCAGAACACTTTTGTGACAATAAAAATGAAGTCAGGAGATGAACTGTCACTGCTTGATGGCCTTTTGTTTAAATTTGAAAACACAGGCCAGGTACAGTGGATCACGCCTGTAATCCCAACGCTTTGGGAGGCCAAGGCAGGCAGATCACCTGAGGTCAGGAGTTCAAGAGCACGTCACATTGCTGTTCTGAGCACTGTGTTGTAGTGTGCACGTCACATTGCTGCTCTGAACCTCCAGTCTCATCTGGAACAAATATGAACAACAATAGCTGGCTGACCTCATAGGGTGGACCATCATAATGGCTAAATAAAATAGTATACCTAAAACACTTAGTTAACAGTAACATTCTAAACGAATGACACAAATAGATTTTCTAAAGAAAATGGTAATGGTAGACAAAATGATGACACCGAGTCTGTTTTTATACTCCCAAATCATTCACACGGAAGAAATCCACAGCTAAGCTACAACAGAGAAACAGCATGGACTCAAAAATCATATCCTCAAAATGCTTCCACTCACATAGTCTCCAAACCACAGGGGTGCATTGTCATGCACAGTCTCCAACCTGATTTTAGAAACAGACCAGAGACTTCATAAGTAGTGCATCACAGTATTAAAGTTATTCACATAAAACTTCCCTGGGAAATGACCTACAATTTTAATCAAGGTTTATCCCCAGTAATTAATGGAGACATTTTTCCAGGAAGGACAGAGATTGTGTGAGATGCACACACACAGGAGAGTACAAAGCTTGGAGGTCACGGAACAGTTAGTAAACCAGATATAGGAAAACATTTAATCAGTGTTTTATTTTGATTTAAACACACACACACACACACACACACACACACACACTTAGCGTACTAATTACTTTGCCAAGCACGAAAGACGTAAGAATGAAGTCACCTCAACAATAGTTTTTCACAATCACTTGGTGACAAGGCGTGCTGATGGCTGTTTGTCAGGCCTGGCACATGGCCAATGGCAGAAGACTCCAAGACAAATGCTGAGCGGGAAGTGGCCCAGCAAAATGCCACATTGTCACCCACTCTTCGGCAGGCTGTTATTTATGCTAAATGATGACAGCTGTGAAAAGTCTCAAAGTCAGAGAGCCCAGGAGATGAAAGCACAAGGATGGAGTTCCTAGAAGCGTGAGCAAATAAGTGAATTGGATCTGGACACATTCTACACACACACACGGCTTGTATAATGTTTGTTCAGCTTGTGCTTTGCTTTCCTGGGAGCTGTAACTTAAAGGAAAAGAATACCCATGGCTCTCTACTGGGTTCAACCTCCTTGGGTCTATTTCCTTAGTGGCAGGGTGACCCCATCAAACCCAAAGCCGTAGGCACCCAAAAATATTGCCAATTTGCCCCATTCTAGCTAAGAGCAAATATCCCTGTGTTCTTCCTGTTTACAAAAGTTTACTTCTTCCTAGGAGTAAAATGCAATCGATTTTGTTGTTTGTTTTCGTTTTTTTTTTTTTCCCCCTCATCAATCTTGGCTCAGGCTGATCTCAAACAGTAAAAGTTTCCCTTGTTATTGAGAAACTCTTCACTCTGTTTAGTTAGATCTTGTCTCATTAGCCCATGTTGACCTACTCTGGCCTCATGAAATTTCAGGGATGACAGACACACAGCAGCCTGGGGAATTGAGTTATGTACAGTTTGCAAAGTTTTCAGAGCCACCTTTCACCCTGGAACTCTGAGGCATATGCCAGAGTCTCTCAAACTCATCCTTGCTGCTTTCCCTATGAACTTAGGGAGTCGCAGCAAAGTCCCTGCTTGGAAAGGCTGGCTAGTATCCAGAGGTCCCAACACTGGATGGGATAATTCCAGCACTGCTCTACCTGCAGATCAGGAGCCAAGCAGATATTAATGAGCACGAAGGCAAGCAGCCCTATCAACTTGTATACTTCTCAGGGCAAAGAAGCCCCTTAGAGGAACAATGGAGGCGTTTGGCCATGCCGAGAAGGATGATCAGGTTGGTGCTGGCAGAATTCTCCCTTTCCAGAATCTTCTTCTTCCCTCCTTTTGCTGAGGGTAAGTGGAATTCACACCTGTATTTGCCAGTCATTTCTTGTATTGCCTTTACCCCCAAGCAATGACAAGAGTTGATGTTGACTAATTGATTTGTCTTGTCTTCCAGCGCTCTTCTGTTGTGTGTACTTAATAAACATTTGCCGATTTGACCTGACTTAAAACCTAATATACTTAGGGATCTCCTAGATCTCCTCAGAGTTCTTAGTCCTTGCAGCAGAGGCAATCTGAACCGAGAAGAGAAACCATGTTCTCGCACCATCTATGCTTCTAAATGAGGGTGCCTCTGGAGCGAGGTCAGGCGCTGCACTCACCTGGAACTCAGGCGAAGTGTAGCCTGTGGCATTAGAGACATTAGCTTGTTAAAAGTGTGAAATCCCCATGCATGCCCCATATTTTTCAGGGCCATTGAAGATGGAAAGATAAGACCCAGCGGCCACTCCACGTTAGCAAACTTTTCTGGTTTTAGACCTTAACTGTGCGCATCTGAAAATCTGCAAGTTGCAGGGAAGGAAGGCAACACCTGAGGCATCCATGATATACTCTCCTGCCCAGCACACCCACCTCTGCCCAGGCCCCTTGGTCCAGCACCAGGGTGTGGAGGAGCTGGGGCAGAGTGACCAGAAATGTGCAGAGAGGGGTGCAGCTCTGGAACGCAGGTTTTCCCTCTCTGATGCTTACAGAAACCAATTCCCTTTGGTGGCCAAGCCAGAGGCACTCAGTAGCTTTGTGCGTTTCATCATCATTCAGCTGCATGCAGCTTCCCAGGTTTGCCTCCTCATTCCAAATAAAAGCCCAGGCTCCATTCAGTTTCTTTTCAAGTAACTTCATTCCCCAAGGTGGTATTTAGGTGATTAGTCTGTTTTTCTCAGCAGTGCCCAAAACAAACGGCCTCCCTTCCAGCTCTGGCCTCAAGCTTAGAATAAACAGATCAATCAACCCTGGAGGATAGCAGCAACCCCACAGGAAAACCCACAGACAATGAGCCCTCGGGGCCTGTCAGACAAGAAAAACGTTAAGGGATATTAGGCCAGTGAAGACTGTGATCTGTTAGCATTTCAGAATTTCTAGAGCTAATTTCTAAGAAGGGATCTCAGCGCAACTCCTTCCTTCTACCGGGAAGAGAATTAAATTCTAGCTTTTCAGATCTTTTAATGATACAGAATTGAACACAGGATGTCTATTTTTAAGCAGGTTTCTAGATTTATTTTCCTCTTGTTGAACAGTAAAGTGCAAAACAACACAGCAGGAAAATCCCAGGCAGGGAGTACAGAAAATCCAAATCAACCCTGAAATGTTGAAATCATATATCACCATCGTGTAACAGATCCAATATGCACTCCTGACTACAGCATCCATCACCAGGCCTCGGGAGTCCCTCCACCCAGGCTGGACAACCCAGGCGCCAGGACTCTTAAAGGAAACGCACCAGGAAACACACAAAATGCAGGGGTTTTGTCCCTTGAAGGTGATCATGGGGGTCCTTGTTCCCTTGAAGATGATTGTGGGGGTCCTTGAACTAGCTCTGGTTTGTCAAAAGCCCCACGGAAATCACACTTGTATTCATATTTAAGCATTCTACAAAATGTAGCAGTTGCACCAAATCAATGTAGGGAAACTGGCTATCCAAGCCAGTCAAGGACACCGCTGGGTGGTGAGATGTGTCTAGGTATTTCAAGCTTGTGGATAGCTGGCAAGGATAAATGAATTGTTACTTTATAAATGCAGGAATAGGAAACAGGCTACGACTATCTCTTAAAGCACATTCTGTCAGAAAAAAAATAAAAGAGGCCGATGATGATTCAAAAAATAATTGAAAATCACTGAGGTGGATTTTCACCTTTGGGACAAGAGGTGAGAGAATTTTTCTACTGAGCCAAAATTAGTCTCATTTGGGGAATATTTTTCTGAAATAAGAAGCAGCCAGGGGCCGGGTGCGGTGGCTCACGCCTGTAATCCCAGAACTTTGGGAGACTAAGGCAGGCGGATCACCTGAAGTCAGGAGTTCAAGACCAACCTGGCCAACATGGTGAGGCCCTGTGTCTACTAAAAATACAAAAAAATGACCCATGCGTGATGGCAGGTACCTGTAATCCCAGCTACTTGGGAGGCTGAGGTAGGAGAATCGCTTGAACCTGGGAGGCGGAGGTTGCAGTGAGCCGAGATCGCACCACTGCACTCCAGCCTGGGCAGCAAGAATGAAACTCCATTTAAAAAAAAAAAAAAAAGTAGCAGCCAGGGAACCAAAACATGACTCAGTCTCAGCAATTTTCCTTGCAGTGCGGTCATCCACTAAGCCTGGTGACATGAAACAGGCTGTGGTCTAGTTAGGCCACACTCTACTGTGTAGTCTGTGCTCTGAGGACTTACTTTGATTGGTATTCTATTTGCATTTGTGGAATTAATGATATATACTTTAATAGGAATTTATTTTTATTGTGGTGAAGTATCCATAAAATTTGCCATTTGAACCATTTTCTTCTCTCTCATCTGTTGCCCAGGCTGCAGTGCAGTGGCACAATCATGGCTCACTGCAGCCTCCATCTCTGGGGCCCAAGTGATTCTCTCACCTCAGCAGCCTCCTGAGTATCTGGGACCACAGATGTGCACTACCACACCTGGCTGATTTTTCTTTTCTTTTCTTTTTTTTTTTTTTTGCACTCTGTCACCCAGGCTGGAGTGCAGTGGTGCAATCTCGGCTCACTGCAACCTCTGCCTCCTGGGTTCAGGAGATTCTCCTGCCTCAGCCTCCCGAGTAGCTGGGATTACAGGTGCCTGCCACCACATCCAGCTAATTTTTGCATTTTTAGTAGAGACGGGGTTTCACCATGTTGGCCAGGCTGGTCTTGAACTCCCGACCTCAAGTGATCCGCCCGCCTCGGCCTCCCAATAGTGCTGGGATCACAGGCGTGAGCCACTGCACCCGGCCTTTTTTTTTTTTCTTTTAGAGGCGAGGTCTCACTATTTCGCCCAGCCTGGTCTCAAACTCCTAGGCTCAAGCAATCTACCCTGAACCATTCTGAAGTGTAGGTTTCAGTGTCATTAGGTACATTCCCATTGTTGTGCAACTGTTCCATCATCCATCTCCAGAACTTTTTCATCAGCTCACACTGAAACTCTCTACCCATTAAATAGTAACTCTAATGGGGACTATAGCCAAATAATTTATTATTATTATTATTATTATTATTATTATTATTATTATTTGAGATGGAGTTTCACTCTTGTTGCCCAGGCTGGAGTGCAATGACACAGTCTCGGCTCACCACAACCTCTGCCTCCTGGGTTCAAGCGATTCTCCTGTCTCAGCCTCCTGAGTCCCTGGGATTACAGTCGTGCACCACCACACCCAGCTAATTTTGTATTTTTAGTAGAGAAGGGGTTTCTCCATGTTGGTCAGGCCGGTCTCAAACTCCCGACCTCAGGTGATCCACCCGCCNTTTTTCATCAGCTCACACTGAAACTCTCTACCCATTAAATAGTAACTCTAATGGGGACTATAGCCAAATAATTTATTATTATTATTATTATTATTATTATTATTATTATTATTTGAGATGGAGTTTCACTCTTGTTGCCCAGGCTGGAGTGCAATGACACAGTCTCGGCTCACCACAACCTCTGCCTCCTGGGTTCAAGCGATTCTCCTGTCTCAGCCTCCTGAGTCCCTGGGATTACAGTCGTGCACCACCACACCCAGCTAATTTTGTATTTTAGTAGAGAAGGGGTTTCTCCATGTTGGTCAGGCCGGTCTCAAACTCCCGACCTCAGGTGATCCACCCGCCTCGGCCTCCCAAAGTGCTGGAATTACAGGCATGAGCCACCGCGCCTGGCCTTAAAGCAAAATAATTTAATTTAAGTACATAATGCTAACAGCATTTTACCATTCGTTATGTATTATGTGAATCTATACCTTGTTAGATAAATAGAAAATGATTTCATATTAAAATGTAAGCCGTTTCTTCAGCTCTTAAGGAAGAGTGCTGGGATATAAGGCAACTGACGAATGGAGGGCACCATACAGGTAGGTGCTGACACCAAAAGCGAGAGCAATCATGGTCAAAGCTGGAAAATGCGGCCAGGCGCGGTGGCTCACGCCTGTAATCCCAGCACTTTGGGAGGCCGAGACGGGCGGATCACGAGGTCAGGAGATCGAGACCATCCTGGCTAACATGGTGAAACCCCGTCTCTACTAAAAAATACAAAAAACTAGCCGGGCGAGGTGACGGCGCCTGTAATCCCAGCTACTCGGGAGGCTGAGGCAGGAGAATGGCGTGAACCCGGGAGGCGGAGCTTGCAGTGAGCTGAGATCCGGCCACTGCACTCCAGCCTGGGCGACAGAGCGAGACTCCGTCTCAAAAAAAAAAAAAAAAGCTGGAAAATGACCATCCTGACTACAGCTTGCAGCACAGCCAAGAGAGGTGAGGGTGAGCTGGGAGACTTGTCCCCTCACCCAGACAAGCATTCGACTTCACAGACCTCATTTATCCATTCACGTGACCATTCATCTGCTTATTTAACAAATGGTAGTCAGTTGCTTCCATGTATCAGCTAAGCCCTATGCTGAATGTAAGAGTTTTTGTTTGCTTCTTTTTTTTTGAGACAGAGCCTCACTCTGTTGCCCAGGCTGGAGTGCAGTGGTGCGATCTCAGCTCACTGCAACCTCTGCCTCTGGGGTTCAAGCGACTCTCCTGTCTCTGCCTCCCGAGTAGCTGGGATTCCAGGTGCCACCACCACACCTGGCTTTTTTTTTTTTTTTTTTTTTTTTTTTTTCATTTTAGCAGATATGGGGTTTTGCCATGTTGGCCAGGCTGGTCTCAAGTTCCTGACCTCAGGTGATCCACCTGCCTAGGCCTCCCAAAGTGCTGGAATGACAGGTGTGAGCCACCGCCCCCGGCCTGAATGTAAGTTTTTAAGGGCAAGTGTTGCCAGGAGTCCCTGTACCTGACCCCAAGGGGTTTGCCATCTACCTAGGGACTCATATACAAGAGCAGGCCTCCTGAGACCTGGACAAAGAGCGACATGAGTGAGGAGGAAATACCTCAAAGCAGAGGGAACAGCAGGTGGGGAGAGCGAGAAGGGGAAGAGAGAAATGCTCCTTTGAGAGAACTGAAAGGAGCTTCCCAAACCCAGATGACAGGAGGAGTGCTGGTGAAAGAGGAGACTGGGGAGGGTGTCCAGGCCCAAATCAGGATGCACCTCAGTCTTGTTAAGGAGCTTTAACAGTTTCACGACAAGGTGAGTCACTGGGGATTTAATGACGAAAATGGTATGTGCACCACAGGAACCCCAGTCTTTAGCTGCTCATGTGCAGAGACTTAGGAAGACCGCACCGTTTATATCTGTGAAACATCTGTTAAACACTGTGATGTTCTTCCCAAGTAATTCCAGGTGGTGTGAATGCTTGCCGCGGGATCTGTGACGGGGACATGGTTAAAGGGGAACCCGCTCCACAGAACATATCTTTTGGCCGCACAGACCTGCAGACAGTGTGGCACTCATGGCTAGTGGTCACCAGTATTTCTGGGTCTTCTCCCCTTCTTACACATTTGGAAGACACAGTTTCACAACCGCCCGTGCATCGGGCAGGGCTGCGCAATTAGACCTGGCGCACAGGCTGTGACTGGCTATGAACTTCTCTGTCATTTTTGGGCTGACAAACTTAAACGCCCTTTCGACAAAGCTCTTCAGTTCACTTTCCCTCTTCAGTGCAGCCTAAGTCCTGCTGACATGGAAGTCATGAGATCTTCCCTGGAGAGTGACCTGGCCCCACAGGGGACTTTGCATAAACCGGTGAAGCCATAGACATCTGGTGTAGCCACAGCTTAACCCAACTTAGCCCGGCTGATGCAGGCAGGTGCAGTGTCAATCCATCTGTTTGTTTGTTTGTTTTTTGAGACGGAGTCTCGCTCTGTCGCCCAGGCTGGAGTACAGCGGCCCGATCTCGGCTCACTGCAAGCTCCGCCTCCCGGGTTCTCCTGCCTCAGCCTCCCGAGTAGCTGGGACTACAGGCGCCCGCCACCATGCCTGGCTAATTTTTGTATTTTTAGTAGAGACAGGGTTTCACCAGGTTGGCCAGGATGGTCTCGATCTCTTGACCTCATGATTCACCCACCTCAGCCTCTCAAAGTGCTGGGATTACAGGCGTGAGCCACTGTGCCCAGCCAGTATCAATCCGTCTTCCCTTGTATTTGTTCTCTTGCAGATACTATTATGGTAATGTTTTTGCATTAGTATCACTAGTATTCATATGAGACAGCCGGTGAGGTAGAAAGAGCATTGAGCCAGCTTCCAAAAAGAACTGGCCTCTAGAACTGACTCTACAATCCACCAGCACATGAACTTGGGGATGTCATGTAACCTCTCTGAGACCTACTTTTTTCCATAAAAAGAGGAAGCAGCACTTGCTACCCCTGCCCCCACCCTTAAGAGTTGATGTGAAGTTTCAAGTCCAAAGGGAAAACGTGCGTGAGAATGTTCGGCGAGGTACCACTCCTATGACCATTTTCCTACCGTTGCTAATGAGAGTGTCCTAGAGGAGAAGGAATGAGTTAGAATTGTTTTAATCTCCCCTCCTCTCGCACACACACAAACAGAGAGGCAAACGACTCCTGTATTTATGTAGATTAAAAATCTCATTTTGTTGCTCAAATCATTTCAGGTTTCTTGAAAGCTCTTGTGAAAGTTGATTATCACATGCAGGCTCAGATAATTTCCCCAGAGAGCTAAACAAATTAAAATATATTTTTTAACTCCAACAAGCTAACACGGGCCATCAGTTGCATCCTTAGGACAAGTTCCATCATGTGGCTTTAATCAGAAGCTGGGTATCTCAGCAATATTTACCTGGCGGGAAGGGAGGTGGTACAAGCAAGGGGCCAGGAAGTGGTTCATCAGGATCCTCCAATTCTAGTGCCCATTATTCCCAGATAGCCATCTCCATGCTGTAGGTAGACCCAGCTCTGCGTCGCATGCTGGGCTCTTTATAGGATGACTAAGCCATCAGCCTACCACCCCCCAGAGGAGGTCCTCAATCTGATAAGCATAAAACCTCACCTCAGTTCAGCATGGCTGATTCTGACTTAAGGGGTGATTTTTTTTTCTCCTTTTATTTGAGACGGAGTCTCACTCTGTCGCCCAGGCTGGAGTGCAGTGGTGCAATCTCGACTCACTGCAATCTCTGCCTCCCAGGTTCAAGGAATTCTCTGCCTCAGCCTCCCAAGTAGCTGGGGTCACAAGCGCCCGCCATCACACCAGGCTAATTTTTATACTATCGGTAGAGATGGGTTTTCCCCATGTTGCCCAGGCTGGTCTCGAACTCCTGACCTCAGGTGATCTACCCACCTCAGCCTCCCAAAGTGCTGAGATTACAGGTGTGAGCCACTGGGCCTGGCCAAGGGGTGATTTTTTTAAATTTATTTTTTATTTTTATTTTATTTTATTTTAGAGACAGGGTCTCACTCTGTCACCCAAGCTGGAGTGCAGTGGTGTGATCTCTGCTCACTGCAGCCTCGAACTCCGGGCTCAAGTGATCCTCCTGCCTCAGCCTCCCGAGTAGCCGGGACCACAGGAGCAAACCACCACACTCGGCTGCAGGGAGGTCTAACTTCCCCAAAAAAGAATAGGCAAGTCTAACTTCCCCTAAAAAGCAGCCTGAAAGCTGCGTAATAGGAGACGATGATACAAGAGGGACCAGCCCGGGCTTCAGCAAGCACAGATCTACACATTCATTGCTATGAGAACGACCCTGCAGACCCAACACGGATCACCCTCCCACAATGCAGAGATAGTGGCCATTGCTCCATGGGTCACAGGCACCCTTGCTGAGCTGAGGTCAGCTCCAAGAGATGCGGGTCATCTGAAAGGAACAATCAGGCGGTGAGAAAATCCAGGGAGAGGCGAGTCTAGCTTCTCTCTTCCGCTTTGGCTGTTTAGGAACATCTCTGTGTGTGCTTCGCTGCCCCATTTCCTTTCTCCTTCTTCAGCTTCACGCTGATGTTTACACACATTCCTGATAGAAATTCCTGACGGATACAGTTAGAACTGGCAAGACAGTGAGGTGGGGTGAGGAAATCAGAGTTTAGCGTCAAACAACTTAAGTTTCAATCCCCGCTCTGATACTTGCGAGCTACGCATGACACCAGGAAAGTGCTTTGTAAATTGCAAGCAGAGATGGGAAAATTAGTGGTTCATTTGCAGCTGCAGCTCTGCAGGTCACCTTTCCACAGTGCCAGCCCAGCGCAACTTCCCACACATCACAGACGCTCCTGCAGACGTCCTCCTTCCCACGGGCTTTCTCCCCACCATCCCGGGTTGCTGCTGCCGCCTGCACACGCCACACACACAGCCTTCACTGCACACGGGCCTGCTGCTTCCTGCCTTCAGAGAGCAAAGCCTTTAAGTGCAAAAGAAGGCAACATCTGAATGAGCTTCCAATACAGACCTCTCCCCCATTTTCACCGCTGAGAGTAAATGGAAGACAGTTTTATTCAGATGAGGCCCTTGAAAACAGCACATCATTTCCTAGCTAGGCAGCCTTGAATGAGTTTCCTAAGCTCTGAGTGCCTCAGTTCCCTTAGAATATTGTCACGAGACTAAATGAGAAAATATATGTAAAGGGCTTAAAAGTATGCCATAAATGTCATTATTGGTATTGGTATTATAGGAGTAAAGTTAATGGATAAGGGAAAACAAAACCCTCCCACCACTCCATGATATCAGTTAGAAAGCCCATGAACCCAGAGGTTTACCTCTTCCAATGTGAAATAATTCTACAACCAGTACCTAAGACCACGCTCTCTCTCGGCATATGGAATGTTTGCATTTGCCAGAGTTCTCTGGAGAACAGGACTAATAGGATATATATACACATATAGTGAGAGAGAGATATTTATTGATTGATATATATAGTGAGAGAGATAGTGAGATAGATAATTATTGATTTATTATATATTAAATATTATATTATATTTATATTATTATTTTTTTTTTTTTTGCCGCAATAAGAAAATTTACTTGTTTATAAAAATTCCAATGCTTGGCTATTGTTCCAGAAAATTTATACATTATTTATAATTATTATAAAGTTGAACCGCTGAAACTTTGGTTCACTGTAAACATTTTTAATCTTGCTTTAATGCTTTTACGCTTCTGCATTTATATTAAAAATTTCACACAACAAATGATAAATTGGAAAAATCTGCCAATATCTGATTTCTGTCCCCTATTTTTTCCCACCGCCAACTCATAACTTAGGACTTTTGACCCCATGGAAAAAAATATCTAAACGTCTCAGAACTCCAATAACAGGAAGAAGAGAATTTTTTTTTTTTTTTTTTTTTTTTTTTTTTTTTTTTGAGAATGAAATGCTTCATCATAGTGGGATTCTTAAGCACGTTATCCACCGTATGCGGCGTGCTAGCTGGAATGTCTTTTGGCGTAATTGTTACACGTTTGGGCATGGATAGCACACCAGGTTGGTGTCTTCAAAAGGGCCAACCAGATAGGCCTCACTTGCCTCCTGCAAAGCACCCGATAGCTGCGCTCTGGAAGCGCAGATCTGTTTAAAGTCCTGAGCAATTTCTCGGCACCAGACGCTGGAAGGGAAGTTTGCGAATCAGAAGTTCCAGTGGACTTCTGATAACGTCTAATTTCAACGGAGCAGCCCCAGTACCAGCCTGTAGCGATGAGGTTTCTTCACCCCTCCAGTAGAGGGCGCACTCTTGCGAGCGGCTTTTGTGCCAGTTGCTTCCTGGTGCTTTCCCACCGGTCGATTTGCCGGCAGTCCTGCCTTGTACGAGCCCATGGTGGCAGAGACCTCCTTACTTACCCTTCTCCTTCGGCTGGAGCTCCTATACATATATTTATAATTTTACCGACTAGTAACCTAAGACCACGCCTGTCCTCTTGGCATATGGGAATGTTTTGTCTTTGCCAGAGTTCTCTGGGAAGAACAGACTAATAAGGATATATATATACATTACAGTGAAGAGAGTATATTTATTGATTGATATATATATGGAGAGATATTTATATATAGTAAGATATATAATTGCTTTATTAAATATTATATATTATATATAATATATAATTTTACAACTAGCACCTAAGACCACGCGATCTCTCTTTGCATATGGAATGTTTGTATTCACGAGAGTTCTCTGGAGAAACAGGACTAATAGGATATATATATATATTGTTTTTACACAGAGGATATCTATATATTACACATATATGTATATATCAGTATATATAGTGAGAGGTATTTATTATATATTATATATATTATATTATACATATAATGAGAGAGATATTTATTGATTTAGTATAAGAAACTGGCTCATGTATGGAGGATGACAGATCCCAAGATCTGCAGTTGGCAAGCTGGCGACCCAAGAGAGACTGGGTCACCACAGTTCCAGTGACAGTCCAAAGGGCTGAGAACCAGGAGACCGATGGTGTCCTTCCAGCCCAAAGGCTGGCAGCCTTGAGACTCAGGAAGAACAGATGTTTCAGCTGGAGTCCCAAAGCAGCATGTCCCAGATGGAGCAGTCAGGCAAGAGGAGTTCTGTCTGACTCACGGGAAGGCCAGTTCTATTGAAGCCTTTGACCGATTGGATGAGAGTCACCTGTACTAGTGAGGGCTCTTTGTTCACAGACACACCCAGAACAATGTTTGACCAAATATCTGGGCATCCCATAGCCCAGTCAAGTTGACACAGAAAATTAACCATCACATGTCATTGACAGCATTATTGGCACTAATAACCCTCGGTATTCCAGGCAGTCCTGATGCACATGAACCCCTCCATCCCTCAGCGATGCTCCCTGCACATCCCACGCGCCCCTCCAGAGCACAATGCACGCTTGCTAGAATGTCCTCATTGTCCATCAAGGGTGAGAACCACATCCTCAGAAAAATGGCTCTCAGGCATCTGTGCTGGAAATGGCCATTCTTCCCTAGGCAACTGGTTTGCTTTTATCTTAACAGCCCTAAATTGTGTCACTGATTCTTTTACCCACTGTCTATCAAGAAGCTCATGACGCAATCTGTGGGGCACTTCTAGCCAGAGCTTCCTGCCTAATGGTAGGTATTCTACATGTTGACCCCGTCTTAGAATTGAACCTGTTACTCCCTCTGATCCTCATCTTCCCTTAACCTTCATTTCCTCACCTCATGATGCTTTCTTCTTCCACTCGTGTTTTTGTTTTGGTTTGTTTTGAGACAGGGTCTTATTCTGCTGCCCAGGCCGGAGTGAAGTAGTGCAATCATGGCTCACTGCAGCCTCAAACTCAAACTCCTGAACTCAGGTGATCCTCCCACCTCAGCCTCCCAGGGAGCTGGGACTACAGGTGCACGCCACCATGTCTGGCCAGATTTTGTATTTTGTATTTTGTAGAAGCAAGGTCTCACTATGTCACCCAGGCTGTACTCATGTTTTTTTTTTTTTTAAAAAAACACACTTGAAGTTTATTTTAGAACAAGGTAGGTATCTACGCAAGGAAGACATAAGAGTGTGTCTTCACAGGCACATAGACCAAGTAGGTTATCTAATCTTCCTCTCTCCACTACCTGGCACCTTGTCATTTTCCTCAACTGCTATTCAGTTGGCCTGATCTGCACTTTGATAGCCTGTTAAATTTCACCATATTCGTCATGTAAAAAATGTTCCAGGTGTCACCAAACTTCTCTATTTCAAAGACAGAGCCACACAGCTTTCTCATGCCTCTCTCTCTCCCAGAATCCCAAGGGTGTGATGACAAGTGCTTCTCTGTAAGGATATCTGGGGTCTACACTCCTCCCCTTACGCAGAGGCTGGTTTAAACTCTCTCTGGGAAAAATTCCCATTTAATGGGCTTGAAGGTAGATCGCAGAATTCTGAGATTCTCTTATCTCAGAATAATAGAATAGAAATGAATAATAGAAATGACTCAGAAACAGTTTTGAAATAGAAAATGGTCTCAAGAGTTAACAATTGATATCAAAGTTGGACTGAAAGATTAACCAGTTAAAGATTCCTGATAGACCTGGCTAACACGGTGAAACCCCATCTCCACTAAAAATACAAAAAAATTAGCCGGGCGTGGTGGCAGGCGCCTGTAGTCCCAGCTACTCAGGAGGCTGAGGCAGGAGAACGGTGTGAACCCAGGAGGAGGAGCTTGCAGTGAGCCGAGATGGTGCCACTGCACTCCAGCCTGGGCCACAGAGCGAGACTCCATTAAAAAAAAAAAAAGACATATCTGGTAAAGATAGAGATAATTGTGGCTTCAGAGGAAAGGGAGGGAGGGGCAATGAGATTTGGGAAGGGAAGGAATGATGCAACTATCTTCTAAATGTTTTTCAGCTAAAAAAAAAAAAAAAAAATCCAAAGCAGATATGACAAAAAACCAGCATTTGTTAAACACAGGTGGTGGTTTGTTTGTTATATCACTCTCTGTGTATTTGAAGTATTTTTAATTTGATAAATGTATTTACTGGAAAAATTCTGTTTTAAACAAAGATTTCTAGAGAAAATGAGCTTTACGCTGAACTTGAATAGGTATTAGGGGCTTATCACCCAGCACAAAAAAATCTCTGGGGTCCATTCATTAGCAGCCCAGCTAAGGAACACAGCAGACATTAATTTATTTACCAGATCACAATTCCTCCTCGCTGAAATGGATTTAAGTGTTTTCACAGAGCTTCTGGCATCCTAGTCCCTCTTTGTCACGGTCCGGCATATGAGACGGTTTTGTTTACAACTATGAAACGCTGCCAATCTCTTCAAAGACAACTGTACCCAGAAAAAGTGCATTACCTCATCTGACAAACTAATGTAGATGATAAGGAATCTTAAGAGTGCCGCCAAAAGTTAATTGACACTAACTTGAATAGCTACCAGGGTTACAGATAATAGTAATACCCTGCACAGAGTTTTGAGAGTTTCACAAATGTCTCTATAAGTTTGATCCTGCACTGTTCTTGAAAGACCTCAGGAAAAACAGTATCCTATCTGGGATCACATCTAATAATTTCACAACCCATTCATTCTATCAAGTGATAAAAATGTATCACGTACCAGTCAGATGAGATTAGGGGTCAGGTGTCCTGAAGGATGCTAACATGAGCAAGCCGACATCCCGGCCTTAAAGAGCTCTCGATCAGATAGACATAATATGACAGATACAGATATGAATATAACACAAGGCAGACTGTGCTAAGGCTTATACGAGGGATGAAGGAATATCTTTCTGGAAGGAGAAGATATATCCAGTTTGACGAATTATGGCATTTGAATAACATGTAAGGTTTACAAATGTATAGATGGTGGGGGGTGGGGAGGATTCCATATAAATAAAAGGCTTTGAAAGCCAAGCTGCAGAGTTTAGAGTGTATCTAGAAGGCAGTGGATACATTTGACAGCACAGACACGTATCTGTGGTCTTCAACACTTTTAAAACAGTTCTATTGAAATACAATTCATCCATTTTAATTGGACAATTCTATGCTTTTTAGTATATTTACAGGGTTGGGAAACCATCATCGATTTTAGAACATTTTCATTATCTCCATATCTCCAGCTAAAACAAATTCCATATGCATTAGCTGCAGCTGTTCCAATTCAGGCCCTGAAAACCACTAATCTACATACTGTATCTACAGATTTGCCTCTTCTAGACATTTTACATCGAAGGAATCACACAACATGTCACCTTTTGTGTCTTTCACTTACTATGATGTTTCAATGAATGAACCACACTTCATTCCTTTTCATTGCCAAGTAATATTCCATTATGTAGATCATGCCCCATTTTGTTTACCCATTCTTCAGTTGATAGACATTTAGGTTGTTTCTATTTGGGGGCTACTATGAAAAATGTTGCTATAAACATTCATGTACAAGGTTTTGTGGATACATGTTTTTTCATTTCCCTTGGGTACATAACAAGACTAGAACTGTTGGGTCGTATGATAACACTGTGTTTAACTCTGAGAAAGTGCTAAGCTCTTTTCCACAGGGGTTGTATCGTTTCACATTTTCTTTCTTTCTCTTTTCTTTTTTTTTTTTTATTTTTTTTTT
>NW_016804791.1:1674238-1691758 GCF_001698545.2 Rhinopithecus bieti | reverse complement strand
GACGTACGGATGGATGGATGGATGGATGGATGTACGGATGGATGGATGGATGGATGGATGGATGGATGGATGGATGTACAGATGGATGGATGGACGTACAGATGGATGGATGGATGGATATACAGATGGATGGATGGACGTACAGATGGAAGGATGGACGGATGGATGGACAGATGGATGGATGGATGGATGGATGGACATACAGATGGATGGATGGATGGATGGACGTACAGATGGATGGATGGATGTACAGATGGATAGATGGATGGATGGATGAATGGATGGATGGATGGATGGACGTAAGGATAGATAGGCAGACAGAGAGATGGATAGACAAGATAAAAGAAAGGCTTATAATATTAGGCTACACTTGAATTTTATTTAGACTTGGGCTTGTCTGCAAACTGGTGAAAACTCAATAAAGCAACTTCCTGGATATATCCAAAGAGAAGGGATACTTCCCCCTCAGAGTCAGTGAAGGCAAATATTTCTGAGGATTCAGGAGCCAAATCTAAAACGAGACCAACTGCATTTTGTTTCATTGGTCAGACATACCTTCCTGAATAAAAACATCCTCCTGATTCCCCAATCGGAAGGCAATTCGCAGAAGCACTTGACATCAACTATTGAGCCTTGCTCTGGTCTTGTTTAGCAATGGGATTGATCAGAGAGGAGAGGGGGTATACCTGGATATCAATGGGTCTCCATGTTTAGAACCATCTCTAGAGCGAATATATCAAAACCTCACTCTCTGCTATCACAAAAGAATGAGACTGGAATTCATCTGAAATCCCACCAGACTTATTTGTTATTAGTACTTTTTCTTTCTCCCAAAGACAGTGCAAAATGTGCCCCCTGAGTCTGTGGCTGGCTTATACTCCTAGAACTGGAATGCTTCTTTATTCTTCCTTAGTATAAAAAGATCTGTAAATCTGTGAGCTTCCCCCGGGATCCTCATTGAAGTTGGGAAGGTGGTGGAGTTGGAAAACCTCCCAACATAGTCATTAACTCGAGAAGTATCACATTTACTCTGTGGAGGCTGCACCTGTACCGAGTGTCTTCACAGTCTCACACCTCCTTCCCTCTTCATGTGGTGTTACAGCCAAGGACGATGTCACTTTGTGGCACAAGAGCCAGTAATGATTCTGTGCGCCTCAGTCGGGACTTGCTGAAGAGGGCAGAAGGCCCCAGTGCAGCTAGGGTGCCTTCTGTATATTTTATCAGTGTTTGCCTTAAAGAAGAAGTTTCTTTCAGTTTTGATTTTGGGGGAATTCCATGCTTCCTTCACAGCACCTTTAGTTAATATAAGAAACTACTACTGGTAGATAGTCTTAGGGTGTGCAAGCAATAATTAGCCAATGCAAACAATTAACAAATCCAAATTAATTCTGCTAAGATTGTGGAAATAAATCATGTAAGTTGATGTACTGAGTTCAATGTCAGGGCTGGAAAGGATCTTTAAGAACATTTAACTTAGTTCAACAATTTCATTTTACAGCAGATAAGGGAATTCAGGTGGAGCAAAGTAAAGAAATGTGTTTAAGGTCACTGACTGTGTTAGAAGTACAACTAAGAACAGAATCCAGATTTCCTGGTGTATTCTAATTTTCAGTTCACCATGTAAATGTCCATTTGCCATTTCTTTCTTTCTTTTTTTTTTTTTTTTTTTGAGACGGAGTCTCACTCTGTCACCCAAGCTGGGCAGTCTTGGCTCACTGCAACCTCCGCCTCCCCGCCCACCCCCGGGTTCAAGTGATTCTCCTGCCTCAGCCTCCTGAGTAGCTGGGATTACAGGCGCCTGCCACCACGCCTGGCTAATTTTTGTATTTTTAGTAGAGACAGGGTTTCACCATATTGGGCAGGCTGGTCTCGAACTGCTGACCTCAGATGATCTGCCTGCCTCGGCCTCCCAAAGTGCTGGGATTACAGGTGTGAGCCACCGCACCCGGCCCATTTGCCACTTCTGTTGCCACGTACTTCCTTATGTTTTAGAAGAAATAACAAACTCCCTGATACATTGGGAAATCCCTCAACGTTTCTTATTGCTTCTGTGACACAGAAAAAGGACGGAGAAGGCGAGGACTGTGATGAGAAAGCTATTAAGTTCATTGCTGCTGAATTGATGGAACCACTTGCCTTCAACAATCTATCCAGGAACCCCCCATCTTGAGCCCTTTATCCAAACAATATAATGGCCAATTTGGGTTGCATAAAACTGGACGCTATCACATGACTCAATTCATTTGGACAGGTATACGCACTGTGCAACTACCCCATTCTAGAAATTATCACAAAACAAGTCCTTTGATATCTTCACCACATCATGAGCTGTCTCTCACAAGACGAGATTACTGAGGCCCAAAAAGGGCTGTCACCCTTTATGGTATCACGGTAAATATACATTAGATTTTTCTGACTCGTACTGACAAACGTAATCCGATTGCTTTGATTACACATCAACAAACAGCACTTTGACTGTGAAGCGGCAAATAGACGGATGTAGTATTCACCAGAAACGCAGGAAAGATGATGGGAAAACGCCTGCTTACAGATGGACTCGCGAACGTTATGACAACAGAGAAAACCAAGTTCTTCATTTCTGACAGTCGAGCGTTGGAGTTTATGGACATGGCCATTCCGCTGACAGAAAACAATGGGAATGGGCCAGAAGGACTGAAACAAAAGTAGATTCTGAGGACACAGGAAGTGAACAACCACTGGGGGTTGGTCCTACTCAGCCTTTCAAGGTGCTGGGGACGCCATTTTTACACATCTCAACAACGGCTGAATAATCTGGAGGTTGCAATCTTCACATTTATTGATAAATAATTGGGTACTAGAAGGCACAGGGCTTGACCAGGGATTTCTCTGAGATCCAGTTGAGCTTTTGTGGTTCACCCACAGGCTGTTAAGCTTTGAACCAGATTCACTTAGCGGTAAGCATTTGACATGATAACAGCAATATAACATTTCCTCTCTTCTGAAGAGCTCTCTGATGCGGGCCTCAGAGAACAAAGCTCATCTGACAGATGAAGTCATGCCTGCAAGTTAAGACACAGGGCCAATGACAGGGTGACCTGGGACGCCACACCGAGCCCAAGAATCCTGCTGGGTCCAAGCCCCAGAGTACCACGAAGCAGTCCAGCCAGACTTTGGCCAGGCAGCCACTTTCATGCACTGCCTGGCTGTCCATTTATATAAATACACAGCTGAAGAGAAGCCAGGAATATCTCCAAAACAAAAAGCCCTGCTTTTGTCTGACAAAGCTGCTCTGACCCCAAAGGAATGCACAATAGGAAATGAAAGTTGGACAGAAAATCAATTCCAACAGGAAACAGGACGATCCCTGCTCCAGCTCAGTTCCAAGATATATCACTGTAATAACGCAGAGCGGCCTGGCCAGGGAGCCCCGGCCTCCACTCCTGCACGCGGCAGGAAGACGGGAGAAGAAAGCGGCCCAGGGAAACCACACAGAGCCATGGCAGTCCACTGTCATTTCAATGAGATTTAAATTCATTTGTGCCTCGGCCGGGCGCGTTGACTCACGCCTCTAATCCCAGCACTTTGGGAGGCTGAGGCGGGTGGATCACCTGAGGTCAGGAGTTCAAGACCAGCCTGGCCAACATGGCGAAACCCCGTCTCTACTAAAAATATAAAAATTAGCCAGGTGTGGTGGCATGCGCCTGTAATCCCAGCTACTTGGGAGGCTGAGGCAGGAGAATCACTTGAACCCAGGAGGCAGAGTTTGCAGTGAGCTGAGATCACGTCACCGCACTCCAGCCTGGGTGACAGAGCGAGACTCCATTTCAATAAAAAAATTAAAAATTCGGCCGGGCACGGTGGCTCACACCTGTAATCCCAGCACTTTGGGAAGCCAAGGCGGGTGGATCACCTGAGGTCAGGAGTTCGAGACCAGCCTGGTCAATATGGCGAAACCCCATCTCTACTAAAAATACAAAAATCAGTCAGGTGTTGTGGTGTGTGCCTGTAATCCCAGTTACGTGGGATGCCGAGGCAGAAGAATCGCTTGAACCCGGGAGGCAGAGGTTGCAGTGAGTCAAAGATCGCACCACTGTACTCTAGCCTGGGCAATAGAGCAAGACTCTGCCAAAAACAAAAAACAAAAAAAATTCATCTGTGCCTCTATCAATGAAGGCATGATGATTGTGTTTTAAGAGGAACTTGAACCAAAGGAGAGGTAAAAGAAGTAATGAGCTGGCTTGACCTGGGACTCCACACCAAGTCCAAGAATTCCACTGGGTCCACTCCCCAGAGGAGAACGAAGCAGCACAGCCAGACTTTGGCCAGCCAGCCACTTCCATGCACTGCCTGGCTGTCCATTTATATAAACACACAGCTGAAGAAATCCTAATAAAATGAACTTGCACTGAGCAAGTCAATAGACTGTAATTCCCCATAAGAAGAAACTGCTGTCTTCGGAGGTTCCACTCAACAAATAGTTGCTGAATTCCTGTTAGGTCAAGATCTGGGCCAAGTACTAGAAATAGAAAGATGATAAGATAGACTTCTCCACAAGCCATACCAGGATTTCAGCTAGGCAGCAGGACACTGTGATTTCACCAAAATGACTAGAAGTCTCTTCACAGAAGGACATTTTGCAATGTCTGCTATCCTCCAGTTTCCTTGCTGGAACAATGGGAGCCCAGTTCAAGATGTCAACAGAGATGTTCCCAGGAACTTCTCAGCCTCTCCTCGCAATCTCTGACTCACTTTGCCAGCCTGTTAAATGAGTCGTCTGCAGACCTTAGTCATGAGAGTTACTACAGTACGAAGAGACTTATTTAGTAAATGGCCTGGTAAGTTGCTGAAAATGGTGGCTATTGCTGATATTATTTACTTAAATGGGATTTTCTTTTCTAGCTGGTATAGCAGAATGGTGGAAAGCATTCTAGATGTGGACCCAGCAGATATGCTCTCCAGATCCAGCTCTGACCAATGTTAGCTGGGCAACCTTGGGCACGCCCCCTAACTTCTCTGAGCCTCTGTTTCCTCATATGAGATGGGAACACCTGCTGAACTCTGTCTCAGGACTGTTGTAAGAACTGAAAGAAGTTTTTTATGCAAAAGTAATTTGAAAATTCTAAAATGTTTTGCAAACTACTTAATTTTCATTACAATCTTCCTAATAATGTTTTTCTTATATTAGATATAAAATTAATTTGCCTTCCTATGAAAACACCATCTGATGGTAGGAGGTCAGCTGGGTGAGGAAAAGCTGGCACGACATCAGAAATGATCCTTTATCCTTTTACAACCCATTATGCGGGGGACCCAAACTCAAAATAAAGTAAAAATCCAGAATTGGATATAAATGCAACATGACAGCTTTTCATTTGATCATACTTATTGGAAAAAGGATGTCATTTTCTGCACTAGACTCTGAGCAGCAAATAGGGCTGAAGGTATTAAAGGCTGGCACCAATGCAATAATAATAAGGAACAGAAGAAAAACAACGCGCCTGTTCAAACTGAGCTCTGGGAATGAGGGTTAAGCTAAAAGGCAGGCGAGAGGCAGTGAGCTGGGTTAGGAACACAAACAGGTTTAGTAATCAATCCAAAATCACAGTTGTGAAAACCACATAAAATGCCATCTGGCCTCCTGGATCGTGTGGAACATTAAGCAAAGGCAGCCTTCCAAGACACATGTTCTCATTTCTCTGAGAACAGCGCTTCTCCTTACCCAATCAACTGTGATAAAGTCACCCAGACCCTGGTCCAGTGTTTCCACCCTTGCCAGAATTGTTCAGAACGCTAGTGAAACAGCTCGCGGATTGCGGGCAGCGCAGGCTGTTCATCCCTGATGTGTTCTGGATTCGGAGAGCTAATGGGTGACATGTGGGGTCTCTCCTGTTTTCCACACACTGCTATGACCACTGCCATCTTCCTCCTGCCTTAAAGACATGTCTAAGCAGAGCTTGTCAGCTATTCTGAAAACTAATTTTCTGTGTGGTATGTGTAACATGAGATTTGTCAATTTAACCATTTTTAGGTGTGCAATTCAAGAGCATGAAGTGCATTGATGCAGAGGTTCCTGCACTGTTTTGCAACCATCACCAATTGCCATACCCAGAACTTTTTCACTTTCCAAAACTGAAACTCCACACCCACTCTCCCTCCCTCTAGCCGCTGGCAACCTCTCTTCTACTTTCTTTCTCTACGATTTCGCCTATCACATGAGCAAAACCAACAATGTTTGTGCTTTTGTGTTTAGCTTATTTCACTTGGCATAATGTCTTCAAGGTTCATGTTACCGCTATAGCACATATCTTTCATTCTTTCTTCACACTGAAGAATATGCCATTGTATGCACAGACCACATTTTATCTCTTTATCCATCAATGGACTCTAGAAACTAATATTTGTATAGTATTAGCCTACTGGTAGTGAATGAAGGTAAGCTTTCCTTATGAGTTAGAACATTAGGGCCGGGCGCAGTAGCTCATGCCTGTCATCCCTGCACTTTGGGAGGCCAAGGCAGGCAGATTACCTGAGGTCAGGAGTTCAAGACCAGCCTGGCCAACATGGTAAGAGCCCGTCTCTACTAAAAATACAAAAATCAGCTGAGCATGGTGGTGGGCGCCTGTAATCCCAGCTACTCTGGAGGCTGAGGCAGGAGAATCGCTTGAACCTGGGAGGTGGAGGTTGCAGTGAGCAGAGATCACACCCCTGCACTCTAGCCTGTGTGACAGAGCGAGACTCTGTCTCAAAAAAAAAAAAAAAAAAAAAAAAAAAAACCCAAAACAAACAAACAAACAAAAAAACCATCAGGCATCAGTCTTTCAGATTCACAAGCACACACGACATCTGCCACCATGGTGTCCCATCTCCAAGCCATGAGACTATGGGTTCGGGGAGAACAGAAACGACGTCCTCATTTGACCCTAGTCCCACTCCCATCAACTAGCACAGTACAGAGTAGACCCTCAAACGTTTGATAAAGAACTAAGTAATACATTTTTTCCTTAGGCAGAGCCTACTCCTTTTCTCTAAGTCAAATTATTTTCTAAAAAATCATAGCTTCTCAGAGGACATTTCCTGCAAAGAAAGGCTTTTTTAAAAAAAAAAAAAATTGTGAGTCTAATTTTTCAAGGCAAAATTTATTGACTCAGCCAACCAGAAAGACAGTGTAAGGCAGTAGAAAGGATAACGGACATGGAATCAGCAAAGACTCAGATCCCACCTCTGCCTTCCACTCGGCTGTGTGACCTTAGCTAAGTCACCTGTCTGAATTTCACCTCTCTGAATTTCAGTTTCATCATCTGTAAACATGAAAATAATAAAAATTGCTCTTTTGAGACAGAATCTCACTCTGTCACTCAGGCTGGAGTGCAGTGACATGATCTCGGCTCACTGCAACCTCCACCTCCTGAGTTCGAGCAATTCTCCTGCCTCAACCTCCCGAGTGGCTGGGATTACAGGCGTGTGCCACCACACCCGGCTAATTTTCGTATTTTTAGTAGAGATGGGGTTTCACCATGTTGGCCAGTCTGGTCTTGAACTCCTGACCTCCAGTGATCCACCCGCCTTGGCCTCCCAAAGTGTTGGGATTACAGGCGTGAGTCACCATGCCCGGCCTTCACAGAGTTACTTTGAGAATCGAATAAAACCTCTAGAACTGACCATCTGTATAACATGGTTCCTACTCTTAAGTCTGGGTAGGTCAGTTCTGCTTGCTTCAGCATATACATACAAAACAAGGCCCATGTTGCTCTTAAGCGTACTGGCTAAAAAGTCAGGACATAAATGAAATGACTCAAAGGTGCTTACGAGTTCTGTGTGGAAAAACTACAAAACGAAGTGCTGTCCTGAGATGAGGCCAGAAAAAGAATTTTTGAAGAGCTGAATGTTGACCGAGCTCCCTGGGAAAACGGTGGGCATGAATCAGCAGGGAGCAGAGGGGATGGAATTCTAGAACGTGACAGCAAGTTCATGAAGACGAGGATGTGGAAGCCAGCAGCTGCGCAGGGGAAAGTGAGGGCCACTAGGTTAGCAGGGATTTTGTTCCTAACATTCTGGGCATCCCATGGCGATGGGAAAATGGGGATCTGGAGTCTGAATCCCGCAGGGATGGTCCTTTCGCTGCATGTCCCCCACCCAGGACTGATCTTGGTGCACACTGTGCAGCTCCAAACCCACTTCCAGCAGCTGCCTGGTGGCACCTGTGTTGGATCCCTTCTATCCCCACTCAGATTACAACCCACATCTCTGCACTGTTCTGCTTGCCTCTGGCTCTAAACACTCCCCAATCTTGTAATCATGGAGATTCGGAATGTCTTATTAAGGGGTGTCAGTCAGTGAGATGGTTCTTCAGCACAGTACCTGTGAGAAGAAAGACTTCAGTTAACACAGATATCAGTCACTTGCTCCTAAGTGGGGAATGCCATATACAACACTGTACACCCTTGTTCTCTGAATTTACCTTGGGTAAATTTCCTAGCCCATAAGAAAAAAAAAAAGACAAAACATAAAAGATTCCTGAACCCCAAAACTTCCTTCCCCAAAGTCATAGGTCCTAGCAGCACATACAACCCAATTCAATAAACTCTAAGCGTCTTAGGCTGGCAAACAACCAAACTCTGAACATCTAATGAACGTCTGTCATGTGATCAACATTATGCTAGATGCAGGAGGTATAAAGATGAATAATGGAGAGGCGGAGAAGTGTCCACATAAGTTCAAGTGTGAACCAGAGCTGTGTCAGGCCAACTCAAGTTCTAAACACAGTTTCAGACCCATTCAGGCCTCCTTATTCCTCAAGGCCATCAGGTCAAGGCAAATCCACCCAAGCCATGCTCAGAATGCAGTCCAAAGAGTTTCTCAGGCAAATCTAGCGTGCTCAGAACTAGTTGGAAGAATTTTTTCTAAATGGACTTACAGCATATCTTACTTCCAATTAGTTCAAGTCCATGAAAAGTAGTATTTCCAGTAAGGACTTAAGAAAATAGTAAATAGAATCATCATCTCTAATGTTCAAATGATCTCTTCCAAGTTCACTCTCATCACCTCCTTCCTGGCTCACCATGTGTATAAATGCATCAACATCTCATGTGCTTTTCAACACAGACTGAAAACGCCACTGAATGTGAAATCAAATGAGACCTTGGGAGGCAGGGATTATGATTTCATTCACTAAATGAACTGATGATATGGATGTGAGGACAGGAACTCATGATATGGACCCACTAGAGTCTTCTGTGTCTTCCTTAAACTTGACGTTAGTCATCTGCCACTGCCCAGTTCAACCTTATTCCTCTAGGCCTGCATCTGTATCACACAAACGACCAGTTGAGTCAAGCAGTCAACCACTTCCATGTTGTGAAAAATCAATTTAAAAACTGACTGAACTGACCATTTTGTTATTTTGTTGAACTGAAGTACCTAATTAATTTAACTAAAATTTTAAACCAATGGTGTGTGTAAACATTTCCCTAGGATGTATGAAGTTATATCAAATGTTTGAAAAGGGATACTTTCTCTCCATCCCAAATAATGGGTTTTTTAAAAACATGTTTATGCTTCTTTATGTATGTCTTGATTGGTGTCACATACTATACGGGCACTCTCTGCAATTTTCCCCATGAGTTAAAAGAGACTAGGATGTACTTTAGAAAATATGAGAGAGTCAAAACCAGAAGCATCTGCAGAACTCAACCTGGTTCCCTCAAGAACCCGGCCGGTCATGGTGGCTCACGCCTGTAATCCCAGCACTTTGGGAGGCCAAGGCAGGTGGATCACTTGAGATCAGGAGTTTGAGACCAGCCTGGCCAACATGGTGAAACCCCGTCTCTACTAAAAATGCAAAAATTAGCCGGGTGTGCTGGTGGGCTCCTGTAATCCCAGCTACTCGGGAAGCTGAGACAGGAGAATCACTTGAACCCGGGAGGCGGAGGTTGCAGTGAGCCGAGATCATGCCCCTGCACTCCAGCAGCCTGGGTAACAGAGCAGGACTCTGTCTCAGAAAAAAAAAAAAAAAAAGACAAGAAAAGTAGTAGTCTGAACCCTTTCGTCACCTCCACCTCCGGAAATTCTCTTCTCTCTATTCCTAATACAGCTAGACCCGAAAAAGAAATTCAACCATTTAGATAAAAAACCAAAAGCCTGCTACGTACCTGATTCAGGTTTACATTGTTCAAGGGTAGTCTTATTAACTTTGACTCCTTAGGAAGACAAGTCAACTCATAAAGCAATTCAGAAAAAGCAAAGGAGTCATTGTAAAATGTTGAAAGGAAAGCTATCCAACTCCTCCAAAGATGTAAGACGGGAGTGCGCAGAGGAACTATGGAAGGATTGTCCTGTATAGTTAGACCCTCACACTTTGCTTCTTGCCTTGAGAACAGAATAAGAGAGGGAGGGGAGGAGAGAGAAGGGAGACTTGTAACAGATCCTCTCACTTTATGACTTGGAGGGAAATGAGAGCCTAGAGACCCCGTGGGAGGTTTCCAACACAACCGTGCCGCCTTCCATTTCTATAGCTCCTTTCTCTGAAAAACCTCTAGGCGTTTTATGAACCTTGCCATAGACTCCATGTCCACAGCCCCTCAGGACACAACACAGGCCACCATTATGGTCTATATTCCTTAAAGGAAGAACTCAAAACAGTCAAACAGACTTACTTCTCACGGGGATTCTGCCCATGGGAAATCAGAGTTTTAACTCGCAAATTCAAAGACTTATTCATATTGATATTTCTTCCAAGAAGACAAAGCAAAATAACTACATTCCATTTTATGCATTTTCCTAAACAAAAAAATAAAAAGAAAGAAATTGGCTGGGTGCGGTGGCTCATGCCTGTAATGCCAGCACTTTGGGAGGCCGAGGCAAGCAGATCACCTGAGGTTGGGAGTTCAAGACCATCCTGACCAACATGGAGAAACCCTGTCTCTACTAAAAATACAAAATCAGCTGGGCGTGGTGGCACATGCCTGTAATCCCAGCTACTTGAGAGGCTGAGGCAGGAGAATTGCTTGAACCCAGGAGGCAGAGGTTGCAGTGAGCGGAGACTGCGCTATTGCACTCCAGCCTGGGCAACAGGAGTGAAACTCCGTCTACAAAAAAGAAAGAAAGAAAGAAAGAAATCTTCCTTCTTTATGACCAGGCTGTTGCCCCAAGAATCTCTTCACTACCAGTAGCCATCTGCTGGGAGGCTCAATTCTACCTTCAAAGACCTGGAAGCCACCAGGGCTGGGGGAATCAGATCTGGGCACTTTGTTCATTTGTGTCAAGAGCAGAGTCCACACTGGTCATTTGTTCCCCATACCTGACCAAATCCACGCCCTGCAAGGGTCCAACCCCACAACATCTCCTGTGTCCATCAACCATCCCCTCCCGCAGCACCAGTGCCAATCCCAGCGTCATCTCTGCTGCCGGCTCCCCAGACTCAGCCATCACCGAAACAGACCCATCAGGACATTGCCAAGCAAAAACAAAACAAAAGAGACAAACCAGGTAGAAGACAGAGTGAAAACAAGGTTTTTCTTAGCCTTGGGGATAGGATTAGGAAAGATTAAACACACACACACATACATACACACAAGACTTGAGTCGAAAGCCTCTCTAAATTACATTTCTCGGATTTTATTATATTATCTTTGTGGCACAGTTATTAAACATTAAAGATAATGACTTCATTCTGTAAGTAACCTAATATTGAACATGATTGATAAGCAGACCTGGGCTTTGAAGAAAACTCTGAATGTTAAAATTCAGGAGCAGGGATGGCACAGAAGCAGTTTGGGCCACGAGGTTAATGAACTGTCGGCCAGAGCGGGGCTGCAGACGTTTCATTAGGAAGAAGCTGTGTCGTTACCGCATTACTTCTTTGACCCAGCAAGAATCGAGGGAAGGTGGAAAGGGAAATAGCCTGGCAGACGCACATTGGGTTGACTCCACCGACAGCAATCTGCTTCCAGAATCGTTCAGTGAAGTTAGACAAGTGCTGCCTAAAGATACTCCCAGTGACAGGGTCAGCAGGGAGGCCCCTGTGTCACACAGAAAACCAGATGCCTAAGGCAGTGAAAAGTGTTGGTGAGTTACCACATTTTTTAAATGACATCCAATGAAAAGGTAAAAGAGTACCCAATTGGGGGGAAATGGGCAAGGGGGAAGTAGAGGCAGGTGAAGCACCTGCCTCGAGATCCCGAGGAGAAGGAGCCATGCACCATCCCCTCTGAAATGAGCCACTTGCAAAGACTGTGAGGACTTACACAGCGACACTGAGCCCCTCTGCCGCCTTGCCAGCCGGCCAGCCCACGTCAGAATGAATGGGGGTTGCACCAGGCAGCTGGCAGTGACGGCTCCCTCTCCTCCCCAGTGCACCAGCTTCCAGTACCCCATGTGCACTCAAAGCTGAGAGGACAGTCTGGAACACAGCTCAGAGGGTTTCCAAGACTGCACACTCAAGATTTGAACAAATACCATGACAAGGTTCTCAGTAACTTCAGTGCGAATTTGATGTCATCAGATTGCTTTCTTCCTCACACCCTGCTGGGTAGAGTGTTTTGATGGTGGAGAATGGAAGGAATTTCACATCCAGTCTTGCACGCCTCTAAATGTATTATTATCTATGTAGCCCAGGATGATTTTCAAAAGGAAATTGGGTCACCTCCCCCGTGTCTGTAACCCTTCCACAGCTTTCCAGTCATCTCTTGGGAAAGTCCCTTGGCTCACCCAGCCCCAGGATACCTGATCTGGCACACCTCTGCCATCCCTCACCCCTGGGCTCAAGCCATTCTGTCCTCTCCCAGTTCCCCACACCAGGGCCTTTCTGCACATTCCCTCTTTCTGAAAAGCGCTCCACGGCACCATCTCTGGGCCCCACACTGTCACTGCCACCTCCTCCGTGGTGAGAACACCCCTTTCTACCCACCCCTTAGGTTGCAGCTTAAATGCCAGGTCCTCAACAAGGCAGGTCCCCTCTGTTACCTGTTCTTCAATCCTGCATGTCTTTGTAACTAATAACACTCGTAGTTTCTCGTCAAACATCCACCTTTCCCAGTGGAGAACAGGAATCTGTCTTTCTTGCTCACTGCTGTGGTCTTGTCGGGTGTGGGGTCTAGTTTATGCAAGATGCTCAGGAGAACGGTAGGTGTCCAGGATGTATCACCCATTGAATAGGAGGACCTGGGCACTGACAGCAACACAAGGCCTGCATGCTTGGGTCACAAAGCAGTGGAGGGATCAGGGAATAGGAGACGGGGAAGGGCAGGGATTCAGAATGCAACCAAAGAGAAATTTTATCTTCTTTGGAAGATTTTCCAAGACTTGGGCTATACTTGTTGGACTCAAAGTAGTCAAGCGCTTTAGAGCTACGCTAGGCCAAGAATAATAGATTGTTTGCAAAAATGTCCTCAATTACTCTCCTCCATGTATCCCTGCCTCTTTGCAATGTACCTTTGCAGTTCCTCCTCTCAAAGAAGTCAGTTTTCCTTCCCTTTAAGTCAGGACTGGCTCTGTGACTTCTTTAGCCAAGAAAATACAGCAGAAGTGATGCTGTGCCAGTTGAACTTGGGCCTCAAGAGGTCATGCATGCTCCTGCTCACTTTCTTACAGCCCTGCCCAGTTGCCACTTGAACAAGCCCAGGCTAGCCTCCTGGAAGATAAAAGATCACAGGGAAAAGAGACAAGACCCCCAGCTGAGGCCAACTTAGAACACCCAGCACTCAACGGCCTGGAAGCTGACCACAGACACATGAGGGAAACCAGCTGAAACCAGAACTGACCAGCTGGGCCAGCCTAAACTGCTAGTCTGCAGAATCATGGCTAAATAGCTGCTGTTTTAAGACACGAAGTTTTGTAGTGGTTTGTTATACAGTAACAGATAACTGATACACCAAGTAGGGTCAGAGGCATTTGAACCAGAGCAACTCCATCTTGAATAGGAGCTGGGTAAAATGAGGCTGAGACCTACTGGGCTCCATTCCCAGGAGCTTAGGCATTCTTAATCACAGGATGAGACAGGAGGTTGGCACAAGATACAGGTCAAATCCTACCAAAACCAAGATGGCTACGAGAGTGACCTCTGGTTGTCCTCACTGCTACACTCCTGCCAGCGCCATGATAGTTTACAAATGCCATGGCAACATCAGGAAGTTACCCTATATGGTCTAAAAAGGGGAGGCATGAATAATCCACCCCTCATTTAGCATATCATGAAAAACTAACCATAAAAGTGGGCAACCAGCAGCCCTCAGTTCTGATCTGTCTATGGAGTAGCCATGCTTTTGTTTCTTTACTTCTCTAATAAACTTGCTTTCACTTTGTGGACTCGTCTCGAATTCTTTCTTGCATGAGATCCAAGAACCCTCTCATAGGGTCTGGACTGGAACTCCTTTCCGGTAACAGTAGGCACTGAGGTCATAGGGTCTGGACTGGAACTCCTTTCCGGTAACAGTAGGCACTGAGGATGCAGAAATGAGTAAGGTGCACCTAGGTGAGACGGACACTACTTTCATTCATTCATTCATGCATTCATTCATTCAGTAAAGGCTTGATTAAGCACCTACTGAATGCTAGGCTCTGTATTAGATCCTGGAGATAAAGACATGACAAGACACAGTCCCTGACCCAAGTAAAAGAGAATATAGACCATAAACAGGCAATTCTAAAATAAAGTGGATGAAGTACGAAGGAAGCCTAACAGAGTTGGGGGAAAGACGGAGGGTAGGGTGGCTTGGGAGGGAGGGTAGTTTGGGAAGACTTCTCAGAGAAAGTGATGTCTAAGCAGAGACCTAAAGGATGGTTTGCTTAGTCAGGAACAACAGAAAATGATTTTCTAAGCAGAGGGTTGCTGCTTCAATCTATACCACGTGCAGGCAAAAGGAGGATGACATGTATTGTTTCCATTACACTTCCTGACGTTGTTCCTCTCTTTGTTGGTCTTTTGAATGAACTGTGAAAACTCAGGAATAAACTCCCAACTCTCCTGGAGAACAATTGGGAATTTGGAACCTATCACCACATAGTTTCAAATGAACACACCCCCACCTCCAAAAAAGGAAAGAAATTCAGATGGATGAGAAAGGAAAACCCAGAGGCTCTGATTCTGTAGTGATTCAAGGGGAAAAAAGACTTCAGGACTTCACTTGAGTGACAAAGTCACAATTTAAGTCAGCAATTTTCACCCTTGATGTTGCATACCACTCCTGATTACACCAATTAATTAAAGTGGGTGCATCTGGTTCCTTCTCATTTTCTGCTATCAGGCAAAGGGGAGCTACTAATGAATGTTTATTAGATGATTTTTTCAAGTCCATACACTTGCTGAGTCGAAAATCACAATAATAATAATTGACTGGGGCAACAGAAGGTTCCCAATGCCTGGATACCTATAGCATGCCGGTCATTTCTTCGATGATAGTCTTCTCTTCAGCAACAGAAGATGCTTTCAAATCCGGCCCTGTAACCACATTTATGACTAAACCAAAATTCTATTTCATTATGCTTTATAAAGAGTGTTGTCTGAGTTGATCAGTCAGCTCTGGTGAAGAGTCCAAAATTAATGGTGATGCAGAGAGAAACATTTTGTCACCGAGATACTTACTGTTAGTCACCAAATCTAACAGCCATTGGCTACAAACCAACCCGACTTCCTCTATATGTAAGTCATGCAGAAAAAGGTAGCATTAACTTCAGAAGCATTCAAATATAATGGAACCCATTATGTTAGCTGCTTGCGTCAGAGGCATGGAAGGTTATTTAAAAAAAAAAGAAACAGTTGTGGCATTGTTGAGATTGACTTTCTTCTTCCCAATAAAAACTCCCTTCCTTGAACCAACAACAGTAAACTGAAAACAGGGTATTCAATTGCCATGAAGTCTTTTAGGGAAAAAGAAATATTTTAGGGAAAAAAAATCAAGACCTTTGGGTTATCCTTATTTCTGTAATTATAGGGAGGTTATGAGTATTAATTCACAAACCTATGCATGGTATAGCTCTTCTTCCCCAAAACATAAAGGAACTAGACAAAATTAGAATCAACTCGTTTAGACGTAAGCCATTCGGAACCCCATCATCCATGCATTCTGTGACGCTGTCTCTCTGGGAGTCCTACTGGCCCAGCGGCCCACCATAGTCAGGCAAGACTTCATCCCAATGGACCCCCAATTTTTATGACATACGTTCCCATGTCTTTCTTCCACACGAGTGCCACCTTTTCCAGGGAAATGTGCTCAATACTCTTTGGTGTCGGCTTTCACTGCTGGTTGGAAATATGTTCCGGAGGTATTTAGAACTGATCGTTAAATGGGATGCTGCATTATCCTCAATCCATTTATGCTGTCCATTTTCCTGTCTTCTGTTGGTTGCTAAGGAGATTAGTGTGAAATGGGGTCCCTGTCCTAAGGGGTTAATCATTTTACACTGCTCACTCCCCACAGAAGTCATAATCCGCTGTGTGTGAAATCACATTCAGTTGCTGTGAAAATGATTACGATGCTCCGCGTGGGACATGATGGCTTCAGGTGGGAGATAAGTAGTCAGAGCAGATGGACTCCGAGAGCGTTCCCAGGAATAATGCTCACTCCGAAAGTAGAGTGGGATGAAAAGATGGTACATATAATATGTAAGAAAATATGAAAAAAAAATAATTTGGTACATGGAACTTGACTCTGCTGGTGGATTTCCCAGCTGTTTCCTTTTCTGTTCTTTTTTTTTTTTTTAAGCCTATCATAGTACTATTGGAATACCCAAAAGATAATTAGCAAAACCCAGAAGATGGTGGGAAAAATAAGTATGAAAGATGGAAAGGAGTTGTCACTTTTCGATGAAATTCCCAAGTAACTACTGAAGTTAGCAGTTCCTTGCTCTCCTGTGGGCATGTGTCAGTAAAGAGATCAGGCTGGGCGCGGTGCCTCACGCCTGTTAATCCCATACTTCGGGAGGCCAACGCGGGCGGATCACCTGAGGTCAGAGTTTGAGACTAGCCTGACCAATATGGAGAAACCCCGTCTCTAATAAAAACACAAAATTAGCTGGGGGTGGTGGCGCATGCCTGTAATCCCAGCTAATTGGAAGGCTGAGGCAGAAGCATCGCTTGAACCCGGGAGGTAAAGGTTGCGGTGAGCCGAGATCGTGCCATTGCACTCCAGTCTGGGCAACAAAAGCGAAACTCCGCCACAGGAAAAAAAAAAAAAAAGAGAGAGATGAGACACACAGAGACTCTCAGATCAAAGGCTGTTAATAATTACACAATCCACCCAATAATTTAGAAGAAAAAAAAAAGATTTATATACTTCATAAAAAACTAGAAATAACTAAAACAATATGCAAACAGTGTCCGATTTTAAGACTCAAATTCTGCTTTTTAATGGCTTAAAGTAACAAACATTAACGAGTATATGAAATGAACCATATAAGAATCCTTAAAAAAAAGTTTAATAAAATGAAATGAAATCATTAAAATATATGCTGATCACCACAATGGAAAATAGCCCCAGACCTGTGAATATTCTCCTGTTATGTGATAAACAGGTTTCTGAAAAGTTGTAAGAAAATTTAAAAAAA
>NW_016804791.1:1669079-1672958 GCF_001698545.2 Rhinopithecus bieti | reverse complement strand
TTTTTTTTTTTTTTTTTTTTTTTTTTAAGAGAGGGTCTTGCTCTGTCACCCAGGCTAGAGTGCAGTGGTACCATATAGCTCACTGCAGCCTTGAAATCCTGGACTCAAGGAATCCTCCCACCTCAGCCTCCCAAGTAGCTGGGATTATAGCTATGCACCACCACACCTGGCTAATTATTATTTTTCATTTTTTTAAGTTTTTTGGTAGAGATGGAGCCTTGCTTTGTTGCTTGCCTGTGGAGCAGATTGAACCCAACCCACAGTGGGGCAACAGGCTGGTCTCAAGTGATCCTCCCTCCCTGGCCTCCCAGAGTACTGGGATTATAGGTGTAAGCCACTACCACACTTGGCCTTTTTTTTTTCTTTCAATTTTAGGAAATATCTCATCTGGAATATCCCACCTGAGAGACTTCAGGAGTAGAAATGAACATACTTGAGTAATAAATAAAAACCTCAGGAAATGTAAACTTTTGAGAATGGAATTCAATGAGCACAGATCTATAACACTAGCAAGCATAGGTAAAGGAAAGCAATTTCCCTGTGGCAAATTGAATTAATGATCAAGATTCTCTACCTGTATCTATACCTTCTGCCATGTGACTTTGCCGTTCCTTCCACTAGAGGCAGAATATGTTTCCTACTGGACTGGGGGTCACGCGAGTGGCTCTAGCTAACGGAGCATGGGCAGAAACGAAGAGCATCAGCTCTAGACCTTAGGAGGCGTTGCATGTTTCTGCTCATGCATGTTTCTGCTAGGTACTCGTGGAATAAATTCTGCCACTGCCATGAGGAGAACATGCTGTGTGGATCCGAGGAGGATGAGAGACGTGTGGAGCAGTCTGAACCCAGCCCACAGTGTGGCACCAAGCTGAGCTGAGCCCAGCCTGGACCAGCAGACCCTTAATCACTCCCAGACACAAGAGCAAAAGTAAATTATTGTTTTTGTTTGTTTGTGTGTTTGTTTGTTGAGACAGAGTTGCACTCTTGTTGTCTAGGCTGGAGTGCAGTGACGCGATCTCTGCTCCCTGCAACCTCCACCTCCCGGGTTTAAGCAATTCTTGTGCCTCAGCCTCCTGAGTAGCTGGGATTACAGACGCGCACCGCCACGCCTGGCTAATTTTGTATTTTTATTGGAGACGGGGTTTTCTCCATGTTGGTCAGGCTGATCTTGAACTCCCAACCTCAGGTGATCCGCCCGCCTTGGCCTCCCAAAGTGCTGGGATTACAGGCGTGAGCCACCGCACCCGGCCAAAAGAATTTCTTAATAACTCCTACAACATTCCCCACTGCGGGGATAGCACTAGCTGCTGTCAGGGGGTTCTGGGCGACGACTCCTTCTGGCTGCTTCCTGCTGAAAAGGGGTGTCCAATGGGGAGCAGCAGCTAGGCTCCTCCTGGGGTCGATCTGGACCTTAAGGGGAGAGGATTGCCCCACTCACAGAAGCAATCCAACTCCAAATGGTTCTGTCAACTGAGCCACACATGGACACACCATTCTTCCCAATTACACTCTTAAATCACTCAAGAGAGGATCTCCTTACAGAGCAGCCAAAATCAATGAAGCTCAAGATTTATGAGGGAGTCAAGCTAAAAAAAAAAATGAAGCAAATGTATAATGAGTTTTAAGCTCATATTAGTTTATGTATATGAGTACTAACTTTGCATAATAAAATGCCTCAGAGCTACAATTTTAAAAAATGATTTAGCACAAGCTAAAAAAAAAAAAAAAGTGATTACTTGGGGAGAAATGAGAACAGTCAGCTTTTGATGAAGATCTATGTGACCACTGCTTCACACAGATAGAATAAAAGCATCAGGCATTAATCAGGCATTAGCCCCTAAACCTCAAAATCCAATCAAGAAAATAAATGTAGGCTGGGCATGATGACGCACACCTGTAATCCCAGCACTTTGGGAGGCTGAGGCAGGAGGATCACTTGAACCCAGGAGCTTGAGACCAGCTTGGGAAAGATGGTAAAACCCCATCTCTACAAAAAATTTACAAAATTAGCCCCATGGGATAGTGCATGTCTGTAGTCCCAGCTACTCAGCAGGCTGAAGCTGGAGGATTGCTTGAGCCCAGGAATTTAAGGCTTTAGTTAGCTATAATAGTATAATTGCACCATTGCGCTCCAGCCTGGGTGACAAAGCAAGACCCCACCTCTAAAAACAAAAAAAAAGAAAAAAAAAAGGAAAGAAAAAGAAGAAAAGAAAGTGAATGCACTCTGTCTGCTGATGAGCATGTGTGCCTAAAACAATAAAGAAGGAGGGATAAGAAGACCCCTTCTCTTGACTTCAGCTAATTATGAGTTCTTTGAGTTCTTTTCAGACACATATGGCTCCAAAACTACCTGGGAGCACATTTCTTAGCACAGTTCCACGCATGGGAACAGTGGCTAACATTCCATGATCCATCCCCGTCTCCTTCAAGAAGGCCACGTGCTGCATAAGCACGGCAGAGGCTTCGTAAGAAACTGGCTGGCAGACACGCTGCGCGAAAGCTGGGCTCTAAACAGAATGAATCTGAGGAGGGCCTGGGCTGTGGGCTTAGTATCCAGCTGTTTTGAAATTCATTCATTCCTTACTCCTGCATGGAGGCAAGTCTCGTAGTGGTTACTTGGTACTTCACCCATCCAAGAGATCAGTGATTCTCCTTTTCATAGGCCAGAAAACAGAAAGATGAGCTAACTTTCTAAAAGCTAAACAGCAAGCGTGTGGCAGAACTGGGGCTGGAACTAATGAGCCCAGTGGACTGGGCCCAGGAAGAAGTTTCCCTTCTTTCGAGTGGAAAAGCAGAATACAAGAGATGCACCAAAAGCAGAGTGTAAATGTATGAGGGTGGGAATAGGTAGAATTTCTTTTCTAGGGAATCCTCATCGCCGATTTTTATCTTCATCTTTCCTTCCTACAAATTAAGAATTAGTAAGCATGCTGACTATTCCCCACACTAGACTTCTGGAAAGAAAAATAAATTTCTGATTCAGGAAAGGAAATGCTCATGCCCAACAGAGAAAGCAGAGACCTGCCTTTATGTTAAGGCTATTGATGTAGGCCAGAAATTCTGAATGCAAAGTAATGAAATGAAGGAGTTCTGAAAATGGTAAGTGATGTAAAATAAAGGGTATACTTAATAATGTCCATGACTTGAAAAGAGGACACTTTGGCAGCAAAATCAGTGCAAAGAGATGAACAGTCAACAGTATTGGATGGAAACGGACGAAATGAGTCCCGCTGACTGAAACACGAGAGGGGATGCTGATGGCGCCCAGTGAACAATACAGGTAAATTGTTCTCCTCAAATGTACGCATGGTGTAGAGTCTGAAGTGTGATTTCTATGGCAATACTTGGGGAAAATTATAGCAGGCTCATGTAGGTACAGTTCTTCCTTTTGTTATTATGCCACCTCCCTTTTTCCCTAACCCTTTTAAAATAATGTTCCTGCCTGCCCACTTTTACTCACTTCCAGTATTTAATAATTTCACCCCACCCCTTCCTAATTTTTTCCTTCTATGCTTTGCCATGAGCCATCAGTGAAATTGAGATACCAGCCTATGATGAAATTATTTGCAAGATGTTGACCATGAAACGGGACAAGAATCTACAATAGCTATTCATGGTCAGGAATGAGGGCAGCGTACCTCCTTGTGGTTTTACCTGACGCACGAGGGGTTCTTCCAACTCCCGTCCTCCCTGCAGTTCTTCTCCAAGCCCCCTTCCCACTTCCCAGTCACCGTGACTGCAGAAACTGCTGCACCCAAGAAGGGCATTGGCAGAAAATGGTTGGGCAAAGAATGGAGTTAGAAGAGAAAGAAAGTAAGAATGAAACCTGTGGCTTTTCATTAGATTTCTTTTTTTTTTTTTTTTTTTTTTTTTTTTTTT
>NW_016804791.1:1629471-1666776 GCF_001698545.2 Rhinopithecus bieti | reverse complement strand
TCCGCCCGTCTCGGCCTCCCAAAGTGCTGGGATTACAGGCTTGAGCCACTGCACCCGGCCTTCATTAGGTTTCTTTTACTTTTTTTTTAAAGTGGTTTTTGTTGGTTTGTTTGTTTTCAAACAAAGTCCAATATTAATCCCCCTAAAAATAACTTATCTAAAACTTGTTTTGGTTAATGAGGCCAGGGGTTTAGAGCCACACAGGCTCAGCCTTCACCTAGCACACTCCCCACAAAGCAGCCTGCAGGGCACCTCGGGGGAGCACCAAGAGCACCTTCAGGGAGCTCCAGGGCACTGAGGAAGGCAGTTTGGACATCACTGAACAGAAATCCCTAGTCAAAACACCCATGTGGATAACAGCCGTAGATACAGGTGGGCTCACATAGAGTGAAGACACAGATTAGGCTATTGACCAATAAAGGTCTAAAATCCTCCTCCTAGACTTTTGTAGTAAAACTCTCAAACTCACTTCCCACGTTACATGAGTTCCCTGGGGCTGCTGTAACAAACCGCCACGAGCTTGCTGGCTTAAAACAACAGAAATTCATTCCTCATACTTCCAGAAGCCAAAAGTCCAAAATCAAAGGTGTCAGCAAAGTGAGTTCCTTCTGGAGAGCCTAAGAGAGGATCCATTCCACACCTCTCTCCTAGTGTTTGCTGGTGGCCAACAATCTTTGGCATTCCTTGGCCTATAAACATATTACTCCAGTCTCTGCCTCCACCTTCGCATGGCCTTCTCTATGCTTGTATCTCCTCCATTTCTGTCTCTCACGACACTTATCATTGAAATCAGGTTCCACCCTAATCTAAGATCTCATCTCAAGATCCTTACCTTAATTACATCTGTAAAGACCTTTATTCCAGGAGGTGACTTCAGCAACATGGCGAAATAGGAAGTGCAAGACCCTCTTTGTCCCTAGAGAGACACCAATTCAACAAAAATATATAGACTTCCCTCTGGGAGAAATACAGAAACCAGTTAAGAGGCTCCTGCACTTCAGGCTGCTGCAAAACCAGATGATCAAAAAGCTGGCAGAGAAATTCATGGCATCCATTCACCATAGTCCCTCCCCCAGGTCAGCACAGTGTAAGCAAGAGGAAACTTCCAGCTCCTCACTTCACCCTGGGAAGAGGAAGAGTAGACTGGACCATAGTCCAATGTCCAGGCTTTTCAAGGGGACTGCCCAAGAGATGGTTTAGGATAGGAAAGAGCGCCAGGTGGAGGGATGCTGAGAATAAAGGAAATGGTTTAGCTCAGCATGTACTTAATTGCCATAGTCCATGCCCTCTAGCTCAGCACAAAATAAACAGGAGAAAACCCCCACTCCTGGCTTCTCCCCAGGGAGAGAAAGAGTTGGAGCATGCATTCAAAGTTCTAGCTTTTCAGGGAGAATTGTTTTTTTTTAAGATGAAAGTCTGTTGCCCAGCCTGGAGTGCAGGGGTGCAATCTCAACTCACTGCAACCTCCACCTCTCGGGTTCAAGTGATTCTCCTGCCTCAGCCTCCTGAGTAGTTGGGATCACAGGCACCTGCCACCACACCTGGATAATTTTTTAATAGAGTCAAGGTTTTGTCACATTGGCCAGGCTGGTCTAGAACTCCTGACCTCAGGTGATCCACCCACCTCAGCCTCCCGGAGTGCTGGGATTACAGATATATGAGCCACCGTGCTTGGCCCAGGGAGAATTCTTAAAGCAACAAAAGCAAAGCAACTTGTCACATACAATAGAACCCCTAAAAGGCTATCAGTGGACTTCACAGCATAAACCTTGCATGCAAGAAGCAAGTGAGATAATACGTTCAAAGTGCTGAAAGAATAAAAACCTGTCAACCAAGGATACTTTCCAAGAATAACGACTCTCCCAAATAACCAAAAGCAGGGGGAGTTCCTCGCTACTAGACTGACTTTACAAGAATTACTAAAGGGAGTCCTTCAAGATGAAATGAAAGGATGCTAGATAGGAAAATGAAAGCATATAAAAGTATAAAGTTCACTACCAAAGGTAAACATATAGACAAATACAGAATACTATAATACTGTAACAGTAGTGTGTAAATCACTTTTAATTCTGGTATACAGATTAAAAGACAAAAGTATACAACCATCTGATCTTTGACAAACCTGACAAAAACAAGCAATGGGGAAAGGATTCCCTATTTAACAAAATGGTGTTGGGAAAACTGGCTAGCCAGATGCAGAAAATTGAAACTGGACCCCTTCCTTACATCTTATACAAAAATTATCTCAAGATGGCTTAAAGACTTAAAGACCTAAAACCATAAAAACCCTAGAAGAAAATCTAGGCATTACCATTCAGGACACAGGCATGGGCAAAGACTTCATGACTAAAAGACCAAAGCAATGGCAACAAAAGCCAAAATTGGCAAATGGCAAACTAAAGAGCTTCTGCATAGCAAAAGAAACTATCATCAGAGTGAACAGGCAACCTACAGAATGAAGAAAATTTTTGCAATCTATCCATCTGACAAAGGGCTAATATCCAGAATCTACAAGGAACTTAAACAAATTTACAGGCAAAAAATAAACAACCCCATTAAAAAGTGGGCAAAGGATATAAACAGACACTTCTCAAAAGAAGACATTTATGCAGCCAACAAACAAACGAAAAAAAGCTCAGCAGCACTGGTCACTAGAGAAATGCAAATCAAAACCATGATGAGATACCATCTCACGCTAGTTAGAATGGCAATCATTAAAAAGTGAGGAAACAACAGATGCTGGAGACGATGTGGAAAAATAGGAATGCTTTTACCCTGTTGGTGGGGGTGTAAATTAGTTCAACCATTTTGGAAGACAGTGTGGCGATTCCTCAAGGATCTAGAACCAGAAATATCATTTGACCCAGCAATCCCATTACTGGGTATATACCCAAAGGATTATAAAACATTCTACTATAAAGATACATGCACACGTATGTTTATTGCAGCACTGTTCACAATAGCAAAGACTTGGAACCAACCCAAATGCCCATCACGGATAGACTGGATACAGAAAATGTGGCACATATACACCATGGAATACTATGCAGCCATAAAAAAAGGGATGCATTCATGTCCTTTGCAGGGACATGGATGAAGCTGGAAATCATCATTCTCAGCAAACTAACACAGGAACAGAAAACCAAACACTGCATGTTCTCACTCATAAGTGGGAGTTGAATAATGAGAACACATGGACACAGGGAGGGGAACATCACACACTGGGGCCTATTGGGGGGTGGGGGGTTAGGGGAGGGATAAAATTAGGAGAAATACCTAATGTAGATGATGGATTGATAGGTGCAGCAAACCACCATGGCACGTGTATACTTATGAAACGAACCTGCAGGTTCTGCACATGTATCCCAGAACTTAAAGTATAATTTTAAAAAAGACACAAGTATAAAAAATAATTACGTAAAATATGTTAATGGATACACAATATAAAAACATGTAATTTGTGACATCAAGAACAAAATGTGTGGAAAAGCATATAGATTTTGTATGTGACTGAAGTTGTTGTCAGCTTAGAACAGATTATTGTAACTATAAAATGTTTTATGTAATCCCCATGTTAACCAAAAAAAAATCTATAACTAAAGAAAAGATCTATAGACGATACACAACAGAAAATGAAAACTGCTAGAAGAAAAATGAGGAAAACACAAAGGAAGACAGTGAGAGGGAGAAAAGAGCTACAAGGTAGATAAAAAACAGTTAGCAAAATGGCAATAGTAAGTCCTTGCCTATCAGTAATTACTTTTCATGTAAGTGAATTAAATCCCTCAAACAAAAGACATACAGTAGCTAAATGGATTTTAAAAACAAGCTTCAGCTATATGCTATCTACAAGGGACTCATTTTGGATTTAAAAACATACATAGGCTGAAAATGAAAGGGTAAAGAGAGGTAGTCTATGTAAACAGCAACCAAAAGACAGCAGGGATGACCATATTTACATCACACAAAAGAGACTTTAAGACAAAAACTGCCACAAGAGACCAGAAACAACATTATTTAATAATAAAAGGGTGAATTTACCAGGAAGATACAACAAGTATAAACATGCAAGTAACCAACATCATTGACCCAAAAGATATAAAATATGCACAGAATTGAAAAGAGAAATAGGAAGCAACAAAACAATAATAGGAGATTTCAATATCCCACTTTTGTTGTTTGGGTGTTTTGTTTTGTTTTGTTTTGAGATAAGTCTCGCTCTGTTGCCCAGGTAGGAGTGCCGTGGCACTGTTTTGGCTCGCTGCAAACTCTGCTGCCCGGGTTCAAGCGATTCTCTGGCCTCAGCCTCCCACGTAGCTGGGATTACAGGCATGTGCCACAACACCCAGCTAATGTTAATTTTTTTTTTTTTTTAGTAGAGACAGGGTTTCACCATGTTGCCAGGCTGGTCTCAAACTCCTAACCTCAAGTGATCCGCCCACCTCGGTCTCCCAAAATGCTGGGATTACAGGTGTTAGCCACTGTGCCAGCTCAATATCCCACTTTCAATAAAGTATAGAGTACCTCAGGCTAATAAAAAGGCTAATAAAAGGCTAATAAAAAAAGGCTAATAAAAAAAAAACAGAGGACTTGAAGAACACTATAGACCAAGTGACCCAACAGACATTTATAAAACATTCCACCCAAAAGCAGCAGAATACACATTCGTTTCAAGTACACATAGAACATTCTCCAGGATACATCACATGTTAAGGCACAAAACAAGACTTAACAAATTTAAGAAGTTTAAAATCATACCACATTTTTTTCAGCCACAATGGAATGAAACTGGAAATCAATAGCAGAAGAAAACCTGGAAAATTCACAAATATGTGAAAACGAAACAATTCACTCTTAATCACTGAGTCAAAGAAAAAAATCACTGGGGAATTTAGAAAATACCTTGAGACAAACAAAAATGAAAATACAACATACCAAAACTTATGAGATGTAGCAAAAACAATACTAGGAGAGAAGTTTATAGCAGTAAACACCTATGTTAAAAAAGAACAAAGATCTCAAATAAACAACCCAACTTTACAACTGAAGAAACTAGAAAAAGAAAAAAAAAAACTAAGCCAAAGTTAGCAGACGGAAGGAAATTATAATAAAGATTATAATACAAGGAAATGAAATAGAAAATATAAAACCAATAGAAAAAAAAAAAAACCCAACCAAACCAAGACTTGATTTTTTAAAAGAAAACAAAATTAACGATTTGTTTTTCGTTTGTTTTTTAAAGAGATGAAGGGGGTGGGTCTTGCTATGTTGCCTAGGCTGGTCTTGAACTTCTGAGCTCAAGTGATCCTTCTACTTCAGTATCCCAAGTAGCTGGAACTATAGGCACACACCACTGTACTTGGCAAAAAATTGACAGACTCGTAGGCAGACTAACTAAGAAAAAAGGAGAAAAGGTCCAAATCCATAAAATCAGAGATAAAAGAGGGGGCATTACAACTGATGCCACAGAATAAAAAGTATTAATAAAAGACCACTGTGAACAATTATATACCAACAAATTAGATAACCTAGAAGAAATGGATAAATTCCTAGACATATACAAACTACCAAGACTGAATCATGATGAAATAGAAAATCTGAACAGATCTTTTACTGGAAATGGGATTGAATCAGTTACCAAAACTCTCCCAAAAAGAAAAGTCTAAGACAAGGTGGTTTCACTGGAGAACTCTACCAAATATTTAAAGAATTAATGCCAATCCTTCTCAAACTCTCCTTAACAAATGAAGAGAAGGGAACACTTTCAAACTTGTTTTTTGAGGCTAGCATTATACTGATAACAAAGTCAAAGACACTACAAGAAAAGAAAACTACATACAGGCCAATATCCCTGATAAATACAGATGCACAAATTTTCAACAAAATACAAGAAAACTGAATCAAAAGTACATTAAAAAGATAATATATTATGGCCAAGTGGGATTTATCCCAGAGATGCAAAGATGGTTCAATATACAAAAGTCAATCAATGTGCTACACCACATTAAAAGAATGAAAGATAAAAATAATATGATCATCTCAAAATATGGGTAAAAAAAAGCATTTGACTGAATTCACACCCTTTCATTATAAAAACATGCAAGAAACCAGGAAAAAAAAGGAAATTGCCTCAACATAATAAAGTCCATATATGAAAAGTCAACATCCTGTGTACATGGATTATAAGACTTAATATTTTTAAAATATCCGTACTACCTGAAGTCATAGATTTAATGAAATCCTTATCAAATTCCCAATGGCATTTTTTGAAGAAGAGAAAAAAACAGTCCTAAACTTCATATGGAACCACAAAGGACCCTGAAGAGCCAAAATAATCTGAAGGAAAAAGAACAAAGCTAGAATTTTCACACTTTCTGGTCTCAAAACATCTTACAAAGCTACTGTAATCTAAACAGTATGATACTGACATAAAGACAGACATATAGACCAGTGGAGCAGAATAGAGAGATCAGAAGTAAACCCACATACAGATAGATAAATGATCTTCAACAAGGGTGCCAAGACAACACAATGGGGAAAGGATTATCTCAAAAACTGGTGCTAGGAAAACTAGATACCCACATGCAAAAGAATGGCATTGGATCCTTGTCTTACACATACACAAACCTCAACTCAAAATGGATTAAAGGACTTAAATGTAGACCTGAAACTACAAACCTCCTAGAAGAAAACAAAGGGGGAATGTTTCAAAATATTGGTCTTGGCAATGATTTCTTGGATATGCCAACAAAAGCAAAAATAGACAAGTGAGATTACATCAAACTAAAAACCTTCTGAATAGCAAAGGAAACAATCAATAGAGTGAAAAGGTAACCTGTGCAATGGGAGAAAATACTTGCAAACCATCTATATGAAAAGAGATTGATATCTAAAATATACAAGGAATTCCTACAACTCAATAGCAAAAGTAAATAAACCAATTTTAAAAATACATAAAGGAAAGGACTTAAATAGACCTTTCTGTAAGAAAAACATACAAATGACAAGCAGGTATATGAAAAGATGCTCAACATCACAAATTGTCAGAGAAATGCAAATCAAAACCACAATGAAATATCACCCCATGCCTGTTAGGATGGCCGTGATTATAGAAACAAAAGAAGAAAGGAAAGGAAAGGGAAAGGGAAGGAAAAAGGGAAGGGAAGGGAAGGGAAGGGAAAGAAAAAGGGAAGAGAAGGGAAGAGGGAAAGGAAGGGAAGGAGGAAGGGAAGGGAAAAAAGAAGGGAAGGGAAGAAGGAAGGGAAGAGAGAAAGGAAGGGAAACAAAGAAGGAAGGGAAGAAGGAAAGGAAGGGACAGGGAAAAGGAAGTGAAAAAGGAGGGGAAGGGGAGATGGAAGGGAAGGGAAGGGAAAAAGGAAGGGAAGGAAAGGGAAAGGAAGAAGGGAGGGAAGAAGGAAGGGAAGAAGAAAGGGAAGGGAAATGAAGAAGGAATGGAAGGGAAGAAGGAATGGAAGGGAAGAAGGAAGGGAAGGGAAAGGAAGAGGAAGGGAAGAAGAAAGGGAAGGGAAAGGAAGAAAGAATGGAAGGGAAGAAGGAAGGGAAGGGAAGAAGGAAGGGAAGGGAAGAAGGAAGGAAAGGGAAGAAGGAAGGGAAGAAGGAAAGGAAGGGAAGAAGGAAGGGAAGAAGGAAAGGAAGGGAAAAAGGAAGGAAGAAAAAAGAACAGCAGAAAATAAATGTTGATTAGGATGTGGAGAAACTGACACCCTTGTTCACTGTTGATGAGAAGATAAAATGCTGCTGCTATGCAAAACAGAATGGAGGTTCCTCAGAACATTAAAAATAGAACTACCATATGATCTAGCAACCCCACCACTGGGTATTTATTCAATAGAATTGAAAATAGAATCTCAAATAAATATTTGCATTCCCATGTTCACCACATCACTGTTCACAATAGCAAAACAGTGGGAACAACCTGAATGTCCACTGATGGATGAGTGGATAAAGAAAATGTGGTCTATACAGACAATGGAATATTATTCAGCCTTTAAGAAAAAAAGGTGGCGGGGGGCGGGGGCAGGTGTGGTGGCTCACGCTTGTAATCCCAGCACTTTGGGAGGCCAAGACAGGTGGATCACTAGATCAGGAGTTCGAGACCAGCCTGGCCAACACAGTGAAACCCCATCTCTACTAAAAATACAAAAATTAGCTTGGCGTGGTGGCGGGCACCTATAATTCCAGCTACTGGGAGCCTGAAGCAGGAGAATCACTTGAACCCAGGAGGTGGCGGTTGTAGTGAGCCAAGATCGCACCACTGCGCTCCAACCTGGGCGACAGAGCTAACCTCCATCACAAAAAAAAAAAAAGGAAATCCTGTCACTACAATATGAATGAATCTTGAGGATACTATACTAAGTGAAATAAGCTAGTCCCAGAATACAAATACTGTATGATTCTGTTTAGATGAGGTAGCTAAAGCAGTCAAAATCAAAGCAGGATAAGGTAGAATGGTGGCCACCACAGAGCAGGGGAGGAGAGGGAGAGGGGCCGTTCAATGGGAGGAGGAGAGGGAGAGGGGCCGTTCGGTGGGAGGAGGGGAGGGAGAGGAGCCGTTTGGTGGGAGGAGGGGAGGGAGAGGGGCCGTTCGGTGGGGGAGCATTTTGGTTGTGGAAGATGAAACATTTCTAGAGATCTAGCGTACAACAGTGTCCACAGATGACATTCTGAGACTCTAGGTGGACACATCTTTTTTGGTAGGTCCCTATTCAACCCACGCCACATGTATACACAGCTGTGGTCACCTGTACCACATATACAAAGTAGTTGTCCACTAGGACCAAGCACCCCAGTTTGCTCAGAACTGCACCAGTTTTCGCACTGCAAGTCCTGCGTCCCATGCAAACCAGGATGTTTGGTCACCTTAGTGTTGGCTCAGAAAGATTTAGAATTATTATACAGTGTTAACAAAAGAGAAATCAAATATTTAATCAGGGATGACGGGAGGATTGGAGGAGATACCTACACAGAGGGCTCAGACGGGTTCAAATGTCAGGTCTAATCCTCCTGGGCTCCGATTCCTGTGTGCTGCCTTGTATGTCTGTGCTTAAACGGTTACAGCAATCCTAACAGTGCACTCTGGAAACATGGCTTCTTAGGGCCATGCTGCTAACTTCCCTCACATTGGTCTAAAATCCCAATATTTAAAAAAAAAACTTTATTATTATTATTATTTTGAGATGGAGTCTTGCTCTGTCGCCCAGGCTGGAGTCCAGTGGCGTGATCTCGGCTCATTGCAATCTCTGCCTCCTGGGTTCAAGCAATTCTCCTGCCTCAGCCTCCTCAGTAGCTGGGACTACAGGCGCATGCCACTGTGCCCGGGTAATTTTTTTATATTTTTAGTAGAGATAGGGTTTCACTGTGTTAGCCAGGATGGTCTCGATCTCCTGATCTTGTGATCCTCCCACCCCGGCTTCCCAAAGTGCTGAGATGACAGGTGTGAGCCATCGCGCCAGGCCTATTATTATTTTTTAGAGGCGGGGTCCTGCTCTGTCACCCAGCCTGGAGTGCAGTGGTGCAATCATGGCTCACTGCAGCCTCAACGTTCTGGGTTCAAGTGATCCTTCCACCTCCATCTCCCAAAGTGCTGGGATGACAGGCATGAGGCACTGTGCCCGGCTCCTGAAATTCCTGTCTTTATCGCCACTCTTTAAAGATCTTCCTAGTGGTTAGGACAAGCTTCTAAATCTGTGTCGAGCAATAAAAAGCCTGGATATAAGAAGGGTCCTAGAATACCCAGACAACCGGCATCAGGCTCCAAGTCTCCTGAATTCATTCTTTAAAGCTCCCTAAAAATATCCCCTACAACTCAGAAATATGTCACCCCAAAACATTTAAGGAGACACATTATATATTCTCACCCGTAAGCCTCGATTTAAGAATTCCTCAGAATGTTCCAAGTCCTTGGAGTTTGTAACTCACTTGGAATTCTTGCTTCTTTATCATTTTTCTCCGTGTGTGTGTGTGTGTGTGTGTGTGTGTGTGCGTGCGCGCGCGCATTACTTAGCTGTCACCAGTGGTATCGGTTCTTGGTTGCTTGTGGCTTAATACATGGCTGAGCACAGCTATCACATATGCCTGCATTTGCAGGTAACTCCAGTTGAGCTTTTCTGCACACACCAAAATAAGAAATGCGATTTCAGAAAAGAGTAAATTTATCTCTGAGACTGGTGCACTGAGAAAGGCCACTCACAGGATTGTGCCTCAACTAAATCCATAGATTTAGTACTCTGCTCTACAGTATACTTTGCAGTGCTGGGCTTGTAATGTCAAAGAAGCAATTAAGATGCCCAGTAATAAAGAAAAAACACATCCTTTCAGAGTAATAGTCTTTTGTTATTCTGAATGTATACACTACCAGCTGTACACATTCTTGTGTGTTGACACCACAGCTGACTTTCTTAGTAGAGAAGATGGCCACAGTGAGGTAAAAGTAGTGAGCAAGGAATTTCACACGTGAAGAATATTTGTATCATAGCTTAGATGTGGCAGGCAGTGAGAAGGTTTGTGCCGAATGAAATGCGTATATAGCAGGAGCTGGGCATTTAGGGAAGACCCTGCAAATCCAAATTAAACCTAGCTTTCTCGACTACCTAGTATTAGTATATGCACTGTGGACAGCCATAAAGAAGGAGAAGACCAGGTCCACAGGGAGCCTGCCCTTCAGTCACATGTTAATAAAAGTGTCTGCATTTAGTGAGGTTTACTATATGCCACTAATTTTCAGTTACTAAACACAACATTCTCTCACTGTACAAAAAAGGGAACTGAGAAAGTCATAGGCTCAGGGGCACACAACTAGAAAATGGTAAAACAGGCCGGACGTGGTGGCTCACGCCTGTAATCCCAGCACTTTGGGAGGCTGAGGTGGGTGGATCACAACGTCAGGAGTTCAAGACCAGCCTGGCCAAGATGGTGAAACCCCATCTCTACTAAAAATACAAAAATTAGCCAGGTGTGGTGGCAGGTACCTGTAATCCCAGCTAATCGGGAGGCTGAAGCAGGGAACTGCTTGAACCCGGGAGGCAGAGATTGCAGTGAGCCAAGACTATGCCACTGCACTCCAGCCTGGGCGACAGAATGAGACTCCATCTCCAAAAAAAAAAAGAAAAAGAAAAGAGAATGGTAAAATATGAATTCAAATCCTGGACTGACTCCAAATCGTATTCTTTTTCCACCAGGGTCTGTTGCTGGGAGTGGAATGGCAGAACTGTGTGGTAATAGAAGTAAGAATAAATTGCTTTCCAAAGTTGTTGTGCCAACTTACAGTCCTGCTAGCTGTGTGTGAGAATTTCCACTGACCAACAACCCTCGTCAGCACTTAATATTATCAGACTCATATTTTCACCAATCTGGTTGGTATCAAATGGTGTATCATTATGGCTTTAATTTGGGGTTCCTAAATTCTGATGCTTAGGTACCTTTTCATACGTTTATTAACTATTCCTATTTTCTCTAAAATCCCTCTTCAAGTCCTTTGCCCATTTTCTTTTGAGTATCTTTTTCTTATTTATTTTAATAGTTCTTTATATACTGTAAATACAAATCTTTTTCCAGTTATACATATTGCAAATAACTTCTCTAAGTTTGTGAATCTCTTTTACTTTATGGTGTCTTTTAATAAACTGATATTCTTTGTTTAATACAGTCAAATTTAGCAATCCTTAATTCATGGTTTATGCTTTTTGCTTATGCTTTACAAAGTCATTCTTGGGCTGGGCAGGGTGGCTCATGTCTGTAATCCTAGCACTTTGGGAGACTAAGGCAGGCTGATGGCTTGAGCTCAGGAGTTCGAAACCAGCTTGAGCAACATGGCAAAACCTCATCTCTGTATAAAATACAAAAGAAACCAGCCAGGTGTGGTGGTGTGTGCCTGCAGCCCCAGCTAGTCTCAGTCCTAGCTGAGGTGGGAGGACCACTTGGGGGGACCACTTGAGCCTGGGAGGTCAAGGCTGCAGTGAGCGCTGATCACGCCACTACACTCCAACCTGGGTGACAGAGTGAGACCCTGTCTCAAAAAAAAAAAAAAGTCATTCTCTAAACCAGTCATGAAAATATCTTCCTATATTCTTCCCTAAACTGTTTAGAATTTGCTTTTCACATTGACATATTTGGTCTACTTCTAATTAATTTTGTGTGTATAGGATATGTGAGGACCTTCGTTACAACCTCTTGAAAACATGATTTTTAAGTTGTCTCAGCACTATTTATTGACTAATCCTTCCTTCTCCCACTTGTCCACAATGTTTATTTGCACAACCAAGTTTCCTTACATAGAGGTCTGTTTCTAGCTCTCTATTCTGTTCCATCGGTCTATTTCTTTCTCCTGGTGTTAATACCGTCATGTCATAACTATGCATTGCTTCATAATAAGTCTCTCCGTATTTCTCAACTTTTTTTTTTTTTTTTTTTTTGAGATGGAGTCTCACTCTGTTGCCCAGGCTGGAGTGCAGTGGCACGATCTCGGCTCACTGCAAGCTCCGCCTCTCGGGTTTACGCCATTCTCCTGCCTCAGCCTCCCGAGTAGCTGGGACTACAAGGGCACGCCACCATGCCCAGCTAATATTTTGTATTTTTAGTAGAGATGTGGTTTCACCATGTTAGCCAGGATGGTCTCGATCTCCTGACCTCGTGATCCGCCTGCCTTGGTCTCCCAAAGTGCTAGGATTACAGGTGTGAGCCACCGCGCCCGGCCTGGGGCTCTTTTTTTTTTTTTTTTTAAGAACAATAATCTAGAACCAGTTGGCATGACACCGAGACCAAAAGTTTCCATTTTCTTTGAATAACACTTAAATGGGGTTAACAGTGAAGAGATCACAATAAATTCCAGTTCTTTGTTTGCCGGAACAGAAAACAAAGATGCAGTCAAGTGGGGCAAGAAGCATAAGTTTAACCACAAATCCAACTATTAGAGATACCATAAAGACAGTCATCAGCACTAGCAAACGTTCACTCTGAACGCAGTAGAGTTTTACGTGCAGTGTCACATTTAGGATGTTGCTGAAGATAGAAGAAAGGAAAAAAATGGAAGAGACTGAACATCTTTTAAAATGTCATTTACCTTAAAATGTCTTTTAAAAGAGCTTTGAATTCTTTGGTGATAGACCTGGAAATATACGTGCTAAGCCCTGCTGTTTTATAACACAAGTCTGTAACGGAACACACTGTGAAGACAGAAACAATACACTATTGTGTCTAGCAAAGTTTTGGTCAAAATCTCAGTTTTGCATGTGTTTGTATTTAGAGACGGAAGTCTGCCTAACAATTCTTTAATCAGTGGCATAATAACTTAGAAGCTGCCATCTGTGGCTTGAATCATCTACATACTGGAAAAAAACTGCTGAAGATCCTGAGGGAAAAGGCTCAGTGTGAGAAAGCTAAGCAGACACACACAGACGGGGACCACAAGATGACAAAAGAACCAGTCAGCTCCTCTAGTCAGCCAAACAGTTATTTCGCATTTTGATGTCTGTTAACTAACTGTGCTTCTCTTCGTGTCAAAATACATTTTTTGGAATCAGCCACACTGTGAAACGACGGATGCTAGACTCTAGGAGGAGAATCCTCCACAGTGCTTACCTTTTTTGGGAAAATGGGTCTTGCAAGTCCCATGTCTCCCAAGGGGTCTAGGAAGCCTAATAGTCTATAATCTCCTAGACCAATTAACCTGAGTCCTGAGGGCAGGATGCAAATGAAATCAACAGCAGGCACTGCCTTACATCTTTCTCTCCCTAGTGCCCTCCTAGCACATACTAAGTATTCCATCTGTGTTTGTGAAATGTATCTGTGTGTCTCTTTGAAAAGTTCAAGATGGATGCCTGCAAACTGCCCACTGGAGCATGTCAATGCATCAGCCGTGCTAACGTTATGACTGCTGGGTGAGGAGGGAGGCACTGAAGAGCCAAGAACCCAAACCTGGAGCTCCACACAGCACCCACGAAGGAGGCGTGGCTTCAGATGCAAGCCCTCTGCCTTCCCTTCAGAGTGGAACAAGCAACCAAGAGTGAACCCCTGTGAAAAGAAACACAAGAGTTCAGAGAAAGCAACAGCTTGGAAGAAGGAGCACGAGCAGAGGGTGAAGCAGAAGGCGCCAGCAACCCACTCTTCACCGCTAATGAGGGACCCACCTCCCAGTGGATGTTTTTCCGACCGTACTGGGGCTACAAAAGCAGTGACCTGTAAGTCTGATGCAGTCTTCTGAAGTTCGCTTGTCATGACACTCCTTGACCACACCCCGCCACGAATCACTGACTTACGAGGATACTAGTAATAACAAGAACAATGAATACTTACAGAATCTTTCTTATGTGCCAGGTATGGTTCTAAGTGCTTTCACATACACACATATGAATTAATGGGGATGAAGTTCTCTCCCTAACTAAACCCTAAACACTGGTTGGAATGTCACTGGTGTTGAGGCTGCATGTGAATAGAGCAGCCTGCGCTGTGAAATGAATATCTGTGTTTCATCCTTCTAAAAATTCCGTTCTACTTCCAGAGAAAGACTCGAGAGTCTCTCATTAAGAACTCATTCCTGGATGGATGCAGTGGCTCACACCTGTAATCCCAGCACTTTGGGAGGCTGAGGTGGGAGGATCACTTGAGGTCAGGAGTTTGAGACCAGCCTGGCCAACATGGAGAAACCACGTCCCTCCTAAAAATATAAAAGTTAGCTGCACATGGTGGTGCATGCCTGTAATCCCAGTTACGCAGGAGGCTGAGGCAGGAGAATCGCTTGAACCCCAGAAGGTGGAGGTTGCAGTGAGCCGAGATCGCGCCATTGCACTCCAGCCGGAGCAACAATAGCAAAACTCCATCTCAAAAAAAAATAAAAAAACAAACAAATAAACAAAAAAGAACTCATTCCCTCACTGCAGACTCTACCTGGAAAAGAAATTAAAAAGTGACGCACAGGCAGATGTGCAGAAGACCCTCCCCATGTCTTCCAATGTCTCTTAAAAGTCAGCGAGGAAGAAGTAGCTCTCACCGAGGAAATAAAATTGTATGGAAAGCAAAATTACAGGTAATCAAAATGAGCAGGCCCCAGACTTTTCCTCCATCAGTTGGGCAGCTGCTTTGGTAGTGGCTATCTCCTATGTTCTGTACAATATATGATTCCTGGTATTGGGAGGAGGAGTGGGAGGGGAGGGAGGGAGGGGAGGGAGGGAGGGAAGGGAGGAAGGAAAGAAAGGAAGGAAAAGGAAAGGGCCGAGCCGGGCATGGTGGCTCACGCCTGTAATCCCAGCACTTTGGGGGACCGAGTTGGGCAGATCACCTGAGGTCGGGAGTTCCAAGACCAGCCTGACTAACATGGAGAAATCCTGTCTCTACTAAAAATACAAAATTAGCTGGGCCTGTAATTCCAGCTACTCAGGAGGCTGAGGCAGGAGAACTGTTTGGACCTGGGAGGCGGAGGTTGCGGTGAGCTGAGATTGCACCATTGCACTCCAGCCTGGGCAACAAGAGTAAAAGTCTGTCGAAAAGAAGGGAAAGGAAAGGAAAAGAAAAAGGAGGGAAGGAGGGAAGGAAGGAAGGGAGGGAGGGAGGGAGGGAGGGAGGGAGGCAGGAAAGAAGGAAGGAAGGGAAAGAGAGAGACAGAGACAGAGAGAGAGGAAGGAAGGAAGGGAAGGAAGGACCGGCAAGAGTTGACATCTGTGACTCTGTGACTGCATCTGTTAGCCAATCAGTCATCAATAAGCATCTACAGAGAGCTATGTTCAGAGTCCTAGGCTAAACGACAAGAAGACTATTGAGTTAATAATCTAATAACAAAGATACGGTGGCTGAAGTCCAGGAACTTAATGATGTGTGCCTGCAGTCGGGAGCTTGATTCTGTCTGTGTGGGTTGAGCACCCACCCCATCCAGGCCCAGTACAAGGGAATGCCAATACAATTAAGACACAGATGGCAGCATGACATTTACACTTGGCAGAAGGTAACAGATGTGTGAGAAGTACTTCCCTCTTCCTGCCAGTCAAAGGAAGGAAATTCCACCAGGTGGTGTGAAGACTGACCACAAACCGGTACACATGCCTCCAAAGTTGTTAATCCCATAGGCCTCGTTGAAATGCATGTATTAAACATGTTCTGTTTATAAAATGTCAAAGTATTCTTATTGCTTATTCCTTCCAGTTCCCTAGAGAGAGTCCAACAGACTCCCTTCTCTTCTTACAGGTACCTGAATCCCAGAAAAGGTAAATGATCTGCACTTGGGCCAGGAAGTTAGCAGAAAAGCCAGGATAAACGTCCAAGCACCTGCCATGGGTGCTGGCCACACTCCACATCTCAGTACTGCACTGGCCTGAATGACATTAGCTCTTCAGTGACAGAAAGGCCCAAGAATGTTGCATACTTACAGATGAACCAGCACTGTTTCCTGATTCTGCAGGCCAAGCTTCTACTGAAGCCCATGGGAAATGAAGGGAGGGGCAGGCAAGTAGCCCACTGAGAGAGTTCCAGTTTCTCACCATCAGCTCGACCAGTGTTCTGTTACCTCCTCTCCTCGCCTGGCTCATCAGGCTCTCCTCTGCCCCCATCCCACCAAAAAAGCAGCAGGAGGTACATCCTTTCACCTCTCAGATAAATCAACAGCATCCTCTCCCACTACGCTGTACCTCAGTTGTGACACACTTCAAGATACTCAGTAGAGAAAAGCTCACCTCCCTTTTTTTTTTTTGAGACAGGACCTCACTCTGTCACCCATGCTGGGGTGTAGCAGTGCAGCCTTGGCTCACTGCAGCCTTGATCTCCTGGGCCTAAGCAATCCTGCTGCCTCACCCTCCCAAGGAGCTGGGACTACAGGTGCATGCCACCATATCTGGCTAATTTTCTTTTTTTTTTTTTTTTTTTTGTATTTTTTCCAGAGACAGCATTTTGCCATGTGGCCCAGGCTGGTCTTGAACTCCTGAGCTCAAGCAACCCGCCCACCTTGACCTCCCGAAGTGCTGGGATTGCAGGCATGAGCCAGCCTGCATGGCCGAGCTCACCCTGTCCATTTACTATCAACACTCAAGAGGCTTCTCAACATCAGAGGAGGTTGGTCAGCAGGTTCTCAGCAGGTAAAGTTTGCTTTTAGTGACCAGGCACAGCCAAACCCAGTATTCTCTCCCCTGTTCTTCAGTATCAGCATGCTCATTTCCTTGGCCCTTATTCTCTGGAATCATGACAACTGACCTGACAAGGGGATTTATGTTCATTGAACTGGCCCTCACAACCCTGCCTGGTAACACGTGTGCATTTCAGTGATGGAGCCTCAGTCCTCACTGTCCAATGGGAAGGGATGTGGTGGCCGCCCAGGGGGGCCAGGGAGATAAGACACTGGATGCCATGATTACTCCTCTGTTCCTCAGTCCATACCACCGAGGCAGGCACTGTCGGGGCTAAGCTCCAAGAAATGCACAAAAATGAAGAGAGAATAATGTACAAAAATGAACAGAAGAATTAAGAGGGAAAAGACCTTGAGAAATCACCCATTCCAAGGCTGCTTCTTTCAGTGATAAGCAGAATGCAGCCAGGACCACCGTGTAACTTCCCACACCCACCCAGCTAGGGGCACAGCGTGAGGTCGAACATCTCCCAACCCATGGAGCAGGCTCAGCGCCTGAGGGGCTGTTGCAGAAACTGGACTGGCACACAGCTGTTGCATGAAGTGAGGGGCACCTGTGATTTTTACGTGGCCTTGCTTTTACTCTTCATGCCAGAGGCCGATCAACACACCACACACTACAAAGGGCTCACGCATGGGAAAAGCGGAGCAGAGATGGGTTAAGCAACCCGGCAGACACACGGTGAGTCAGCAGTCGTCACCTCTGCCTCTGCCTCGCAGACACTTGCTCTCGCCCCCACCCATGAGTCCTGCTTGTTCTGATTTCACACCCCCCCCGTGCTGTGCTCCTGTAACTGCCTTGCTGTTGTTATCCTTGGCAAACCCCAGTGTATTGTTACCCCAGGCCCGAGGTCAGATGCTGTGAGAAGGCACTTGGAATGAGATGCCACAGCTCCATGCAGAGCAGGTGGAATTTGGAAAGGGGCCAGTTGCTAATCACAGTAAGACAAACTTTCATTTTAGTCTCTATTTTATGGATCCCATTTGTTTACCTGCTCATTTTTGCAGGTTAGCCAGGAATGAGCTTTGATCCTGCTCCAATACCAACACCACCGTTTGCCCACGGCATTCAGCAAAGGAAGCTTGGTGAGAGAGGCAGGTCAGAAATGAGCTCCTTCTTTGGGTTCCCAGGGCACCCAGGGCCTCCTCCCGCATGCACTCTGGTACCTGAAGTTCACATCTCCCTGGGTCCAAGAGGTCCAGCATGGTTGTCTGTCTCTTCTGCCTCTCAGTGGGATGGACAGCAGCTCCTAGAAGGGGCTCTGCCTTACACCTCTGGATGCTGGGCCTTCATGTACAGTGAACTCCATAAACACCGTAGGTGGTGACAAGGAGGAAGAAATCATAATGAAAGCAAGGCGATGACAAACTCAGTACCGTCTACAAAAATAGCCACGTCAAGCTCCCTAGGACCCCCAGGCCTAGGCTGCTCTCAACTCACCACCGGAGAATGTGTCAAGATCGAGAAGGCGCTGAGCAACATTTTTTTTTTTTTGAAGACAGAGTCTCACTCCGTCACCGGGCTGGAGTGCATGGCACGATCTCGGCTCACTGCAACCTCCGCCTTCCCGATTCAAGCAACTCTCCAGCCTCAGCCTCCCAAGTAGCTGGGATTACAGGCACCCACCAACACGCCCAGCTAATTTTTGTATTTTTAGTAAAGATGGGGGTTTCACCATGTTGGCCAACCTGGTCTTGATCTCCTGGCCTCAAGTGATTCATCCACGTTGGCCTCCCGAAGTGCTGGGATGACGGGCAGGAGCCACTGCACCCGGCCTGACCAACATTCTTGATCACAAATATCTACCCCCGTCCTCTGCCACCTAAGCAAGGGCCACTGTGATGTTTCTAGACACCAGAGGGCTTCGGTGGGAAGCCTATTTCTCACGTCCAGCCTTCCTCTAAGCTGATGTGGAGCAAGACTTTCACACAATGGGTCCGAAGAGTAACTCGATTAAGGACAAGAATTCAGGGAACATGGAGAAAAGTGCTCCAGTCTCTTCCCACTAATTGAGAGGTGAGCTGAGATGACATTTCAGATGCCCACCCACGTATTCCCTGGAGGCAGGGGATATAATCTGTCAATCCCACGTAAACAAAAGGAGTCAAACTCTGTAAAATGTTTGAAGAGACTTATTCTGAGCCAAATATGAGTGACCGTGGCCTGTGACACAGCCCCAGGAGGTCCTGAGAAAGCGTGGCCAAGGTGGTCGGGCTATAGCTTGGTTTTATACATTTTAGGGAAACACAAGAGGTCGATCAATACCTGTAAGATGTACGTTGCTTTGGTCCTGAAAAGCAGGACAACTCAGAGGATTGCTGAGGGGTTCCTGGACACAGGTGGATTCAAAGACTTTCTGATTGGCACTTGGTTGAGTTTATCTAAAGACCTGGAATCAATAGAAGGGAGTGTCTGGGTTGAGATAAGGGGTTGTGGAGACCAAGGTTCTTATTATGCAGATGAAACCTCCAGGTAGCAGGCTTTGGAGAGAACAGGTAGTAAGTGTTTCTTATCAGACTTCAAGAAGTGCCAGACTTAGTTAATTCTCTCCTGGATCAGGAAAAAGACCTGGAAAGGGAAGGGGATTCTCTACAGAATGCAGATTTTCCCCACAAGAGACAGCTTTTCAGGGCCATTTCAAAATATGTCAAAGAAATATATTTTGAGGCAAAATACTTTTATTTCTTTCGGGACCTGCTTTCTGTCAAGTTGGTATCTCATTGCTACAAAGAGTCTGCTTTGTCAGTCTGAAGTCTCTATTTGAATGTCAGTGCTGGTCAGCTGTGCCTGAATTCCAACGAGAGGAGGCTGTAATGGAGGCATGTCCCACCACCCATTCCCATCATGGCCTGGATTCGCATTTCAGGTTGACTTCAGAATGCCCTTCGCTGAGAGGAGGCGTCCATTCAGTTGGTTGGGGAGCTCAGAATGTTATTGTTGATTTATACCCACCAGGGTCTTACAAAAAGTCAACCAACTCTCCTAAAAGTGGGAAAGGCTGAAAAGCACTGGCCAGGGGCAAGGACACAGAACCTCAGCATTGCAGCCCTCAAGGGCTAACCTTGACCTCAGCTTCCTCATCTGGACAATGGGGCTGTTGGACTGAGGGAAGGCAAAGGTCCCTTCTAAAATCTAACATTCAACATCTGCCTCCAGGTGTCCTGAAACAATGTGCACATCAGCTTCTTGTTTACAGCTAGTACATGTCATGGACCCAGGTTACATAAAGTCAAATCAGGATTTGATGTCAAATCCCAAAATGTTAGCAATATTCCTGGTCTGCAGCAGTGGTGACCTGGGAGCCCAAATGTTGTCATAAATTCACTAGCCATTTGAAGAGAAGGATCTTAGACTTTACAGACGAAAAATCTAAGACCTTAAGACGTCAAAGAGCTTGTTTGAAGTCACACAACTGAGAAGGACATATCCAAGTTCTGGTCCTTTCCAGCACAGGCAGGTAGGAAGGAGAGAGTAAGCAGTGGAACACCAAAGGCAGAAACCAATAAAAGGGAAGGAAAACTTCCTTACAGTGACTTTAAGTGACTCATTTAATCTCTTCATGCTTCCTCATTTCTACTTCTCAAGCAAGTATTTCAACCATTTACTAACTTTAAGTACCATGAAGGAATGGGTTATGTGAAACCAAAGAAGAACCATGTCTAACAATTTAGAAATTGCTACTCTGTGGGCAAAGAACATAAGAAGAATACATTAGTGGTACCATCTTGTTAAAGGGAAAAAAAGAATTTCCATGTCCCAGATTTTCTTAAATGGTTTTTTATATGAGATTTTGCATCTATAATATGCTGCTGCCTTCAAGAGTTTGTTTTAACTCTCAGAACAGGAATATCTCAAAAGAAGACAAACTGCTTTTTGTAAGAGAGCCTGGCAGCACTGCCTTCTGGGTCTCCCTTTCCAGCACGAAGCCACTGGGTGAGCTCACGTGTGGGCAGTGGGTTGTAAAGGGCTGTGTAATTGTACCAAGCAAAAAACATGCAAATGGCATGATGTACAAAGTGCTTTTGAGAATGAGCATGTGAAAATAAGGGAGGGCTCTCTAAAAGGAAAACTCACAACCTGACCGTGTTTCTGATTTCAATCTAAATGGGTTTCACACAGCTCCAATCAGGAATCTCAACAGCAATGTTCAGAGACTTCTCCTCCAAAGGACACTGGCTGCAGTGAAGCTGGACATGTAACTGATTTTGGCCAGTGGAGAGATGGATAGAGGGTGTCTTGGCCCATGTTGTGCTGCTATAACACAATACCTTGGACTGGGTAATTTATAAAGAGCAAAAACTTATTTCTTTGCAGTTCTGGAGGCTGGGAAGTCCAAGATCAAGGAGCCAGCATCTGGTGAGGGTCTTCTTGCTGCATCGTAACATAATGTAGGGCATCACATGAGCAAGAGAGAGCACAAGAAGACGAACCTCATCTTTTTATCAGAAATGCAAGATAATTCCCAAGATAATGACATTAATCCATTCACAAGGGCGAGTCCTCACACCCTCACCATCTCTTGAAGGTCCCACCTCTTAACACTGTGATTGAGGATGATGTTTCCAACATGGGAACTTTCAGGGACACATTCAAACCATAGCAGAGGGAATGTTTTAGACTTTTAAAGTAAAATAGGGTTTGTTTTTGTTAAGAAAATGGACTTGCTATGTCATAAGCCATGCTCCTAAAAGGTATACAGTTCCAAACCTGAAACAGGCATGGCAGAAGCCCACAAAAGGGCAGCTGCCTCCATAGCTCCCAGTGTACGGCACTCCTGAATGCACTGGCAGCAAAGGATGAGGGCCCCATGTGGGGCATCAGAACAGCTCCACAAAAAATTACATGTTACGTCATAGCATGTCACTGAGATCAATAAAACAGGAAAACATATTTCCTCCCCAGTCACTCTCTTCCCCCAGAACTAAGAACGTACCATTTTTTTTTTTTTTTTTTTTTTTGAGACGGAGTCTCGCTCTGTCGCCCAGGCTGGAGTGCAGTGGCCGGATCTCAGGTTCACGCCATTCTCCTGCCTCAGCCTCCCGAGCAGCTGGGACTACAGGCGCCCACCACCTCGCCCGGCTAGTTTTTTGTATTTTAGTAGAGATGGGGTTTCACCGTGTTAGCCAGGATGGTCTCGATCTCCTGACCTCGTGATCCACCCACCTCGGCCTCCCAAAGTGCTGGGATTACAGGCTTGAGCCACCGCGCCCGGCCAAGAACGTACCATTCTTATATGCACTTTTGGAAATCTCTACAAATGTCTTTCAATAGAAACTGCTCAGACCCAAAAACCTGAGCTCACCATTCCAGCCAGGATGCCTTTCCAAACTAAGTCATCATTCAGAAAGAATGTGTTATTTTTCCTTTAGCACAAAGGAAAGCCCTCCTCCCCAACCTCCTTTGTTAATTTTCATAGAATTGCCTTTACCCTCACCCTGTAAAACATGAGGAAATTCCAATCTTTCGCTCTGGAAAGTTACAACACCTGAGTAGTTCTGGGTACAATGTCCAGCAGAAATTACTGTATGTCTACCATGTGCCTAGCACTGCTAGTTATGCCACCCTATCCAAGGGACATATGCAACCTGATGAAATTCTAGAAATAAAGTTAATCAGAAAGAAAAACAACTGCTAAAGTCAATGCTTTACAGGTCATCTTCTCAGTAAATATTGAATGATGTAGAAAATACCCACAATGTTAAAGAAAAAAAGCAGGACTTCAGCTGGGTGCGGTGGCTCACACCTGTAATCTCAGCACTTTGGAAGGCTGAGGTGGGCGGATCACGAGGTCAGGAGATCGAGACCATCCTGGCTAACACAGTGAAACCCCGTCTCTACTAAAAATACAAAAATTAGCCGTGCGTGGTGGCAGGCACCTGTAGTCCCAGCTACTGGGGAGGCTGAGGAAGGACAATAGCGTGAACCCAGGAGGCGGACGGAGCTGGTAGTGAGCGGAGATCGCGCCACTGCACTCCAGTCTGGGCGGCAGAGTGAGACTCTGTCAAAAAAAAAAAAAAAAAAAAAAGCAGGACTTCAAAGTCTATCGACAGGAAAATTAAAACAAAACAAAATACCAACAAAAAAATTTTAATCTGTATATAATTTAAGAATACATAGAAAACTGAAAAGTCCTGTAACTATTTTCAAAAATTAAGTTAGTAGTTCAAAATTGACACATGAATAACCCCCATGTCTAAATGGGTTTAGAGACAAATCCTACCAAATTTTATTAATCCAATCTTATGTAAACTCTTCGGAGAGTAGAAAAAGAGGAAACATACCCCAACTTATTTCCTAAAGCTAGTATCATCCTGAAACCAAACTAGATGAAGGGAGTGCAAGAAAAGTATGTTGCATTCACTAGCAAACACAGATATGAAACTTCCAAAGGGAATGTTAGCAAGTCAAATCCAGCAATATCTTTTAAAATAATAATAATGACCAAAGCATCTTTGATGCAAATAATGTAAGAATCATTTAACATTAAAAAAACTCTTAATGTAACTCCTACATTAACATATTAAGAGGCAGGGTGCAGTGGTTCACACCTGTAATCCCAGCACTTTGGGAGGCCAAGGCGGGCAGATCACCTGAGGCCAGGAGTTTGAGACCAGCCTGACCAATATGGTGAAACCCCATCTCTACTAAAAATACAAAAATTAGCCAGGTGGGCACCTGGAGCCGCAGCTACTCGGGAGGTTGAGGCAGGAGAATGGCGTGAACCCGAGCCGGAGCTTGCAGTGAGCCGAGATCGCGCCACTGCACTCCAGCCTGGGCGACACAGCAAGACTCTGTCTCAAAAAAAAAAAAAAAAAATTAAGAAAAAAATTATCACCTCAATGGATGTAGAGAAAACATTTCATAAAATTCAATTCTGATCTATGAAATTTTAAAAATATTAGCAATCTGGGACAAAAATGTCCTGACCTTGATAAAGGGTGCGTACCCACATCACACAGTGAACATCATACTTAATGGCTAAATGCTAGAAGCAGTCCCTTACCGAACTTAGAACTGACAAGGATCCCCACCATCATTACTTCTATCCAACACGGTACGAGAGACCCTAGCTAGAAGAGTATGACAAGAAAATCAATGAGAGGAATTAGGATTGAAAAGAAAGAGACAAAATATTATCTGCAATTATGACAAAAGTCATAACTGAAGATATGATAATCTACATGGAATATTCAAGAGGATCCACAAAGTATTAGACGTAACAAAACAGTTCAGTTTGTTATATATCTCATTAATAGTAAAAACGCATACAGGTCAACAGCAATCAATCAATTAGAAAATTTAAGTTTCAAAAAAATAATCCATTCATAGTAACAAATAATAGCCCTAAAGTACCTAAGAATTCCAACAAAATATGTTAATGCCTTTATGGAGAATATAAACATTTACCAAAAGGCAATAAAGAAAACACAAATGAATGAAGAACTATATAATACGTTCATATATGGGAAGATCAATTTTCTTTCTTTCTTTTTTTTTTTTTTTTTTTTTGAGACAAGGTCTCCTGTTGCCCAGGCTGGAGTACAGAGGTGCAATCTCGGCTCATTGCGGCCTTAAATTCCTGGGTTCAAGTGATTCTCCCACCTCAGCCTCCCTGGTAGCTGGCACTACAGATGTGTACCACTACACCCAGCTGATTCTTTGTATTTTTTAGAAGAGATGGGTTTTTACCACATTGCCAAGACTGGTCTCAAACTCTTGGGCTCAAGTGATCTGCCTGCCTTGGCCTCCCAAAGTGCTGGGATTACAGGCATGAGCCACCAGGCCAAGCCAAGACCAGATATTTTTAAAGATGTAAATTATCCTTACATTAATCTAAAACTCCTAAGCAATTCTGACAGAAAATATACATTAATCCTAATATATATAAACCATATATATATGTATATATATGGTTTATATATACATATATATTTGGCAGAACTTGATAAACTAGTCATAAGAGCCAAGAATAAATAAGACAAGGCAGGGGACAATTTATGCTATTAAATATTAAGATTTATAAAGTGAGTGAAATGGTGTGGAATTCAGTCCAGAGATATCTAGATAACACAAACAGGAGAACTTGGTATGCCAGAGGAAGCATCACAAATCAGTGAGGATATGACAGACCATTCAATAAACAGTGCAGAAACAACTGGCTACTTTTATGCCAAAAATGAAAAATGAGATTCATATATTTTACCAGTCACAAAAATAACCTCCAATTAGGTTACAGTCTTAAATACAAAAAGGAATGTGTTAAAATTATTAGAGAAAGATATAAGGAGCTACCTTTATGAATGGGGTAGGCAAGGGTTTTTTTGGTATGATATTAAAATTATAAAGCATTGAAGAAAAACAGATATTACTGCTGGATGAGCAAAAGACAATATAAACACAGATTAGGAGAAGATATTTGAAATTAACATAACTGTGCAGAGAAAAGTTAAAATTAGAAAGTTAGAAGACTTGCCTGCAAGGTTGACTCTTGGCTGGCATCTGAGAACTTAAAATTTCAGGAGGGTTCCCACCATTCCCAGAACTGATAAGAGTGACCCACTGTGCCTAAGCTATTTGTACAAATAGTGTGGTTTATGCTCAACACCTGCTTTCCTTCTGAGAATCTGGAATGTGGGTACAGGCAAGGCAGAGGCTGGTCCTACATGACCAGCCCCCAACAAAAACCTTGGTCCCTAAGTCTCTAATGAGCTTTCCCGGCAGACAACACTTCACACCTATTGTCATAACGTGATGCTGGGGAAACAAAGTGCGTCCTATGTGACTGGAGAAGACTCTTGGAAGCTTGCACAGGGTTTCCTCTGGACTCCACCCTCTGTGCCTTTTCCCCTGGCTAATTTTGCTTTGTATCTTTTTACTGTAATAAATCTTTGCTGTGAGTAGGACTATAGGCTGAGCCTCTTGAGCATCCTAGTGAGTTACTGAGCCTAGAAGTGGTCTTGGGAACCCCCAACATCGTAACAAAAGATTTACATTCAGATATCCTGAAATTCAATTACAATAATGGACATGAATAAGACAATACAATGAGGAAAAAAATGGGCAAAGAAAATGAATAGGCAATTCTTAAAAGAACAAAATCCCATGGTTAATGAAACTAGGAAAAGATGTTCCATCGCAAAACAACAACACATCGTTTTATCCTCATCGCAGGATGGCAGGATTTTAGAATCTGAAAATATAGAATGGTAGTGAGATTTGTTGTTGAGAAACCACTTTGGAGAACAAACAGGCACTATCTAGTTAAGCTGAAGACTATGTATGTATCCAGTGAGCCAGCACATTACATGAGCAAGACAGGTATGAAGAGTTACTTGCACAAGTTTACTATAGCACTGCTTGTAATCGTGCAACACTGGAAGCCACTTCAGTGTCCATCAAAAGAAGAACAGCTAAGGGAATCATGGGATAGTCATTCATCAGAAAGTAATACCACAGTTCAAATAAACCAAATGGTCAGGCGCGGTGGCTCACGCCTGTAATCCCAGCACTTTGGGAGACCAAGGCGGGCGGATCATGAGGTCAGGAGATCGAGACCATCCTGGCTAACACGGTGAAACCCCATCTCTACTAAAAATACAAAAAAATTAGCCAGGCGTGGTGGTGGGCCCCTGTAGTCCCAGCTACTCTGGAGGCTGAGGCAGGAGAATGGCATGAACCTGGGAGGCGGAGCTTGCAGTGAGCCAAGATCGCGTCACTGCACTCCAGCCTGGGCGACAGAGTGAGACTCCGTCTCAAAAAAACAAAACAAAACAAAACAATCACCTTGCTCCACCTGTGTTATGGACAGATGCCACATTACCTCCTCTGACACTGCTTCACTTGCCCCCTGTCTTACTCAGCTAAAGCGAAATCACTTTCTTGGTTCTTATTTCCAACCTCTCTCTAAAAAGGTAACCTGCAGGAGTTTCTCCAGAGATATACAATCTCCACGAAGGCTTCTTCAGTACACAAGACAACAGAACATATTCAGTGCATTCACATTCCACTGACTGGTCTCCACTCGGAGATACAGACTGATTGACACTTGATTTCCTCGGTCCATCATTTACTGGCTATTTCCATAGGAGAAGATATGTCAGAGATATTGGCAAATATCTCAGATGGAAAAGAAGAAATAAACTCACAAATCAAGTTCAGTTTAAACTACTGTGGGGGATAATCATGTGTTCGCTTAAAGAGAGATTTTACGAGGAGGTTTAACCATAAAAGCGACAAAGTGTTATCTGAACCTGCTGTGAAGAGCACGTGAGCTCATTACGATTTAGTTCTTGGCAGCAACAACCTTCACCACGGCAGAGCGTGCAAAAGCAAGAGAGTGTCTGTGACCATGAGTAATAATTAGTGGATTTGGTGAGTATTGTTCCCAAGTTCAGGCAATAGCCAGAGTTCAGTCTCTGGCCAAACCTACGTATCTTCATACAGCAACAGCTGTTCTAGGACAGTTATGGAAGCAGAATGCCACTCTGGAGGAATCGGAGAAGTCTAGAAGGGAAGTGTGCCTTCTCACAGGCAGGCGGAGGCATGCCAGGCGCCCTCAGTGATGCCGTGCTGAACGCTGGTTCTCAGACCTCTGATGGCAGCTCCCTGCAAGAAGTCCTTCCACAACCAAGACAGCGTTCCAGCTAATACTGCTGAAGTTCCCAAGTAGGTCACAGTGTCTTTCTCAATGTGCTCTGTTATTTCGGGGTATAAAAATATACTACCGGCATTTGTATCACACAGAGGGAAAAAAAAGCCATGCTTCTTAGCTGTAAGCCTCAGACTCGCCCAGGCTGTTGAGCATAATGAAGCCATTTGGATGTGCATGGCCATGATGGCACTGTTGGTGGTGTGACTAATAGAAGTAGTTTTCCCTCATCTTCTCTTATCACCCAGTGAGACTGAGGACTGGAACCAGGGCTAACATGGGCTCTGGTGAGCTGAGGGCATCTGCTGCAACAGCTCCCTGCAGAGAAGTTCAGAAAGGTACACAGAGTAAAAGAAAAAACGGCCAGGATCGCTGCAGAATGTCACAATAAAATAGTGGTTGAGGCCAAGAGGTTCCCGTCTCTATTCTCTCTTATCCAAACAGATGTCTTAACTGTTCTGGGGCAAGGCCTGCCTTCTAGTTTAAGAGATGGCTGATATTTCTTCAACATGTCTTAATGATTTTCCTATGAAACTCAAAGTCTAGGTTCCAACCTTCAGGACCCTGCAAGTCCACTCTGCATCCCACGGGCCTGCTTCCTCTTACTCCCATAAACAAACTCGCTCCAGTGACAGCCCAGAGCTGCCAAGCTACCATGCCCTGCTTCTCAGGCAGAATGTCGGCCTCTTCTCTTTGTTAGCATGTCCTACCTCAAACATTCACCAACTTTCTATTCCTCCAAGCAACTCAAATTTTAAATTTTTTTGTTTGTTTTGTTTTGTTTTGTTTTGTTTTTTTTGAGACGCAGTTTCGCTCTGCTGCCCAGGCTAGAGTACACTGGCGGGATCTTGGCTCATTGTCACCTCCCCTGCCTAGGTTCAAGCAATTCTCCTGCCTCAGCCTCCTGAGTAGCTGGGACTATAGATGCGCACCACCACGCCCGGCTAATTTTTTTTTTTTTTTAATAGAGACGAGGTTTCACCATGTTGGTCAGGCTGGTCTCGAACTCCTGACCTCAAGTGATCCACCCGTCTCAGCCTCCCAAAGTGCTGGGATTATAGGCATGAGCCACCATGCCTGGCCAAAATTTTAAACATTAAACACACACACACACACACACACACACACACACACAAAACTCCTAAGCAGCCACAGTGGCAGGCACTGTTAAGAACACAGAAAAATAAGTGATTTACACTCTGAACAGTCTGTCCAGATCTTTACTCTCTGGCCCCTCTGCACTTACAATCCGCATCAGTGTCAATGTGGTGACATGTTGCTTTTTAAAGTTTGGGTGTGTGTGTGTATGTGTGTGTACATAAATAACACACTTTATGTGTACGTGTGTGTGTTCTGCCCTTACAAGCAACCTTTTCAGGGCCCATCTATATATATTATAATGTCTCCAAAGAACTCAGCACACAGCTCTGCATACTATGGAATTCCTTTGTCTTTTAACCATAGAAAAGAGCCCAAATTTTTGTCTTAGGATGACTTGAAATTCACGATATTTAACAACTTTGTGGCATGGGCATCAATCAGCATGGATTCCTCAGTGACGATGGGAATGTGGATGTCCTCAATGACGACAGGAGTGCTGGGTGTGTGGGTGTCCGTCTGTCTCCCTACTAGAACATAAACCAGCTGGAGTGCTGAGCAGAGCTCTGGAGACCCACCGTGGGATCAGGTGTCAACCCTTTTACTGCTGATTTGTGGGGAGGTCCCAGAGATCCCAGGGGCAGGGCCTGGGTGGTGGGGAGACTGGGACTCAGCAGCAGCTCTTGACCAACATGTGTGGCAATGTCTCAGTATTTTAACAGGTGCTGAGTGGTGTGGCCATCTGTATGTGTGCCAGCTAAATATTCACCTTGCTGTGGATGCTGTTGAAGATGAGGATGATGAAGACAAAGGCATCGCTCATCCCCAGACAGAGCAATGATTCCGAAGAGCAGAGCCTTGGCTCAGGCGGTGTCTAAGTAACCTGGGTTAACACCTAAAAAGTGGAACTTTTAGGGGTTATTTTCAAGAATGACATTTGAGGAGGCAAAATTCCAAGGCTGTATTTTAAGTCCTTTATTCGGCTGTAAATCTTAAGTCCACCCACAGTTGATCCAGAAAACCACACAAAGTTATTCTGCAAACCTTTCTTTTTTTTTTTTTCTTTTCTTTTTTGAGACAGAGTCTCACTCTGTCACCCAGGCTGGAGTATAATGGCGTGATCTTGGCTCACTGCAACCTCTGTCTTCTGGGTTCAAGCGATTCTCCTGCCCCAGCCTCCTGAGTAGCTGGGATTACAGGCACCCGTAATCATGCCTGGCTAATTTTTTTTTTTTTTTTTTTTGTATTTTTGTAGAGACGGGGTTTCACCATGTTGGCCAGGCTGGTCTTGCACTGCTGACTTCAGGTGATCTGCCCACCTCGGCCTCCCAAAGTGCTGGGATTACAGGCATGAGCCACCACACCCGGCCACTCTGCAAACCTTTCAAAGTCTGCAGTCTGGACTAAGCCAGGTGTATAAATAAAGCCCTACCCTCTGCTAAGAACCATCAACACGTGTTCCAGGAAACTGAAATCTGACCAGGCATCACCCCATTCAGAAAGGGCAACAGGAAGCCTCGACATTCTCAAACTCCCCACCTTGGGACTCAACCCAGGGGTGACAGCCGTTCGCACCACTGAGGGCTTTGATCATCAGTAGACCACCTGGTGGCTATCTCAGGGAGACAAACAGGCAGATGAGGCATCAGGGACAAAGGCCAGATCGCTCAGACCGACACCAGGCAAAGCCACGGACAGCTTGACATCTGCAGACCTTCGGACCTTCCATTCAGATCGCGTCTGCTAAACACTCAACTGCCTCCATCAAGTTCTTTATTCCGAGTCTTTCATCAGCCCGCCACTGAGGCTCACAGGCTCCCTGCACGAAGCTCTACAGCTTTCAGAAGGAAAAGAAACCACAAACCTCAGGACTGTGGTGACTGGAAATTCTTGAGCGTTTAAAACATTTCATCCTCTTTTCACCCGAATTCACCCTTCTGACTTGTGATCTGGATAAACTGACTGCCATCATGAGCAGTCATGATGATCCTCTCTGAACAAGGTGGAAGGGACTTAGAAGAACACAAGGAATCACTCACAGGAATAACAGGAGGACTAAGAAGCATCCAAGTCCAAAGCAATTCTCAGTGTGTGTGTGTGTGTGTGTGTGTGCGCGCGTGTGCGTGTGCGTGCGTGTGTGCGCGCGCGTGTGTGTGCGCGCGTGTGCGTGTGTGTGTGCGCGCGCGTGTGCGTGTGTTCCTTCTCACAAACATTTTCAGATAGTTTGAAGTCTGGTTACAATGAACACCTAAGATGACAGTATGAAGAGAGAGAATAGAGAAGACGGGTGTCATATTGGTAGTCGGGGAGGGGAGGGGAGGGGGAGGCGAGCGGAGGGGATAGGGGACGGGAGGGGAGGGGAGGGTCTTTTGCCATTTCATGAGTCTTTCTCTGTTCTATGACGTAAATGTCCCCCTCATTTTCTGGGCCTGGCTCCCTCTAGAACTCAACTAAGTACAATAAAATTGGTCTAGAGCAAAAGTCTTTCCCAACTGCAGCTGAAGCTTAGAGTGCCATTCCATAGTCACAGAACTTTAAAAGCAAAATACTCATCCTTTCATAGATTTTACCGACCTTATGATAGTAGAACTATATATCATGACAATATGCAAGACGTCATTCCGCATTTCTCAAGAAGAGACTCTGACATATCTTGGATTGTCTTTCAGAGCAATGGAACAAACAGGCTTTCAGAAGAACATATAGACTAATACTTAGAAGAAAATATAAAAGGAGGCCAGGTACAGTGGCTCACTCCTATAATCCCAGCACTTTGGGAGGCTAAGGTGGGAAGATTGCCTGAGGCCAGGAGTTCGAGATCAGCCTGGGTAACGTAGCAAGACCCAATTTCAGTCAATCAGTCAATCAATAAAAATTAGCCAGGCATGATGGTACATGCCTGTAGTCCTAGCTACTTAAGAGGCTGAGGCAGAATGATTGCTTGAGCCCAGGGGCTAGAGACTACAGTGAGCCATGATCACACCACTGTATTCCAGCCTGGGCATCAGTGCACTGCAACCTCCAGATTCAAGCGATTCTCCTGCCTCAGCCTCCCGAGTAGCTGGGACCACAGGTGCGTGCCACCATGCCCAGCAAATTTTTTTTGTATTTTTAGTACAGATGGAGTTTGTATTTCTTAGATAAATCACTCAAAAAGCATAAGCAATACAGAAGAATGGGGGTTAATTTGGCTTTATTGAAGTTAAAACTTTTGTTTAAAAAGACTCTTTAAACACCGTGAAAAGACCAACCACAGACTGGGAGGAGAAACATGTCACACACATAACCAACAAAAGATCCTTTTATGTATATATATATATAAAGAATCCATACCCTACATCAGTAAGGACAACACATGCATCGAACAGAAAAAAGGGCAAAGGATGTGAACATTCAGGTCATGGAAGGGGAAAGGCAACTGGCACTGGCAAAGATGATCGATCTCCCCAGGAATCAGGGAGATGCTCGTTCAAACAACGAGACAGCACTCCTCACCCATGGGACTGGCAAATATTTAAAGTTTGATAAAGACAAGTGTTGGCAAGGGAGAAATGGGATGGGCGTGTCCTACTGGAACAGCCACTTTGGACAGCAATTTGATAACAAGTTGTAAAGTTGAAGACATGTACAACTTATGACTTGATGGTTTACCTCCTCCCTGCTCTGAATAGACCACAGAGAACTTCCATGTAGGTGCAAAAGAATACATATGCAAGAATGCACACAGCAGCACTGTAGGAAACCGAGGGAAAAAACCGAAATGTCCATCCACAGGAGAAGTAAACAAACCACCTATGGCCAGGCGCGGTGGCTCACGCCTGTAATCCCAGCACTTTGGGAGGCCGAGGCGGGCAGATCACGAGGTCAGGTGTTTGAGACCAGCCTGACCAACATGGTGAAACCCCGTCTCTACTAAAAATACAAAAATTAGCCGGGCATGGTGGGTGCACGCCTGTAATCCCAGCTACGCAGGAGGCTGAGGCAGGAGAATTGCTTGAACCCGGAAGACGGAGGTTGCAGTGAGCCGAGATCATGCCACTGCACTCCAGCCTGGGCGACAGAGCAAAACTCCATCTCAAAAACAAACAAACAAAAAAAAACACATATGTATACAATGGAGCACTATGCAGCTGCTGATACTATATATGTGTCAACTTGAGTAAATTTCAAAAACATCATATTGAGTGAAAAGGCAAATTGCAGATGTCATGTACAATATATCATTTACATACAACTTTTGAATAGTCCAACACAATGTATGTGTTTCGATTTCTTAGGTAGAATATCTAGCTCAAATGAGGACACCATACATGGGCTAGTTAACCCAAATATAGACATCACCCTTTCTAAGGAAGGAGACCAGGACGGGGAAAGGGCAGCACCCTGAACACCTCAGCTAAATCTTTATTGTTTCCATTCTTTAAAATAAAATGAGATTTGAAGTACATATGGCATAGCGGTAAGATCTGATAATGGTAACGCTGGACATTCAATATCTTCCCTATTCTTTTGGGGGAGGCATAGAGACAGGGTCTCGCTATGTAGCCCAGGCTGGTCTCAAACTCCTGGCCTCAAGAGATCCTCCAGCCTTTGCCTCCCAAAGCACTGGGATTATGTTATTCTCTATTCTTATCTATGTGTCTGAAATATTTAAAAATAATGTGAGCTTTGAGATGCTATTTTAAAGGCATTTTTCTCCTTTGTTTCCCAGGCAAAGACAGACATTCCAGGCAGAGGAAACGGTGCGAAGAAATGCACAGAGGCTCTAGGAGATGTGAGAACTTCAAGGAATGACAACGCCTGCATCTTGAACGGCTGGAGATGAGGCTGGGTGAGTCAGGAATGAACCTTGAAGGCGACCTGAGAAATGGGGACTGAGCTCATAGCACGGGCAAAGGGGAGCCACCAGAGCTGAGTCCCCAAAGCAAGCACCTTCCAGAGGCTGCACGCAGTGCTACTGCTGCCTCTGTGGAGGGAGAGGGCAGCCACTTGGGGCTGCCGTGGGCCCTGGGCAGGGCTGTGTCTGCCGCCATAGTAGCCGTACCCGTGGACCTCCAGCCGTCCACAAGATGACACAGGGTGAGTCACTGTCTCCTGAGGTCATTGGGCTGCAAGGAAAGGGCAGGTTTGGGCCAGCTTCTATGAAGGCCCTCGACTGTGACCTGTAAGGGACCTGGGAGCCCTTCTACCACTTTGGGGGTCCTGGGATTCTGCTGCTCCTGCTTCCTCACAAGCTCTGAGCATAGCAGTGCCAGATGGTGCCCAGCTCCAAGTTCTACCTCTTCTCCTACTTAGAACCAGACCCCGGACAGCAGACCAACAGCCAGCAGGCTCTGGAGAAGCCGATCCAGCCGCCTCCCTCTGGCCAAATGAGGATCTAAAACCCACCGGCCGCGTTTCCTCTGTCGGGGCACCCTCTGGCTTCGTGGTCTTCCCCTGGCTCTGGCCATCCTGGTCATTCCACCTCCAGGCTCCCTGCTGATCTCTGGAAATGACACCCCTAAACCCTTCAGAGTGGCACTCGGGACATACTGACATTCACCGGTCACGGGAAGAAACTCCTCACTGCCCGTGATTTTCCTCACAGGTGTATTCCGACCCCACGAACAGCTGCTTAATAAGGCTGGGCTATACTCTGTTTCCCAATCCCCAGGCCCTGTGAGACTCAAGGGTAGGAAAAGGTGGAGATCCATGACCCCTGGGCGGGGACTGTGGAGGCAGGAATGTTGGGCCGGGCCAGAGTCCTCTGTCTTTGAGCTCAGGACACAGAGGAAGCAAGTTTCTTTCCACCTGCTTCTCCAAGTCACTTCAGGCCCTCTCCCAGGCCAGTTCTCACCTTCCTCCAGCCTCCCCGAACCACCTGCTTCTCCAAGTCACTTCAGGCCCTCTCCCAGGCCAGTTCTCACCTTCCTCCAGCCTCCCCGAACCACCTGGCCTACAGCCTCCAGCCTCCCTCTGGCAGGTCCCTGTAGCCTTCCAGCTTCCTCCCACAGTGGCATCTCCTGCCTCTCCCAGCTTCTCTAAACGCCTTGGTGCTTTTCGGATATGGCTATATCTCACTAAAACTTCCCTTGTTGCTCCTCTCTGCCGTCTCCCCTCCAGCCCTAACAGAGCTTTCGGTAGAAATGTTAATATATCACAAGCCCCCTCCTACCTTTTAGAAATTTTCCCTAGAAGAAAAAAGATTAAATATAATGTCACAAGAGTCTGAGGGCAGTAGTATTTCTACACATCCTATACACACCCATATGTCTGTACATGTATGTGTATATGCAGCTTCCTCTAAACAAACCAAAAATGCAGGACTTTAAAATTCTAGGACTTACGAAATGGAAAACGAATTCTACAAACCCAAAGTTACGATTTTCAGACATTTCCACACCGAGGTATGTACACTAAGGTGTAACTGATCAACCCAACTCTACAAATTACAGCAACTATGCCCTGCCTTTTCCCTCCCCTAAGAAGAGAAAAATAAAGTGAATGTGGCCATGGAAGCTGTGAAAGTGGACCCAGGAAGTCGTCAGGCACCAGAATAACCCGTAGGGATCAGGAAGACCATGTGGTTTTCACGGGAAATGACTCTCTTTTTTTTTTTTAGACAAGAGTCTCTGTTGTCCAGGCTGGAATGCAGTGGCAGAATCTTGACTCACTGCAGCCTCCATCTCCCAGGTTCAAGCGATTCTCATGCCTCAGCCTCCTTAGTAACTGGGACTACAGGTGTGCGCCACGACACTCAGCTAATTTTTATATTTTTAATAGAGGTTCTCCATGTTTCCCAGGCTGGTCTCGATCTCCTGACCTCAAGTGATCTGCCCGCCTCGGCCTCCCAAAGTGCTGGGATTACAGGCGTGAGTCACCACACCTGGCCGGAAAGTGACTCTTTATATAGTAAAATAAAAATACATTGTCAGGAAAGACAACTTTTGGAAGGAAAAACACTAAAACATTCAGAACACCATGGTTCATGCCTGTAATCCCAACATTCTGGGAGGCCAGATCACCTGAGGTCAGGAGTTCGAGACCAGCCTGCCCAACATGATGAAAACCCATCTCTACTAACAATACAAAAAATTAGCCAGTCGTGGTGGCAGGCGCCTGTAATCCCATCTTCTATGGAGGCTGAAGCAGAAGAACTGCTTGAACCTGGGAGGCGGAGGTTGCAGTGAGCTGAGATCATGCCATTGCACTCCAGCCTGGGCAACACAGAGAGACTCTGTCTCAAAACAACAACAACAACAACAAAACCCAAACAAAAGAAAATCATTTTACCAACCATAATCCTAGTCAATAAATCAAAAATGTGTTCTTCATCTATTAATGGCATTTCCTTTAAGTTGTTGATAAAAATTGATGCAAAGAAATAACCAACTTTCTAGTAAATCATTAAAACGTAGCTCTTCCGGAAAGTGAATCAGAGGGTCATTTTTATTGGCTCATGACCTTTTTTATTGGCCTCATGTCGATATCTGCTTCCTCGTCTTGTGCAACACCATCATTTTCTGCAGGACTGCAGCCTGATATCTGCACGGATGACAGAAGAACATGGAGGCATTCTCCGGAGGAAGCATTAACTCCTGCCCATGTCCATCTTCCACTGAACGTCTTGGGCCTCCCGTTACACAGGCCATTCTGAGAGGGGCAGTAAAATGAATGGGCTGGGAGAAGGACAGCGATGTGAGGCAGAAAATATAACTCTTGCAGTAGATGGTGGAAAACAAAATTAGACGTAAGAAACCACGTTTCCATATCAAGGGCTCCTCAAAGTCGGGTCTACAGAGAGTTTGCTACCAACACCCAGAAGGAAGTGCAGAAACTGAGAGTAAGCATTTAGAATTTTTTGCAGAAATATGTATAATTTTATATCAATTGGGGTTTTTTGTTTTGTTTTGTTTTTTGAGACAGTTTCGCTCTTGTTGTCCAGGCTGGAGTGCAATGACGCCATCTCAGCTCACTGCAACCTCCGCCTCCCAGGTTCAAGCAATTCTCCTGCCTCAGCCTCCCGAGTAGCTGGGATTACAGGCACCTGCCACCACGCCCGGCTAATATTTTGTATTTTTAGTGGAGACGGGGTTTCGCCATGTTGGGCAGGCTGGTCTCGAACTCCTGACCTCAAGTGATCCACCCGCCTTGGCCTCCCAAAGTGCTGGGATTACAGGTGTGAGCCATCATGACCAGCCCAATTGTTCTTAATAATAAAAAAAAAAATTCAAGACATTTTAATGTCTTTTGGGTTTGGAATTTTTTTCCATCTTTCTATTCATTTTTATTGTCTTTGATGGATATGTTGATCTGCAACACAATATATGGAAGGTTTAAAAACTGGTCCTTCATCACATACAGTTTGAGAAGCACTGCTCTACATCACTCTCCTATGTTTAAAAAGACCACAGTTTTGTGATTCTCAAGTGACTTTTTTTTTTTTTTTTTTTTTTT
>NW_016804791.1:1613651-1628983 GCF_001698545.2 Rhinopithecus bieti | reverse complement strand
CTTTTCCTTTTTTTTTTTTGTTTTTTTTTTTTTTTTTTTTTTTTTTTTTTTTTTTTTTTTTTTAGATAGAGTTTCACTCTGTCACCCAGGTTGGAGTGCAGTGGTGCGAGCTCGGCTCACTGCAACCTCTGCCTCTTGGGTTCAAGTGATTCTTGTGCCTCAGCTTCCTGAGTAGTTGGGATTACAGGTGCCCGCCACCATGCCCAGCTAATTTTTGTATTTTTTTAGTAGACGGGGTCTTACCATGTTGGTCAGTCTGGTCTTGAACTACTGACCTCAGGTGATCTGCCTGTCTTGGCCTCCCAAAGTGCTGGGATTACAGGCATGAGCCCACATGCCTGATCAAATAACAACATTTTTTTTTTTTTGAGGCAGGGTCTTGCTCTGTTGCCCAGGCTGCAGTGCAGTGTGTAATCATGGCTCACCGTAGCCTCGACACCCTGGGCTCAAGTGATCCTCCCATCTCAGCCTCCCAAGTAGCTGGGACTATAGGCATGTGTCACCATGCCTGGTCAATTTTTACTTATTTACTTAGTAGAGATGAGGTCTCACTATGTTGCCCAGGCTCTTCACACCTCGGCCTCCCAAAGTGCTGGGATTACAGGTGTGGGCCACTGCACCCAGCTACATTATTCTTATTTGGACAAAAATTTGCAGACTCCCTGGATTAATCTAAACAAATACAGTCCGTACAAAAGACAGTGTTGCTAGCAAAGAATGGAAGAAAATGTGTTTGTTTTCAAAAGGCTGGAAGTAGTAAAGTGGGAGGTCCTATAAAGACTTTTTTGCCATGATGCTCATAGACCCCTGCGGTCCCAGCTGCAGCATCACCCTCCACCAGGGTACCATTTTGCTAAGTGAGGGAAGCAGGCCTTACCACGGCTGGGTGATCACAGGGACCATCGCCCACCCAAGGCTTCCTGGGTACTGGAGGAACCCTTTCCCCTGTTACAAAAACTCCATCCAGATAGCTTCCAGGAGCCAAGGTGCCTTGAAATGGGTGGCAGGAGGGCAGACTAGCTAACAGAGACGTAAGATTATGCCATATGTCCAGAGAGAAGGAAGGCTCAACATTCACATCTGCTCTACGTCGTGGTCTGAAGATGGACTGCAGAGGTGTATGGTATGAGACAGAGCTGTAGGTGCACCTGTCCAGCCCTCGTTTAGCAAAGGACACGCCACCAGGGGGCAATGGGCAGGAACGGGAGGAAGAAAGAAGGGAAGGAGAAGAAGAGGGAGCAGAGGAGGGAGGGAGAAAGGGAGACAACCAGCCGGCCAGTGGGTTGCTTAAGACACCACGCTCTTCACTGCAGAGGAATTCTGCTCTTTTGTGAGCCTTAGAAGCATTTGTGATCACACGGACCAGAGACTGAGTCCCAGATCTGCCGTAAGTAATTCTAGACAAGTCACTTCACTTCTCTGTGCCTTATGTTTCCATCTGCAAAATGAAGATGTTGGGCTATGTGGTCTCATTCATTTATTCAAGCAATGAATTAGGCACCTACTGCATGCCACCTGATTAGGCATACTGATTAGGCACCTACTGCATGCCACCCATGGTGTTCTGCCCTGGGGATAGAGCCGGGAGCAAATCCCAGCCCCCACGGGGCTCCCAGCCACGCACACTCAGTGTTCCTTTCTCCGAGCATTAGCATTCTTGGATTCCGCATCGTGTACTTTTATTTCCACACTCCATTGTTTTCAGGTTTAGACATTCTTACCCAAAATAAGAAAGGATAAGGAAAAATCAAGTCGCATGCATTATAAAATTTTCTTCAAGAAAATACAATATACCAAACTTCAAACTTATAAAACAAATTTAATTCATAACATTGCTAACATTATAGGTTTATAAGAAATTCACTTAAAGGTTCTTTTAAATAATAAAAATCCTACAGTTCACATATTAAGAATTATAATATTGATTGTCAGTTATGTCCCTGGCACTGTGTTAAGCCATTTTATATGCAATATCCTTTATTTTTCCCAGTCAATCTATGATGGAGGCAACATTTATTCTCATTTTAGAGTTGAAGATGTTGAGGCTGAATGAGGTTAAAACTAACTTGCCGAAAGCTCCATGGCTGGTAAATGACAGAACCAAGACATGAACTTGGCACTTACATGCTTAACTTTCTTACCTGTATACACTTTGTTCATTAAAACATAAGTGATGCCAGAGGCTCACGTCTATAATCCCAGCATTTTGGGAGGCCAAGGTGGGCAGACCACAAGGTCAGGAGTTCGAGACCAACCTGGCCAGCATGGTGAAACCTCATTTCTACTAAAAATACAAAAATTAGCCAGGCATGGTGGCGCACACCTATAGTCCCAGCTACTCGGGAGGCTGAGGCAGGAGAATCACTTGAATCCGGGAGGTGGAGGTTGCAGTGAGCCAAGATCATGACACTGTACTCCAGCCTGGGTGACAGAGTAAGACTCTGTCTCAAAAAATAATAATAATAACAATAAGTGATGCAGTGTGTACAAGCAGCTTACAGTGGTGGGCTGTTTTGGGAAGGTGATAAGCACTCTTTATTTTAACTACTCAAAAACTTATCCAAATGACAAACCCAGTATTTCACTCTCATGTCTTAAACTTGTACACACTGTTCCGGCTTAGCACACTGACTATTTCAGGAGCTTTAGACTTTACTCCAGTTTTCTGCGGACTTTTCCTTTCTATCTATATTTTGAACCCTTCTTCCCTTCCTCCCTCCCTCCTTTCTATATCCTTCTATATTCTGAACCCTTCCTTCCTCCCTTCCTCTCTCCCTCCATCTCTCTCTTTCTTTTCTTTGTTTCCAGAGTCTCTGTCACCCAAGTTCGAGTGCAGTGGTGTGATCACAGCTCACTGCAACCTCAAACTCTTAGGCTCAAGCGATCCTCCCACCTCTGCCTCCTGAGGAGCTAGAGTTAAAGGTGAATGCCACCACGCCTGGCTCATTTTTTTTCCTTTTTTAGAGATAGGATCTTGCCATGTTGCCCAAACTGGTCTGGAACTCCTGGCCTCAAGCCATCCTCCTACCTTAGCCTCTCAAAGCACTGGAATTACAAGCATGAGCCACCGCACCCAACCCGTATTTCTTAACAGAAATTAAAAAGCAAATATTATTGAACTGACATAAATGTTCACTTTGAATGACAAAGGACACCTACCTTTAATTAACTATGGCCTTTGAAGTATAACCTTAAAGCAAGACAGTAATGACCTAATTTATACAAATCTAACAGACTCAAAGATTTTCCTGAACACATCAGTTCTACAAAGGAAGGTACGTGGAGCCCCTCCACAGGCAGCTAAACCCAGTGCAGTAGGGACAGAGGAGGAGGGAGGCCAAAGGACAGTCAGTGTCAGTTGACACTCTCAGCTCCACCAGGCAGGAGGATGGGGAAGTAGATCTCTCCCACAGACTCTGCCTTCTGAAAGACACAGGGGCAGGAGGCCAGGATGACCTCCTGCAGAGCCAGCCTGTGTGCCACCGGGTGTCCAACAGATTGGCTAATGGGCGCACTGCTGCTGGTGGAGGGCAAGTCCTTTTAACACAACAGGCTTTTATTCTCTTAGAAACGCTTAAGAGCAGGCTGGTGTTGCAAGGCCTGGAAAAGGCGCTCCCCTGCTGAGCTCATGCAAGTCAAAGGCTTTCAGTCAAACCAAGCAAATTCCCGGCTGAATAAATCAGTGTCCTTCTCCTTGCTCTTCCTCTTTGCAAGCCCCCAGGAAGAACTTCCACCTGCAGACTGGAGCACCCCAAGTCAGGAGGCCAAATTGCTGGCCCATCTCCAACCCAGTCCTTCCCACGTGTAACCCAGGAAACACTGCTGTCTCTCCAGCACGCCTCACCACATTGGGAAAGTTCTCCCGCCTGGTCCCCCGTAGCCATCTCTTCCGGCATGCAGAAACAGGAGGTGCACCCAGGGAGCCCTGAGACCTGAGAGACCCATCTCCATGGAGCGCCCCACGAGGCAAGCACAGCACTCAGGTTCACCTGGGCCTGTGCCCCCTGACAGGTGTGTGACGTGTGTGTGTGTGTGTGTGCAAGGTACAGGTGTGGGTACCACCCAGCCCGGCAGGGGTGCGTTAGATACCATTTTATTGGGTATTTACTTAAACATATCAAACAAGGGTCCAACAACTAGAAAATTCAGAATTTCCTCCACTGAGAACAGGCCAGGTGTGTCGAAATTTCTTTTTTCTTTTTTTTTTCCAGAGGGAGTCTCACTCTGAAGTCCAAGCTGGAGTGCAGTGGCACGATCTTGGCTCATTGCAACCTCCACCTCCCAGGTTCAAGCGATTCTCCTGCCTCAGCCTCCCAAGTACCTGGGATTACAGGCGCCCGCCACCATGCCCATCTAATTTTTGTATTTTTTGTAGAGATGGGGTTTTACCATGTTGGCCAGGCTGGAGTCTCAAACTCCTGACCTCAGGTGATCCACCTGCCTCAGCCTCCCAAAGTGCTGGGATTACAGGTGTGAGCCACCGCACCCGGCCCGAAACATTATTTCTAAGTCCTGATTTTCCTTTAAACTAGTATCACGTAAATCATTCACAAAATAACATTTATTTATGAAGCCAGGCACTCTACTGAGCACCACAGACGCGCGATCTCAGTAAATGCTCACTCTCATCAGACAGGACAGGTACTAATAGTGTTCCCATGTTATAATAGTATCTCTACAAATAAGAAAATTATGGCAAAGAGAGAAAATGATATTTGGAATATGTGTCTGTGGTTAAGAGATTTTTTTTTTTTAAGTGTGGTAGGGAGAAAAAAAGTGGCAGGTGGAAATCGACCTTGTTCTAGCTGGACACTTTTCTCAAACTTTAATGTACATACAAGTCAGCTGGGTTTCGTCATACAATGAGAATTATGTTTCAAGAGATCTGGGATGGGACTGGAATTCTGCATTTTCTAACAAGTACCCAGGTAACGTCTTTCCACTGGTCCTCAGATCACGCTTTGAGTAGCAAGGTACTAAGGATGAGGACAGAGAGAATCACTTTACGTAAGAAATTGTGCATAAAGTTTTGCCATGCCTAAAACTTGAGGTCTATGTGATTCCATGATCTTTCTACAAAGGAGAATATTTCTTGATCACTGCAAAGTTCAATATAACTTAAGGAGTAACACATTCACAAGGCAAATTCTACAGAATCATTACCTTCCTTCTGGGCCCTGTGAGCCTCTTGGAGGATGGGAATGTGTCCCAATCATTTTGTTATGTCCAGAGCCTCGTACAGTGTTTGTCATTTACTCAGTGACTAATCAACGCTTGCTGAGAAAGTGTGTCTGTAATCCCGTTAGTTTCCGCAAGTGAGATGACGGTGCCAAGTAATCAGACTACAGACCCTACAATTAGGGCAGGGATAGCAAATCTATTTCAACTTACAACAAATGCAGATAGAGTAGTAACGGCTGCCTCGTGTGCCATGTTGAGTAGAATTCTGAGGCTTCACTGGGGCTCAGTGAAAAAGAGAACCATTGCCAAATCACATATTGATGTGCAACGTGACTTTGGAGGAAAGGAATGAAACCGCTGGGCGCGGTGGCTCACGCCTCTAATCCCAGCACTGTGGGACACCTAGGCGGGTGGATCACCTGAGGTCAGGAGTTCAAGACCAGCCTAACCAACACGGAGAAACCCCGTCTCTACTAAAAATACAAAATTAGCCGGGCGTGGTGGCTGTGATCCCAGCTACTCGGGAGGCTAAGACAGGAGAATCACTTGAACCTGGGAGGCGGAGGTTGTGGAGCTGAGATCCCGCCACTGTACGCCCGCCTAGGCAACAAGAGCAAAACCCCAACAAAAAAAAAAAAAAGAAATAAAGCCACATGTATTTGCTACCATTTCTAGGTAGGAACAAAAGGAGGTAAACCGTGTATCTAGATATTCTCTATACCATAAATAATGAAGTCATAATTAAGGAATATTAGCTCTTTAATACAATAAAACATTTTTGATGTTTGTAAGAGCCACAAGTCTAAATCTACTTGAGTGCCTTCTCAATAAAATTTACCGAATTCCCCATTTCTACCTCTTTTCTTAGAAAACCCTTTCATCTATTCCCGACTGTCCTGCTTCAGGTCTTTTCAAATCTCCATTAATTACTTGCACTTTTTCCCTTCTCTTGCTTTACAAATTTGGCATCTAGAGCTGCCAAAGCCATATCCTAATCTCTTCAGAGATTGTGTGAAAACATTGCAATCTAGCTCCATTGTTTTATTATTCAAACTTTCTTGGCAAGGATCTTATGGATGGATACGTCCGATTAATCTCTGAAACATGAAGTCATCTTTCAAAGTAGTTTTGCATCTTTTGTTGAAACCACCAGTTATTTTGACAAATTTCCTTCGTCTTCTCTCTGTGTGATGGTGCCAGCCCTCTGGCATATTCTTTGGGAAGGAGTTGTTAGGACAGTAGTCCCTGAGTTCTTGTAGGATTAAAACTTTTTTTTCTGTAACTTTGATACTTGAAAGACAGATGGGATGGATTTAAAATCCTTGATTTATACAGTCCTTACCATTCTTGAAAACATTGTTCCATCCTTGTCTTGCTTTGCACGCAGCTGTTGATAAGTCTGATGCCAATCTACTTTTTTTTTCCTTTTTAAGTGACTTGGTATTTTTGACGGGAGGCCCAGAGGTTTGTTTTCTTCCTCCTCTTCCTCCTCATCCTCCTCCTTCTCCCTCATCTTTTAACCACAAAGTTTATGAGGATACATCTAGAATTTAAGCACTCTGGGGCAATTTTCCCAGATACATGTAGAAACTTTCAATATGTAGAGTCACATCTTCTTTTCTCCGTAAAGTATTCTTGGATTGTAGTTTTATTCATTTATTTATTTATTTATTTTTTAGACGAAGTCTTTTTCTGTCACCCAGGCTGGAGCTCAGTGGCACGAACTCGGCTCACTGCAACCTCTGCCTCCCAGGATCAAGCAATTCTCCTGCCTCAGCCTCCCAAGTAGCTGGGATTACAGGCACCTGTCACCACGCCCGGCTACATTTTTGTATTTTTAGTACAGACGGGGTTTCACCATGTTGGCAAGGCTGATCTCGAACTCCTGACCTCGTGATCTGCCCATCTTGGCCTCCCCCAAAGTGCTGGGATTACAGGCGTGAGCTACCCAGCCCGGCCTCCGAGTGGTTTTATTTGCTCTCTTTGTTCATCTTCATATACATCAACAAGAGAATGAATAAAGAAATTTGGAAAATAACAGAAATTAAGATTCAGATGACAGTCCCTTTGTTTTAATCCAAAGTATTACTTTGCTTACGGAATAATCAAACACTACTTTTAACCAGTACCTTCAATAGTTACAGTTCCTGTCACTTATGGGAATAGGATGAGGCTAAAAATGTGAGGAAAATAAACGCAAACACAGTAAGTATACATCAGATTAAAGACAGATTAAACACAGTATGTAAACATCAGATTAAGGACAGATTAAACACAGTACGTATACATCAGATTAAGGACAGATTAAACACAGTACGTATACATCAGATTAAGGACAGATTAAACACAGTACGTAGACATCAGATTAAGGACAGATTAAACACAGTACGTAGACATCAGATTAAGGACAGATTAAACACAGTACGTAGACATCAGATTAAGGACAGATTAAACACAGTACGTAGACATCAGATTAAGGACAGATTAAACACAGTACGTAGACATCAGATTAAGGACAGATTAAACACAGTACGTAGACATCAGATTAAGGACAGATTAAACACAGTACGTAGACATCAGATTAAGGACAGATTAAACACAGTACGTAGACATCAGATTAAGGACAGATTAAACACAGTACGTAGACATCAGATTAAGGACAGATTAAACACAGTACGTAGACATCAGATTAAGGACAGATTAAACACAGTACGTAGACATCAGATTAAGGACAGATTAAACACAGTACGTAGACATCAGATTAAGGACAGATTAAACACAGTACGTAGACATCAGATTAAGGACAGATTAAACACAGTACGTAGACATCAGATTAAGGACAGATTAAACACAGTACGTAGACATCAGATTAAGGACAGATTAAACACAGTACGTAGACATCAGATTAAGGACAGATTAAACACAGTACGTAGACATCAGATTAAGGACAGATTAAACACAGTAAGTATATATCAGATTAAGGAACAACAGGACGGCCAAGACAAAAGGTACTGGGTACCATCAGCTGCTGATGGGCAGCCGGGATTTTGCTGTAGCATATAGCTCTGCTTTTACCCACGCATGTTTCAAAGTTGAAAGTTAGTAAGTCACGGCTCCTTACGTGCGGGAGTTTGAACTACAATGTACCTCTTTTAGAAACTGTACTCTCATCACTCTAGGCAGAGAATATCCTGCTCTTACAAGATCATTTGGAAGCAAAATTTGCAACTCCCCTAAAAATACAGTCTGAGAGTTTGACAATATATCCTGTCAGAGAGACATGGGTAAGATAAATCCGGCAGGGTGCGGTGGCTCACACTTGTAATCCCAGCACTTTGGGAAACCGAGGTGAGTGGATTACATGAGGTCAGGAGTTCTAGACCAGCCTGGCCAACATGGTAAAACCCCATCTCTACTAAAACAAAATTTTAAAAAATTAGCCAGATATCGTGGCACGTGCCTGTAGTCCGACCTACTAGGGAGGCTGAGACGTGTGAATCACTTGAACCCGGGAGGCGGAGGCTGCAGTGAGCCAAGATTGCATCATTGCACTCCAGCCTGGGAAACAGAACTAGGCCCTGTCTCAAAATAAATAAATAAATACAATACAATAGTTATAATAATAATAAATCCCTCTAGCTGGAAGGTAACCTTATTTTCTCTTGTTAAAGCCATCAGGCTACTATTAGGACACAGCACCATGCGGCGATTGGAGAATGAACTCGAGTCGGGCAAAGCGAGGTTTCCGCCTCTACTCCATCACTACTGGGTGGGTTGCCTCCAGGGGGGAAGCAACCTCGCTACATTTCAGCTGCAAAATGAGGGTAACATTATCTCCTGGGATTACCGCGAAGATTAAGTGAGATAACACATGTAAATTACTAAGTATATCTCCTATACACGGTAAGCACTCAATAATTGTATTTTATCGTTATCAACATTATTATCACTCTTTCCTCTAGTCCTACTTACAACTGGGGAAATTGCTTTTTTTTTTTTTTAGATGAAGTTTTTGCTCTTGTTGCCCAGGCTGGAGTGCAGTGGTGCGATCTCGGCTCACTGCAACCTCCACCTACCAGGTTCAAGCAATTCTCCTGCCTCAGCCTCCCGAGTAGCTGGGATTACAGGCATGCGCCTCCACGCCCAGCTAACTTTGTATTTTTAGTAGAGATGGGGTTTCTCCATGTTGGTCAGGCTGGCCTCAAACTCCAGACCTCAGGTGATCCGCCCGCCTGGGCAACTAAGGACGCATGGGAAGATACCTGGAGATGCCCCTTGCATGCAAACATCTGGATACAAAGGTGGTGCCAGTGATGGAAATGCACAAGTGCCGGGAATGATCAGAGCTCCTGAAAGCAGGCTCGCTCAGGAGGTGCTAGAGCAATAGGGAGAGCAAGGCAGAGTGAACGGAGAAGGCTTCCTGGTGTCCCAATGTGCTACAGAATCCATGTTATAAGTGGCATGCATGGGACCCTGTTGATACAGGTGGCCTCTGAAGGCAGGTCTAAGAATGTTATATCATTGTTTCCACGAATAAATACAGCCACAGGGTGTTGTGTTTTGTTCTGAGGCAGAGTTTCGCTCTTGTCGCCCAGGCTGGAGTGCAGAGGCGCAACCTGGGCTCACTGCAACCTCCACCTCCCGGGTTCAAGCAATTCTCCTGCCTCAGCCTCCTAAGTAGCTGGGATTACAGGCACCTGCCACCATGCCCTGCTAATTTTTTGTATTTTTAGTAGAGACGGGGTTTCACCATGTTGGCCAGGCTGGTCTCAAACTCCTGACATCAGGTGATCCACCCACCTCAGCCTCCTAAAGTGCTGGAATCACAGGCGTGAGCCACTGTGCCCAGTCTCAGAGTGTTTTTTTAAATGACAACCAAAAGGTTTTCAGAAAATAACCCAATTTAACAGTCTGATACATTTAGTGGCTCAGGAAACAGTGAGTCTAAAACTGTAACTGTGTAACTGTGTTCTTCCCTTCTCCTATCATTACAAGTTTTAAATTCCACACTCTGGAGCAAAGCGGCGAGCGAGCTCAGAGGGCAGTATCTCTGCCCGTGAGGAATCCACATAGCAGACAACTATGGTCAAGAGCTGTGTGACAGGGGTGGGAAGAAACAAGAGAGCCCAATGATGGCGAAGAGGATGGAGGCCGCAGCCACAGGCCCGGATGAAGAGGTGCCGATGGGTTTCCATGTCACACTGGCTGACCCCATCAATGTGTGCTACCTCACATGGGAAGTTTTGTTTTGCTGCTAATTTTAGCAACATTTTAGACTTGAAATCCTCTGGCTGTGGAAGGAAGGGGAATTTCTTTCTGGACCTTCCAGGTAAGCAAACCCTGGCTTAATCCACCAAAGGGATAGTCATCCTTCCTTTCTGATCTGCCCATGGTTCAGCTCAACTAGACAGACACACATGCCTCTCCGTAACTGGATCTGAGTAATAATGTCACCTGGTACTGAAAAGGCAGCTGTTCCTCAAAAATGCCAAAAAACGACATACAACTGGCCCATGCTAGGGGTGGACTGAGTGAATGGCCCACCATTCCCTGTGGGTCATTTGAAACAAGCTGCCTGTCTTTCAAGAATCTGAAAGATGCCACCTAACAAAGCAGTACCATGGCACTGGAGGGTGCCTGAAGAAAAGCGGAAATAAGCTGGCTTTACTTAGGCAAAGGGCAAGCCCACTGAGCTTTCTTACAGCAAATTAGAAGCTTAAGCCCAGGAACCAGAATGAACATCGTTGTGATCATGACTGGTAGCACGTGATTCTGCCATCATACTCTTTTCATTTCCAAACTCAAAGAGATGCACCTGGCCAGGCACGGTGGCTCATGCCTATAATCCCAGCACTTTGGGAGGCCAAGGCGGGTGGATCACCTGAGGTCGGGAGTTCAAGACCAGTCTGACAACATGGAGAAACTCCGTCTCTACTAAAAATACAAAATTAGCCGGGCGTGGTGGTGCGTGCCTGTAATCCCAGCTACTCAGGAGGCTGAGGCCGGAGATTTGCTTAGAACCCAGGAGGAGGAGGTTGCAGGGAGCCGAGATCGCACCACTGCACTCCAGCCTGGGCAACGAAGAGCGAAACTGTGTCTACCAAAAAAAAAAAAAAAAAGAGAGAGAGAGATGCACCCTCCACAAGAATACAGACTGAGGGCTGAGATGTCCAAATACAAATGTGGCAAAGAGAGAAACCTCATGCCCTGATGGTAAGAAAGACTTAGCATTCAGTCTCCACTGGGACAAGAGAACAAGACAATGCACGGTTGGCGCTCTGCAACCCGAGAAGGCCAGCCGATCCACAGGCCCCAAGTTCACGTCCTCGTTTGCAGTTTCGTCTCTTTCACGATCAGGGGACTTTCGGTGGAAGTGCTGTCACTGGTGGACAACTCTTCCCCGCTGGACTCCTGATCTTCCCCACTTTGCCCAACTTCCTTCTGGTCAAGAGGGCCATGAGTTCAGCACTGCTGCTGCCCCTTGTGGGGAACGCTGCTGACTGCATGGATCGTTGTGAGGATGAAGTGAGATCATGGACATCAACCACGAAGCACAATTTCCTGCACACAGTCAGCACTCAACAATTGTTCTATTTTGTTTTTAACATGATGTCCTCCGTGAAACGCAAAACAAATTTGCCAAGAGTTTGTTCCCTTAATCCTGAACCCCGTGTGCATTTTAAGGGAAGCCAGACCATATGGTTCAGATTTCACTCACAAATAAATCAGCATGATGTTTGCTCTGTAAAAGCTGTTTTATGCTCTTGTTTTTATGGGCCTTTTTATCCCAAGTCCTAAAATAATAATAATAACAAAAGCTAGTTGTGTTTTGCTAAGGGTAAATAAACTCGGGCTTAAACCCTTCCATCCCCATGGACCGAGGAAGGGGGAATGTCTCTGATCATAGCCAAATGAGTCCTCTCTGGCCTCCAGCCACCTGCACAGGACTTGGAAGCTAGGGGAAGAACCCCTAGCGAGGAAGGCCAGAAACGTGGATGGGTGAGGGTAGCCCCACAGAAAAGGAGTCATTGACTCCCAGTAGGAATCACTGGATGGTAGGAGCAACAGGCCCATTCCTCTTCTCTGACACAGCCAGTGTAAGCATCTTATGCATGTTTTCTCCATTAGTCCTCCTGCAGAGGGCCACAGACTGCTCTTTGCAGGAATCTGGAGCCTCAGCAGACTTAGATACACAGAGAATAGACAGGAAAATACAGCCTGTGGCCATGTTGTTAGGCACAGACACTGATACTACAGAAAATAGTTTCCTATGGCAAAGAGCTCCCCCAGGACCCCTCTCCTTGATTTAAACAACAGCGTTTTAACTGGCCCTTTACCATGTATACATCCGGCTATGCAGCACTCTCCCACCCAAGGTTACTGCTACCTCAAATCCTCCCTGGCTCTTCTTTTTACAAGTAGTATCTCATCTATATGAATTCTGAAATTGTGTGTTTTACTGTTGTAACTTTGTAAAATGGCTACTATACCCTCAAACATTGTGGTAGAAGTGTAAAATGGTGTAAACTACCTTGGAAACTCATCCGGAAGTTTTCATGGTTGGAGTACATGGAGAAAACTCAGCCTCACACAGATATCCAGTAGGAATTTGAAGAACTATTTTAGTAGCCTTTTCAGATAATTATGGCTATTCATGTTTGATACAAACCAAAACTTTAAAAGTGGTAGTTTCTTAAAGCTTAGATGCAATGTGGAATCTGAAACTGTATCAGTACACTTTTTCTACTCCACTATGTGGAAATCCATTGGTCTACGTCACAGTTGGAATGGAACTTTTACCTGTATGTAATTGCATAATATCCTGAACAGGTCATTTAGAAAATAAGTATTCAGTGCGTTACGCATATCTTGCAAATGTTGATGCACGTCATTATATGTTTTTAAATCATATGTCAATATCACCACCAATCTTGTCAGAAAAATGGTTAGTTACTGGGAAGCTATGAAGTTCATGGTGATAAATACAAGTTTTCAAAAATTCTAATTCTTACTTGCAAGTTCAAGTTTTATCAATGGCAACAAATGCTGTCAGTTGCTTCCCTTGAAGTGACAGGTTCACTGCCACACATGTAAACCTGAATAACAGTCGCTGGTCGGTTGCTCTTCCAGGTAAAAATGGTGTTCCACGAAAAAAGTGGCTACCTCGGTTGGCAACTCCAGCCACAGCGTATATGCCCTTCCTGAAGACAATCGTGCTACTGTGGCGGAGTGGAAGTGCTTTATGAGTACCTTCCATTACATCATACAGAATTTTTTTTTTTTTTTTTTTGAATCGGAGTTTTGTTCTTGTTGCCCAGGCTGGAGTGCAATGGCGCGATCTTGGCTCACTGCAACCTCCACCTCCCAGGTTCAAGCGATTCTCCTGCCTCAGTCTCCGCAGTAGCTGGGATTACAGGCATGTGCCACCATGCCCGGCTCATTTTTGTATTTTTAGTACAGACAGGGTTTGTCCATATTGGTCAGGCTGGTCTTGAACTCCCGACCTCAGGTGATCCGCCCGCCTCAGCCTCCCAAAGTGCTGGGATTACAGGCGTAAGCCACCGCACCTGGCCATCATACAGAATATTAAAAGCATATGTATTCAGGGGCTGACATTTTAAAAGATTCACATCTGTTCTGCTTCACCCAGGGCATTTTTAAGTGATGCTGGCTCCTTTTTCTATAAGTTGGTAGTGATGAAGAACACAATGACAAAGGTACAGTTTGGTGCTACTGCCTCAATTTACCCACCGTTAGCTTTGCACCATCTACGTAAATGTCAGCACAGTGTAGAGAAGAAAAATGTCTCAGAATTATAATGAAAAGAGCTGTGACATATAGGACAACACTCCCTTGAAGGAGTGTTGGAGAATCCAAGAGGTCTGCAGAACACACTTTAAGAACAGCTGTGCTATGGAGTGAAAGAAGTCTCAACAAAGGGTGCATCTGTTGTTATTCCATTTATATGCAAGTCTAAAACAAACAAAACTATGAGAACCACTGTTCTAATTTTTTTCTATGGTGGAAACAAATTAGAATAGTAGTTGCCTCCTGGGGAAAGGAGGCTGAAAGGCTTGACTGGAGAGGAGTTAAGGAGGATTTTCTCTGTCCTCTGTCCTGACATGGGTTTGGGCTACACAGGCGAATGCACTGGCCAAAACTCAGTGAATGTACCCTTAAGACTTCTGCATTTCATGGCATGTAAATTTCACATCGAAAGACAAACACTGTAAATAAATATGGAAATCTAGTTCATGATATACATGCTTAAATATTTAGGAGGAAGTATACCAGTATATCCAGGTTTCTCTGAAATGTATCAGAAAATAAGACGGATTCCAGCAAGGGTTCTCAGTTTCAGCACTACTGCAATTTGGGGCTAGCTGATTCTTTGTGGTGGGGGCTTGCCATGTGGAATGCAGGCTGTGACCAGTGTCCCTGGCCTCTACCCACACCAGATGTCAGTAGTACCCCATCCCAGCTGTAACAACTAAAACTGTCTCCAAACATTGGCAGATATTCCTGGGGGGCAAAATCACCCCAAGCTGAGGACTGCTGAATTAGAGGGAATAATGAATGAATATGTGAGAAAGGATACATAGCAAAGTGTGAAAGGGAGAAGCAAGATGATGGGCATGCAGGTACTCACTAGAAAATTATTTCAGCTTTACTGAATGTTTGAAATTTTTCATATTAAAACATTGGGTTAAGAAAGGCTATTGTGTATTAAGTAATGTTTTTTGCACTTAGTATTATATTGTGAAGTTTAGACATAGGATTATATGTCATTACAGTCTGTCAATTTGGGGTATTGTTTTAAAATTTTGAAAATTTTCTGTGAAAAGCTCTCTAGTTTATCCACTCTCAATATGCAACATTTGGGTTGTTTCAAGGTTTTGCTGTTGTGCTGCTATGAATATTCTTGTACAAGTAATCTGTAATTCAACCTCAGGCTCATTTATTGATTTTTCTTCCCTTCCACCATATTTTAATAAGGCTTCTCTATTTTGAGATTAGATAAAGATTCATCTATATTTTCTTCTAGTTCTTTCAGAGTTTCATTTTCTACAATTAATTGTGTAAGCCTCTAGAATATACGTTAGTGGTTTTTTTGTTTGTTGTTTTCTTTTTTTTTTTTTTTTTTTTTTTTT
>NW_016804791.1:1578004-1613342 GCF_001698545.2 Rhinopithecus bieti | reverse complement strand
TTTTTTTTTTTTTTTTTTTTTTGAGATGGAGTCTCACTCTGTCACCCAGGCTGGAGTGCAGTGGTGTGATCCCGACACACTGCAACCTCTACTTCCCAGGTTTAAACAATTCTCCTGCCTCAGCCTCCCCAGTAGGTGAGATTACAGGTGCCCACCAACACACCTGGCTAATTTTGTATTTTAGTACAAAATACAAAATTTTTTGTATTGCCATGTTGCCATTTTGCCATGTTGGCCAGGCTCGTCTCGAACCCCTGACCTCAGGTGATCCGCCTGCCTCAGCCTCCCAAAGTGCTTTACAGGCGTGAGTCACCGGGCCTGGCCCAGACCATTTGTTAAGAGGGTTTTTCTCCTGTCACTAAGTTGGCATGTGATATTACTTAACCATGACAACATGCCTTTTCCTCCACAGATAAAAGAACTGAGAATGTGCTCTCGAGTTGTACTCTTCACAGCTCGGGAGGACTGTTTCCCTGTCTGTCTCCCCCAAGTGCCACTTTCTGTCATGCATGTCATGCATTGGAACATGATTCCACGGACATAAATTCCAATTCACATTCTCCATATCCATTATCCATAGAACAGTCAGTCAGACCTAGAAGCCAAGGCTATTGACTTCTCTATACTTCAAAGGATAAAAAGAATCATATTTAAAATTTTACTTCAAAACTCAGAACTGAATCTCACAAATACCAAGCTATCTGGTAAGGCTGCCTGAGTTTGTCAAGTTGAATGCAACACAAAGTATACAAAGTAGGAAGACTAGGCCAGGCACGGTGGCCCACACCTGTAATCCCAGCACTTTGGGAGGCTGAGGCAAGCGGATCAAATGAGGTCAGGAGTTCAAGACAGGCCTCCCAACATGGTGAAACACTATCTCCACTAAAAATGCAAACATCTGCCAGACGTGGTGGTGGGTGCCTGTAATTCCAGCTACGTGGGAGGCTGAGGCAGGAGAGTGGTTTGAATGGGGGAAGCGAAGGTTGCAGTGAGCTGAGATGATGCCATTGCACTCTAGCCTGGGTGACAAGAGTAAAACTCCATCTCAAAAAAAAAAAAAAAAAAGCAGGAAGAATAGAAGCAGAGCAGAATTTTTTTTTTTCACTTCAAACTTCAGAGAAAGGCCACTGCTGACTGAAGGGCCACCATGCTTGTTAGAAATACTGCTGAGTGTTTTCAGCATGTGAGAAACTCTTTCCGAAGTGTTGCTCATTTATTCCCTTCTTTCTGTGGGTTGACCTTACCAGTTTTGTTGGTGGCATTAGCTCCCCTGTTTGCTGTTACTGTTGATGCCATTTCAGAAATATTTGGATATAGGCTGCACATTTTCTTAAGATTGGAGAGGGGGAAACATAATTTCCCATTTACAAACTTCTTGATACAAACGTCACTTTGGAACTTAACTGACACCATGTGCCTCCTCTGACACCAGCTGAGGGAAGGCAGTCATTAGAGCCCACACCAAATGGGGCTGTCCTGGGTCGCCGTTTGGTTTTTATGGTCACTGTAATCCCTGGGGCCTGCTCCTTCCCGGCCCCCTTCTTTCCCAGGCTTCAACTCGAGCATCCTTCAGATAAAACCGAGGACAGTGGAGCCGTGTGAAATTCATTACCCATGGGGGACAAAACCACTCAGGCTGTGGTCTTCCCTCCCCAAAAACCCTGTCCACACCCACCCCAGCCCCAAAACCCCTCCTCTTGGAACTCTCGTTGTGTTTGGAAATTCTGTGGCTTTCTGAAACAATGCTGGTGTTTCTGGTAGTTAAAGAAAACCAGCTGCAAAACAGCACAACCTCTTTTTGAAAGAGACAGTATTTCATGCCTTGAAGAATGGATCTCAACCTCGCCCACCCATCCCCACCACCCACGCTTTATTGGGATATTGTACACAGTCACATGTCTTATTCCTTCGGGGTGCCTGACTAGCGAGGGGCGTTCGCCAGCGTGCCCCGCGGGGCAGTACGGAAAGCTCATCCTCCTGCGGAGGCCTCCCAAACCCAAAGCAAGAGGAGAAATGGAAGGGGAGGTAGCAGGGGGTGTGAAGATCTGGGCCCTGGATCATGGACCCTGGACCTTGGACTCCATCGTCTGGTCACTGAACCTCTCCAAGTCTCAGTTCCCACACTGGTGAAAAGTGGAGTCAGTAATCATTCTTACCGTAAAAGCCCACAGGGCTAATGTGAGAATTAGATGGGAGCGTCCATGGAAGACTTCGGACCCTGGTCAGGATGACACTCCTATCAGTGGTTATTGTCACTATTCATCTCAACTGTCAAAGGGAAAACAACAAGTCTCAAGGAAGAAAACACTAGCTTATTCCTCTGCATTTCTGTTCCCACAGCCCGCAAATCACCCACCGGTCTTCAATGCCACCTGGAACATGGTGCTGAGAGAGGCCGAAGCTCTCCTGGAAACACCCAGCAGGGACCCCTCCTGAAGGCCAGCTGTCCCCTGGGCTCTCACCTCTGCCCCCTGCATCAAGTCTCCTATGAAGGCAAGGGAAGGAGCCCACCAGAGTTTGGGCTGTTCAGAGAAGTCAAATAAGGTGGAATTTGCTAGGAACTCCCATAGTCTTTTGAGGCCTAGATAGGGTAGTCCCAATGGCCTGGGTGGGAGTCAGCGCTGTGTCCCCTGCCACAGTCAGCTCTTCCCCGGAAAGCAGGGAGCTGGCAGGAGAGGCAGTGATCACGGTGAAAACACAAAGACACACCTGGTGTTCTGGTTTCTTTCTTTGTTTCCTTTTTTTGGGGTGGAGGTGACAGGATCTCACTCTGTTGCCCAGGCTAGAGTGCAGCGGTGCAATCACAGCTCACTGCAGCCTAGACCTCCTAGGCTCAGGTGATCCTCCCACCCCAGCCTCCTGAGTAGCTGGAACTACATGCAGGTGCCACCACACCTGGCTAATTTTTTGTATTTTTTTGGTAGAGATGGAGTTTCTCCATGTTGCCCAGGCTAGTCTGAAACCCGTGGGCTCAAGCGATCTGCCTGCCTCAGCCTCCCAAAGTGCTGGGATTACAGGCGCAACCCCTGTGCCCAGTCTGCTCTGGTTTCTAATAGAAGTACGTATTTGCTACCTCCCGTGTGATAACAACGCTTTCACCTCCCAGACAGACACAGAGAAGTAACCCACGGTCAGAACAAGACACTCTTGACTCTTAGGAGTGGACACCTTCCCAGAGACTAGATGGGGGCAGATGCTCCCTCCTGGCACACATAGTCTTGGAAGGGTCAGTGCCAACTGAAATGGCAAAGTCAGAAATGCCAACAAGAACCGGGGAAAGGGTTTCAGGTCTGGCTGAGTCAGCTGCTTGTCGAGCTTCTACAAAAAGCAGGAGTTAAAAGCCACTAACTTTTTAGTGGTTCATTCTGCCCCAAGCTCCCTTTTTTTCAAAGGCTCATCCTGTTTGTTAATTCATAGGTTTAGAAACACAAAGCCCCCCTACGGCAAGGTACCATGTACATTTGTTTATTAAAGTTCTGAGCTAGAGCACACATGTGAAACAGACATTGAAACTGTTTGTTCCAAGGCAGCCCCTCTGAGGCGATTCCAAGCAGCACACTGCAGAGCTCCTGGGGTCGCCCTGGGCTAGAAACGGGCAGAGAACACCCAGTTCTTGTTCTTCCATAGAGAGTTGATATTCAGATCTCCCTGCGGATTGAGTGAAAACCTTCGGCCCCACACCCAATACCCTCCTGCTTTTTCTCACTTGCCCTCCTCTGCTCTTCTTTTCTCTCTCAAGTAGGTGGACAGGTAAGCAGGGAGAAGAAAGACAGCCATAGAGTTCCCTTCTGTTTTTCACAAGAGCCCTGCCCTCTCCTCCCCTCCCTCAGGGTGACAACTGCTGCTACTATCCTGTTCATCTCATGCTAACTAGACCAGGAGATGGAATCCCATCTGCTGAGGGGACCCTAAGGCACCCCACTGAGAAGCCACAGGCACAGTCTGCCCCACACCCCCATGTCACTGCCCTGGTGACATGAAAGCTGGAGTAGCCCCTGGGATTCCCAGCCTGAGCTCTGAGGCCCCCACCATGGCCTCTGGCCTCTGCCCGCTGCACAGGATCCAGACAGGCTGAACTGCAGGTGGGCTCTCTTCAGAGCCACCAGGCAAAAGGACAAAGAAAAATGGCCAAATCCTGAGTTACCACATGGGGGCTTTGGAAAGCATCCTGGACTGAGCCCCAGTTCCACCAGCAGTTGATTAATCTCAGGCAGCTCATTTATTCTCCCTGTGCTTCTGTTCCACATTGGTAAAATTCGGGTGACAGGAAAACGTAACTAGCAGGTTGGTGATGATCAAATGGGATGGCGCATGTGGGTGTGCAACTGCTGGCAGATATGACCGTTCTGCGGACCCGTGCTCTGAGCTTCGGTTTCCTCATCTGAAAGATGGAGCTAATCATCTTTACCAGGCAAGCACTCAGGACTCTTGGCGAGCAAGGTGGGTATCGTGAGATTACATATCAGGAATAATGTGCGTTGTGATATTAAAACAATTGGCCGGGCACAGTGGCTCATGCCTACAATCCTAGCACTTTGGGAGGCTGAGGCGAGCAGATCACCTGAGGTCAGGCGTTCAAGACCTGCCTGGCCGATGTGGTAAAAATCCCCATCTCTATTAAAAATACAAAAAAAAAATAGCTGAGTGTGGTGACGGGCACCTGTAATCCCAGCTACTAGGGAGGCTGAGGCAGGAGAATGGCTCGAACCCCAGCAGCAGAGGTTGCGAGCCGAGATCATGCCATTGCACTCTAGCCTAGGCAACAGAGCGAGACTCTGTCTCAAAAAAAAAAAAAAATTAAATAAATAAAACAATCACCACCAGAAAAGAGAGTAAGAGTCATTTGGTGTCCAAATTCTAAAGAGACATTTTTTTCCAACTGAAAGCTTCTCTCCTCAGTACGGCATTTCCTGTTTCACTGCTAAATTGGGTAGAGGTCTTTGTTGTTCTTGTCGTTGTTGTTTTAACCATTTACACCCTTTTCTCCTTTGAAGTTGCATCCATTTAGGGCAAATGAGACCTCAGTCAGAGGGAGCTGGACATCACATTTCTGTCCCCAGATGAGCAGACAGGAACGGGGACCCACCCTGCTGGGACAAGTACCCTTCCCTGTGGGCGGGAGGCCTCTGAGGCTGGGTCAGGAAGCAGGAAGCAACAAAGGGCGCTCTCTCAGAAGCTCCAGGGACTGCAGCTCGCTCCCCGCGCTCTGCGTGGTCTCTTTAACAGATGCAGCAGCACAGTCATCTCAAACATGAAATAAGGCAAAAGTGAAACGATTTATATATGAAACACTTAAAAAAAGCTACAGATGCATTCCAGGCAGGAATGTAGCCCTCCTTTGAAGATCACTAAACCTAGCTAACTCTTTCAACACACTGATTTAGCCCAAAAAGAACCAATTTGCGAAAGAACCAAGGTTAAATGTGACATGCCACATTGCAGAGCCGGGTGATGCCTATTGCCAGGGAGAGCAGCTCCCTGTCTGACTAAACGAGCTCTTCTTAATTTAAAACCCAGAGATAATTCCAGGGAACATAAAGCATACTTTCCGAAAGGCTACAATAAATCAATTTTTCTTGCCTGCGTACCATCTAGATTTAGCCACTTAGTTCATCTTAATAAACAAGTTACTCATTCAAAGGAAAATCAATGAAATGTTTTGCCTTGAGGGACAGTTTTATTTTTAATAGTTTGGTGCTACGGCAACAGAAGGAACATTCCGCCTTCTGAATTACCTTTGTTCTTCGGGACTTCTTGAGGGAGGAGTGGGGGAGGGTGGGGTAAAGGTTGCCAGTCTCTGAGTTTACCCTGTTCATAAACATAAATGCAAGCTCCTTCTCCTGCCCTTCTTTTTGTTACGGATACATCTGCTGTTGCAAGGAGCTTATTTAAAGAAATGGAAGTTTATTGTCATATCAATGCTTTATCTTTGAAGTTTTTGTGCATTTTTTTTAAAGCAAGTTATTCCCATAAAAATGGAACTCAAGGAGAAGGGATATCTCTTAAAGAAATAACAGGTAATATGTACAATTATGATGTTGGGGTCTGATTCCTACTACTTATTTATTTTTTAATGAATTAATTTTTTTTAGAGACAAGGTCTCATTATGTTGCCCAGGCTGGACTCGAACTCCTGGACTCCAGTGATCCTTCTGCCTGAGCCTCCCTAGCAGCTGGGACCACAGGTGCTCACCACCGTACCCAGCTTTGACTTCGTTTAATAGAAAGTCAAATTTTCTGTTAATATGTAATCTTGAAAGGAAGATGAGGTCATGCCAACATTATAGCACTCTAAACAGTAGAGGATATAGGGGCACATTTTCAAATTATCTAAGGAACTCACATTATTAGTCCAAAAGTGTTCTGATGATGGAAGCCTCTAAAGAAACACAAAAGCACAGAGGCAATACACAGTCACCCAATTTCTCCTATCCCAGCTTTCCAGATCCAACACACACCCTAAAAGGGGCTGGAACAGAGAGCAGCTTCGATTCCATTTTCCATGCCCTAAGCCCAGCACCAGGCCTGGCGCAGAGCTGACACGGAATGCATCTATGTTGAAAGAATGGATGTGTGAACTTCAATGAAATGAATCCTCCAGAAGAGGAGAAGCCTCCACTGGCTTTCAGAAATGGAAGAGGGTACAGTTCTCTCTCCACAGGCCCTGAGGAGCAGCATCTGCTCCATGGCTCAGCGCTGCGGCCTCCCTGGTCTCAGAGAGGCCTGTTCACACATCAGGCAGCTCTGTTCTTCTGGGGAACTAAACCTACTTCACGCCAGTCCTGGAAAACACCCTCCCAACAGATGGGAGAAGGGAGGTTACCCGGACCGTGTCACGTTGGGGCCGCTGGCTGGAGGGCACCTGGCTGGTCACCAAAGAGCCAGGCCCTTAGAGTACTCGGCCACCCTTTTTCCCACGGTGGCTGCCATCTGGCACCCAGCAGAAACCCAACCTGAGGACATCTTCCATCATAGCCTGAGTCAAGCAAGAGAGGACAAACAACATGGGGAAAGCTTTCGTCTGGGAAGGGAAAGAGAAACTCCCCAGAGAAACTTTGGAAGAGAAGCTTAAGGGAAGGGTTAAGGGTATGTATGCAGAACAAAGTAGATAATCCTACCCATTCTCCATGGCCCAACTGACATGCCACCTCCTTCAACAAGTTTGCCCTCATTCAGCCCATCTCCCACGATGCCTCCCTCTTCTTAACTCCAACTACTCTCATTCTGTTGCTCAGCATTTCCCTTTTACCGCCTACCATATTCTGTCTTCTATTTCGTTATTTGTTTATTTATTTTTGAGATGGAGTTTTGCTCTTGTAGCCCAGGTAGGAGTGCAACAGCGCAATCTCAGCTCACTGCAACCTCCATCTCCTGGGTTCAAGCAATTCTCCTGCCTCAGCCTCCCAAGTAGCTGGGATCACAGGTGTGCAGCACCACCATGCCCAGCTAATGTTTTGTATTTTTAGTAGAGACGGGTTTCACCATATTGCCCAGGCTGGTCCCGAACTCCTGACCTCAGGTGATCCGACTGCCTCATGTGTTCATGGCCTGTACTATCCCATTTTAAGCTTGAGGCTAGGCTCTTCAGCACACCTGCACTGGATGCCTGCTCAGGGGCTTGCCCTCTGTCTGGCAAAAAGCCTTCAAATGGGATGGTAATATTTTATTTGTTAGGACAGATTGTAGATACGGGGTGTTTGTTGTATTCTTTATGCTCCTTTGTATTTCTGACAGAGTTTATGATGATATTAAAAAACTTTTTTTAGAGGCAGGATCTCACTGTGCTGCCTAGGCTCGAGTGCAGTGGCCCAATCAGCTTACTTGAACTGTCACCTTGAACTCCTGGGCTCAAGCAATCCTCCCACCTCAACCTCCCAAGGAGCCGGGATTACAGGCACACACCCCTAAGCCTGACTCATTTTTTTTACTTTTTGTAGAGATGAGGTCTTGTGATGTTGCCCAGGCTGGTCTCCAGTTTCTGGTCCCTGAGGTATGCAATGAGCAGTGCTAAATTCAAGGGTACCTGGGACTTCCAGCCACTGAAATATCTGTTTCAAATGGTCTTCCCATTTATCAGGTTTTCACTAAATTATAAACTTCGATGTTTCGGTCCCACCTACACATCTCTCCTTCCTGTGAAACAGATTTCCCTGCTAACAAAATCTCAGCTACTGGTCCCTTTGGAAGAAAAAATAATGTCATGGGAAGGGGCATGGCCAGAACTGTGGGTGTCTCACTGTGTGGAAACTTTAGAAAAATGTACATTCCAGGTATAATGACTATCCCGTAATTACCTCAGGGTAGCCTCAGGCTCCATCCTCAATCAGGAAATTCTGTGTCAGGTGGAACTCAAAGTTGGGGCACCACATCTTTCATCATCTAAATAAGGAGTAAGGAACGGGCAGATCAAAGGCACAGCACATGGTCGCATGTGCATCCGCACCACGTAAAACGCGTTCTAATGATGATGAAAGGCTGTGAGGGCCCTGAGGGTGATTGACTGCCCAGGGTCCGGTGAAGGAAGGCCCTGCTCCTAACACAGACAGGAGTCTGGCCCTACCTTCCCGCCCCATGCCCTTCTTTTCTTCTCTGTCCTCGCATCTCTCTTCCGTTACCTCTGCTTTAGGTCTGCCCAGAACAGGCACTGCCATCCCTGAACCCCACCAGTGATCTCTGGGAGTCAAGAGTTTGCTGATCTCTTTTCTCAGGAAGAGAGGGAACACAGCTTTGGCTACAAGACAGAAAGAGCATGAGAAATGGGCAGACCTTCCGTCAGCGTGGTAGCCTGCAGAGTTTATTTAACGAGCCAGCAAGAAAGAAAAGAGGACACTCCCACCAGGGTCTCCATGTGAGCAGATGGCCTGAAGTGGTCATGTGGCCTCTCTCCAGGCCCCCCACCAGCCTGAGAGTCTGTCTTTTGGGGTTAATTGTGGTAACCAAGCCCCTTTAGGGCCTAGTTAATTTCCTTTCCCTCCAGAGGTTCATTCTTAAAAATCTAAGATTGACCTACATTGTTCTGAACCAAAAGGAAATCAAACGAACAAGGTTAATTGGAAAAAACAGCGCTCTGGCTACCTTAGGGTTTTATTTGCGTCCCCCTTGGAAAACCACACTGATTTAGAGGATATTGGTCAATAGACCTAAAAATGTGTTAATGCTGTTTATTAAGTTGAGCTTTAATCTAACTGGGTCAACTTCTCACTCAGTGTTAGCTCCAGGGAGAACCCCATCAATGATGATGAGAATCCTTTTGCAATTATAGTCATGAAAAATGCCATGCTGTAAAATAATTTCACTCCATTCATGGGTACGAAGTGCTCCTTGAGTGACGGATGAAGAACAGCAATAGGTACAGTGGGGCGGTTCAACCACGCAGCTGAGTCGGGGCCCGACGGTGACGCCTCTCAGGGCAACGGCGCGCAAAGTTATACCAAGTTCACAGGCTTTGGCTCTAAAACCAAGGGGAAACTCGCTGAACTCACGCCGGCAGGAAAACGGAAGTTAGCTGACTGAGATGCTGCTCTCGACGGTATCAAAAGAGAGAGGCAAGCCCACTGGGAGGCAAGCCTGGCACACCCGTAGGATTTGGGGCAAAGCGGAGACAGAAAACCTGCATTTGCTTTTCACCCCTAACTCCCTGGAGGCATCACATCCCACGTGTCAATGTGGGGGGTCTGGAGACGGAAACACAACAGCTGAGAATGGATCAAGAGCTGAAAAGGGATCTCTCAGGGGTTTGCACCCATCACATGGGAAAGAACAGGTAGCACGGGCGGCAGGGTGTCCTGCAGGAATGCAGAATTTCAAATCCCAGCCCCACCCTTTCTTATTTTATCATGAGCAAGACTCCTAATCTCCTGAGGCCCCCAACTACCCACCTTTAAAATGGGGATGAGCAATAAAGACACTTCTCTCCCAAGTGGAATTATGAGAAATTACTTCTAAGATGGAGACTCCAACAGTAAACTTACCAAGCACTGGAATGGAGGCCAGCCCCACCGCCCACTTCGGCCTGGAGCATCCCAAGCAGACAGTGTTGCCTGGAAGGGTCTGGGGGTGGGGAGGGGCAGTGTCCCTGGGCCATGGCTAAGACTGCAAACCGCCATGCTGGAGGAAGTACCACTTCCCACCAGCCCCAGGCCTTTCAGCCCCCTCCCCGGTCCCCCCATGAGGAGGAGTCTGGCAGAGCCCACTGCCGGGGGTGCAGGCCGAATGGAAATCACACGCATTTGATACGGTGCGGTGCCAACAAGCAGACTCTGCATTTTCTAAGAAACTGAGAAGGAAACAAATGCTCCCAAGACAGAACTAAATGGCTCCTGCTAGGAAGTTCTTTCCCTGTTTGTGGGTAAAGTAAGGGAAGATGAGGAAGAGAAGAAACAGGATTTAAATTTTTTTCTTTATAAACAGTTATCATGAGACCAGGCACAGTGGCTCACATCTCTAATCCCAGAGCTCTGGGAGGCTGAGGCAGGAGGATCACTTAAGGTCAGGAATTGAAGACCAGCCTGGGCAACATAGCAAGACCCCATCTCTACAAAAAGTAAAAAAAATGAATCAGGCTTAGTGGTGCATGCCTGCAATCCCAGCTCTTTGAGACGTTGAGGTGGGAGGATTGCTTGAGTCTAGGAGTTCAAGGTTATGGTGAGCTGATTGGGCTACTGCACTCCAGCCTGGGCAACACAGTGAGACCCTGCCTTGGGTTTTCAGAGCTGGCCTCCAGCGCTGGATCATTTTGGGCCCTGTAGAGGGGCAGACGGCTAGACAGTCACAGTGGGCAGGTGGTGACTCCAACTCTTTGGATAGTGAGTCTTTTGCATCTCGAGCAGGGAGAGACTTTCTACTGCCATGACTAACTGGGACAGCCTCAGGCCACACAGGGGCTCAGACACATGTCTGGGGAGCTTGCGGTGACTGCTCCTGTCCCACACCCAGCCAAGCCAGATCCCGGTTTGGCTGGAGTCAGGGCCTTTTTATTCACAAAAGAATATTGCGTTTAGCAACAGTTGGCTAGCCTCTCCCTTTCAGACCCATCACTGGGAAATATCACAAGGCCCGTACAAGCATTCCCTTGGTGTGAGCTTAAAAACCGCCGTACTCCTGAGGGATATATTTTTGGTCTGGAAAGACAAATAACGCTGTGGTGTCCCAAGAAGAACAGAACATCACCAGTGGTAAAGAATAATGGGTGGAGCTGTGGAGAGGCCAATGTGTCTTCTGAAAGGGCTTCCTATGTCTGGGAGGTTTGTCTGGGGAAGAAAAAATGACAGAAGACCTGGATGCTCCGAACAGCCCTGCAGGACTAGTTGACTGAGGACAGGCTTGGGAATGTCCTTGGTCCCTGCACTGGGAACTCGCTGATCTCCCCACACAAGGACATGGCCTGCCAAAGGCTCTGGGACTCCCTGGCTATGAGTCCAGCTTCTTCTCCTGTGGTGATGGCCTCCTCTGGAAACACTCTTACCCTCCAGCTTCAATTCTTGTATTTGCATTAAACACATTTTTTCACTCAATGTATGTTGTATTTTAAAATAAGTTTTTTCCTCCATGGGGAAAAAAACCAACAATATAATCCAAATACAGTTAAAAAAAAAAAAAAAGTTTAGGATCTTGAGTTCCAGACAGTTCAAAAACTCTGCCAAAAGATTATATTTACTACCAGAGTACCACACGGCAGGACAACTTCAGGATTAGGATATTAAAGTGAAAATTACTGAGCAATCCAGCGGCCACAAGCCTGTCAGCCCTTCCCTCACTGCAGAGGGGACCTGTGCGGGGTGGTCCTGGCAGCTGCCCTGGCCGGTTGGAGCCCACGGTGCCACCTAGGCAGAGAGGCTGGGGCCAGAGGCCGCGGGTGGCCTGATGTCAGTCTGCGCATCCCTGGAATGAAAGCAGGGCAGAAGCTGCAGCTGCAGGGCCTTGGGGGTGGGCTGACTGGTGGAGAGTCGGGCTGTGGGGCTGCACACACCCTGAGAGCTGATGGTCCCAGAGGGGTGGAGCCTGTATCTCCACCTCTATTCCAACCAGCTGCATGGCACGGAGCTAGGCTGACATCCTTCCTGGCCTCTGGATTTTGATCTGGGCTGAGGCTGAAGAGTTTGGTCGTTCTGGCCGACACTCACACTGTCAGCTGATCGCCACAGGTTAACAGTCACCTTCCTTCCCAAGACACCAGTGTCTGCTTCCGGGTGGAGTTTCCAGTGAGCAAATGCCTTGCACCATGCCACCGGCAGCGGAGTCCCCTGGGTCAGGCTGTGCCTGGGGAAACCATGCTGGCCCACAACCTGCCACAAGACCCCCAGGCCCTGTCTCCAATCTGCATTTCCCCTTTGATCTCCAGTCACTTCCTTGCACATACCAATGCTCAAGTCAAAGCCATAGGCACCTTGCATTATTTCTTATGTGTGTACCACGTTCTTGGAATTTACCCCTGAAATGCTCAACCTCCACTGTCCACCAATGAGAATCTCTCATGCTCCAGGCCAGCCTTTCCATGAAGGCTTCCCAGCTCGCCCCAGACAAAAGAGACACCTCTCTGTGTCCCACAGCTCTCCTGCAACCTTTCAGAGCTCCCATCATGCTTTTGTTTTTTCTTTTCCACTTCTACACGTGTTTCTGTACTTGTCTCTTCTCCTCCATTTGATTCATCCATTTGTTAATGTTTTCTTTTTTTCTTCTTCTTCTTTTTCTTTAGATGGAGTCTCACTCTGTCAACCAGGTTGGAGTGCAGTGGCGTGATCTCAGCTCACTGCAACCTCCGCCTCCGGGGTTCAAGTGATTCTCCTGCCTCAGCCTCCTGAGTAGCTGGGATTACAGGTGCGCACCACCATGCCCAACTAATTTTTTTATTTTTAGTAGAAATGGGGTTTCACCATGTTAGACAGGCTGGTGTCGAACTTCTGACCTCAGATGATCCACCCGTCTCAGCCTCCAAAAGTGCTGGATTACAAGCGTGAGCCACCACGCCCAGCCTGTTCATGTTTTTCTAAGTGTCTACTCTGTTCTCAGTTCTATAGAGGATACTAAGAACAGATAAGACAAGACCCTTGACCTCAAGGGACTTACAGTCTGGTGAAGAACTAAATAGCAATGGCATCTAATAAATACCCAAGGATGAGCGGTTGGTTTCATCTTCATACTCCCTAAGTGCCCAGCACAGAGCCGATGGCCACACAGTGTTTCAACAGACACATGAAAGCAGTGACAGTTTTGGCTGTAAACACACAAAGAAGGTAGGAGCTGGGCTAGCTGAGCTCACTATGACCTATAGTGTCTCGCTCTGGTCGCCCAGGCTGGAGTGCAGTGGTGTGATCTCCGCTCACTGCAACCTCTGCCTCCTGGGTTCAAGTGATTCTCGTGCCTCAGCCTCCTGAGTAGCTGGGGTTATAGGTATGTGACACCATGCCCCGCTGTTTTTGTGTGTCTTTTTTTTTTTTGAGACAGAGTCTCACTCTGTCACCCAGGCTGGAGTGCAGTGGCACGATCTCGGCTCACTGCAAGCTCCGCCTCCCGGGTTCACACCATTCTCCTGCCTCAGCCTCCCGAGTAACTGGGACTACAGGCGCCCGCCACCACGTGACTCACACATGTTGCATTTTGAGATGAGATGCTGAAGGAGGTGGTGGCCTATATCCCCTCCTGGAAACCCTCCCCTGAATCTTACCTCTACTGCCCCCAAAACCTGGCTGCGCACACTAAAAATCAGCTTGACCTGCAGATGTTGGGTCCTGTGTGGCAACAAGCAAAAGAAAGGGAAAGAAGTCTCATTTTCTCACTGTAGATATTCACTTGCCTCCCCAGGCCTCCACCTCGGCATCTTTAACCTGAGGACTTTCTGTGCATGTACCCACGGCTGTGCCACCTCTCCTGAGGAAGGAAAATGAGCGTCAAGCAGCAGCAGCCAATTGGCTCTGTGGATGAAGCTAAATCTATGCGGCTAGCCAGCAAGTCTGTTTATTTTATGTCCTTAGAGAGAGAAACACCCCTGAAAATGACCAACTTGTGTCAATTACAGAACACAAGGGCCTAGTGTTATCAATGGGGGAAGATAGATGTAAATTACAGCACAATGAACTCCGGTGAATTGGCTGTTAAGTGGGACAATGGGCTAAAAGATGTTGTTTGGAGCACCTCATTAATAAAATTCAAAATTGTTTTCTGCAATTATGTGCAATCATTGCTTATTTTACCCCCAGCCAAGTAGAGTCCCACTGCCAATCTATGGCTTTGGTTTCAACTGCCAAGAAAATTTCCCTGGCAGAGAGGTGAGAATAGAAGAGGGAGCTCAAATTCGGATTTGAGCAGCCCTTGATTAGCTAACAGAATTATCCGTCAGGAGAAGAAACCTGCTGGAAAAGGGAACCAAGCGTCTCTCCAAGGTAGGGCTTGGGCACACAGCCCACCTCCGCAGGGGCTTCCAGATGGTTTTGCAGCCAGACAGAAAAAGGAAGGCTACTCTCTTCTCTGATACTCCCTCCTGCTACCGCTCTTTTATGAGATACATTTTTCAGGAGATCTAACAGTGTTTGCACCTGGTGAGGAACTGACTAATGCAGACCAGAAGTGGACACATTTCTTTACCAAAATGGATGATGGTGTGAAAAACAATATGTATGTGTGTTTGGGAGGAGCTGTGGGAAGTGGGCAGTGGAAAGTAGAAACTACCAACCTAGCACGGAGGAGGGAAAAGCTCCTCAAGCCTTCACTGTAGACCATCCCATGGTTTCCTCTAAAGTGAATGCCCCAGAAATTCTATCATGTTTCTTCCAGGTCCAGTAAACAACTCTCCCGTCAGTCCTTATCTACAGAGCCCACGTCTGCTACTCACTCTGTAATCTACCCCTCCCTCTGTGAGGACTCTTCCCGCCAAAGCTGTCTTTCAAGTTAGCCAATCGGGTTCAGTTTAGATTGAGCGGTTCAACTCCAGCCAATGGTGGCAGGACACAGCAGTTAGGAATAGGAATAAGGACAAATTGTGTTAGGAACAACAAAAAAAATCCCTTTCCCTCCTATGTTCGGTGTGCTCTCACGGCAACCAGTCCTGCGAGAAGCACCCTTCTGCAGAAGTAAATTTGCCTTGCTGAGAAATCTCTTGTTCGAGTGCTCGTTTTCCTTGTGACTCCGAGCTTTGCTTCCAACAGAGGGAGTCCTGCCTTAATTCCAGGCATCCTATTCTATTTCTTCATCCATTTGCTCATTCAGCAATCCCCCACTCTGCCCTTCTCTGCCAAGTACCTTGCTAGGCTTCTCTCTTCGAGGACCCTAGGCCAAGACCATTAAAGCAAAACACATCCCATTTAAATATCATCATGCTAATTCAGACTTGATCATTCTAGCTGGTCAAAATCATTTGGATTCTTAATTCTGTGATCTCTGTATCTTTCTGTATCTTCCACATTCTCTACAATGGGCATATATTACTTTTAAAAACAGAAAAACATTTTCACTTCCTGTTTAAAGTATAATGTTTTATAAACTAACTTAAGATATTTAATTTTTTTAGGAGTGAAGAAGCAAAATGGAACAGAAGTGGCCTGAGGTCAGAGAGTTCATGGAAATTTGCTGGTCCTGCCTTGAACACTCAGACCTCAAGCACACATTCCTTTGCATGACTGCAGTAAACAGTAGCATCGAGATCCAGGGTTCAAGACACACTCTCCAGTATTCTCCCGGGCTCCTTCAATAGCAATGCATCTTATTCCTCAAAGCAGCTATGGAGGTTCATTCTTCAGATCAATAACTGCCTGCGTAGCTATGTGCAACTGTGCCTTAGGCTACTCCACAGCTTACAGTTGTTCTCTTAATGTCAAGAACACATTCTTGCATGATTATTGGATTAAACAATTGTCTTCTATCCCCACTCCCTTTACCTACTCATAGGGAAAATCAATTTTTTTTTTTGAGAAGGAGTCTCGCTCAGTCATCCTGGCTGGAGTGCAGTAGTGCACAGTCTCTACTCACTGCAAGTTCTGCCTCCTGGGTTCACGTCATTCTCCTGCCTCAGCCTCCCAAGTAGCTGGGACTACAGGCACTTGCCACCACGCCCAGCTAATTGTTTGTATTTTTTTTAGTAGAGACGGGGTTTTACCTTGTTAGCCAGGATGGTCTTGATCTCCTGACCTCATGATCCACCCGCCTCGGCCTCCCAAAGTGCTGGGATTACAGGCATGAGCCACCGCGCCCAGCCAAGGAAAATCAATTTAAGGGATATCACATGAAATGTATAATCCTTTGTGCAAAGATAATGGAAGGTGCCTGGGACAGATGCAAAGAGTGGAAGAAGTGGGGTCACTCCGGGTGCAGGTGTGGTGACAGCTGAGGCTTCACATCCCACAGCCGTGCACAATTACACCATTTCTCCCCACCCAATTCACATCCCACATCCGTACACAATTACACCATTTCTCCCCACCCGAGCAAAACATTTTCGCAGAGTTATGCTTTAAGCCTTTACAGGGAACTGCAGAATAAGAAGGGACTGCTGATCACTTCAGGACATTAAGTTTGAGTAAATATAAGGGAACCCAAGTTATAAGTCAGCAAAGAGGGACCACGGGTGCCCTGCCTGGTTCTCTGAGGATGGCAAAGACCAGCTATCAGAAAAGTCTCACACACACAAAATAAAGCCCTGGAAAAACTAAAAATTTAAGATTTTAAGGAGATTATTTGTTTTGCACTTGAGACAAAGCCATAAGAAAAATTTAAGAGATCCTTACAACAGCCGGGTGTAGTAGCTCATGCCTGTAATCCCAGCACTTTGGGAGGCCAAGGCAGGTGGATCACCTGAGGTCAGGAGCTCGAGACCAGCCTGGCCAACATGGTGAAACCCCGCCTCTACTAAAAATACAAAAATTAGTTGGGCGTGGTGGCACACACCTGCAATCCTAGCTACTCAGGAGGCTAAGGTAGGAGAATTGCCTGAAGCTGGGAGATGGACATTGCGGTGAGCCAAGATCACACCACTGCACTCCAGCCTGGGTGACAGAGCAAGACTCCATCTCAAAAAAAAAAAAAAAAAGAAGAGGAGATTCTTACAACAGAGAAGATGCATTTCACTACAGTTTCAAATGAGCACAGTTTGGAGTGATGCTCCATATAGTGTTTATACTGAGTGTTCTAACTGGAAAGTCTCCTGTATGAATTATTACCATCCACGAATCCCCAGTGCCATTTTCATTTGTTCCTCTCCCCTAGGCCTGATGTACCTTCCAGACTCCTTGTGAGAGCTCCTCTCCATGTCCCTATCCAGTATGTCACTGCCACCTGAGCCTTGCAGGACAATGACTGCAGAAGGACATATGAAGTAAATCTACAACATCCGTGTGTGAAGATGTAAGCTCATTGCTGACTCAGAGCTAACTGGCTTGGGGACGGCGTATGGATTCATACTCCTCTGGAGTATGAGTAGGAACGGGACCTAGTTCCTAGTTGTATTCAAGAAGCTTTGGTTGATAGCAGGTCCTATGAAAACTTTATCCTGGAGCTCTTTCACCACCAAAGTTCATGTGGCAGCACGCGCTCCCCTCTGCTCTAGCAACTGGAATATGAATGTGGCCACAAAACATACAGAAAGTTTTCAGATTCACAGGAATGAATGTCACGGGAGGAAAGGCCAAGATGCAGGATGCACAGAGACAGGGAGTGGAGGGGGAGCTGAAGGCCCGGGGAAAAGTGCTTTCATGCAGCACCTCCAGGGAGCAGGGAGAGGAAGCACGCCGTAAAAACTGTATGCTAATGTAAAAGTCCACTTCCTGATCAACAAGGAAGACAAGTAAGAAAATCTTTACGAGTGGACAAATGTTAGCAGTGTGGCAATTGGGGGTCCCAGTAACGCAACCCACACACACTTTTAAGAAATATCTGTTCCACGGTGTGCTGTGACAGCTTGAAATCCACGCTGTTAGGGCATATGCCCAGCTAAAATTCAAGTGTACACATCTTGAAACACCATAAGATGATCAATAAATATCTGTTAAATGAAAACCTATGGGAAAAGTAGGAAAAGGGGAAAGTGATGCATAGTATTAAACATCTGAGAATCCGAAAACATTCTCATGGCAATCCATGCATAAAGCAACGATATCTGTGTCCATTTTTCTTATGGATCCCAAAATCAGCTTCCTTGTAACTTTAACCCATTTTCTTTTTTCTTTTTTTTTTTGAGACAGAGTCGCGCTCTGTCACCCAGGCCGGAGTGCAATGGCGCAGTCTCGGCTCACTGCAACCTCTGCCTCCTGGGTTCAAGCTATTCTCCTGCCTCAGCCTCCCAAATAGGTGGGAGTACAGATGCACACCACCATGCCTGGCTAATGTTTTGTATTTTTAGGAGAGACTAAAAATGTTGTCCAGGCTGGTCTCAAACTCCTGACCTTGTGATCCACCCACCTCGGCCTTCCAAAGTGCTGGGATTACAGGCATGAGCCACTGCGCCCGGCTTTTTTTTTTTTTTTGAGACAGAGTCTTGCTCTGGTCACCCAGGCTGGAGTGCAGTGGTGCGATCTCAGCTCACTGCAACCTCCACCTCCTGGGTTCAAGTGATTCTCGTGCCTCAGCCTCCTGAGTAGCTGGGATTACAGATATGTGACACCACGCCCGGCTGTTTGTGTGTGTGTAGTTTTGTTTTTTGTGTTTTTTTGAGACACAGTCTTGCTCTGTCGCCCAGGCTGGAGTGCAGTGGCGTGATCTCAGCTCACTGCAAACTCCGCCTCCCGGGTTCACACCATTCTCCTGCCTTAGCCTCCCGAGTAGCTGGGATTACAGGCACCCACCACCATGTCTGGCTAACTTTGTGTATTTTTAGTAGAGACGGGATTTCACCATGTTGGCCAGGCTGGTCTCTAACTCCTGGCCTCAAACAATCCACCTGCCTCGGCCCCCCAAAGTGCTGGGATTATAGGCGTGAGCCACTGTGCCCGGCCACTTCAACCCATTTTCAAACAGAGAAACTGAGGTTCAGAGAAATGAAGTAATGTTTTCCAAGCTCAGACAGGTAGATCAGATGTGAACCTAGATCTGCCACACTTTAAAGGCTACGCTTTTCCCACTAAACCTGATTAGCCTGTGTATGCCGGCGTAAAAGAACTTCTCATCATTTTCTTGGGACAAACTTAGTTAAGGTAGAGGGTACACAAGGAGTGCTCTGCAGTGAGGGCAGTGAGTAATGCTGTGAGAGATTGGTGATGTAAATGAGAGCTTTCCTGGCTGATAATATTCCTCAGGTCTTATTGAATGTGAATAATAAGAGTGGCCCTCATGGAAGGGCTTGGGGGGAGATGTGGTACAAAGGGCCAAGTCCTCGAAAATGGGATAATTGAGTACATATGGCCTGCCTCGCAACCCTAAATAAAGCTGCTCTGTAATTCAAATGCCTCAAGGCCAACATAACATAGACCAACAGGCCTCCTGCCTTTCAATATTCAGGCTGACCTTATAAAACAGCAACAACCTAAACAAGGGCAACTTTAAAACCCCAACAGGAAATAAAAGACTTCTCCCCAGAGCACGAAGTCAAGCTGCCTCCTCAGACACAATCCTGCTCCTGCGGTGCAGAGTAGCTAGGGGTAAAAAAGCATCCCTATTAAAAACACTCCTGCAGAAACATGGCAAAATGAGAAATGGATCCCCTTTCCCCATCCCCACCCCATGCCTCCTAAAAGGGGCTTGTATCCCTCTTAGAACAGGCTTTAAATAGTAGATAATGGCTTCTGGTAATGTTTAGCTTTGATTTCTCCAGGTTGTGAATCTAAGGAAGTGGAAAGCTGGTTTTATGTGAAAGCAGAGATCTAAGACCTGAAATTACAAGTCATTTATTGTAGTTATCCTCTGCCTCTAGGTTGTTGTCTTAAGAGTTCCAAAGGTGCAATTATCCAGGTGGCTAACAACCTTTCTGAATTTAGCATTCCAGTGGTCACGGAAAAAACCATGGCAGGGCTGAAGGTTAGAAGGCGAACGGAGGAATCTAAAAATACTAAGCATTCAGAACCCAGTAACAACCCCTTACTAGCATTTAAATGATCTCTGTATCCTCTCTACTAATATCTAACTGTAAGGCAGGTCACTGTGCTTGCTCCATTATCAGGATTATTTTATTTCAAGCATATCATCCATATTATAACTGCTATGTTATTTCAAAATGTAACTGATCTAGACTATTTGTTCCGTGTTCAACTTGTAATACCTTAAAAATCAGGAGGTAGGGCAGTGGGTGTATTGAGACAGGACTAGATTGAACCGAGGGAGGTGATCCAGACCCAAGAGCCAGCTCTGAGGCTCAACCCTAATTCTTAACTGTGTGGCCCTGAGCAAGCCCCTTAGCTGCTGCCATCTTCAGCTGTCTTGGGTGTAAAGTGAAGATAATCCCGTCTCCTTTTTAGGGTTGTTCTAAAGAAATACTGGGCACAGGGTGTGGGCTTAATATGCTTTATAAGAAATCAGTTACTTTTTCTATACAACAAGAATAAAGAAGCATCAACAGGAGTCACACAGTGACTTTCACGCCCTTTGGAAAATGTCCTGCACTGTAGTCCCGTCAGTGTTACGCCTTTACTCATACATTATGATTTTAAGAACATTTGAAAAACCCTATACCTTCAGTCAGCCCTGCCTATATTTGAAATTCAACAATGAGACGGTCAATCCTTTGGATTAAAGCTTTGTTCTCTATGAAAAGGCAAGTCCCCCTGGAAGAGATAACAATAAAAATTCCAGCCTCTATCAATCATTCATGGTAACAATTTTTTATCCCTTTCTGAAAACAAAGAGAAAAAATGTATATTAAAGTAAGCAGGGGCTAAGTAAAAGTCAGCCTCAAAGGGGAAAGAGATAAAGAATTGGGAGGCTAGAGAAATTTATGAGTATACATGTACATTTCCATATATAAAGATACTGACACATTCTCTTGGGATGGAGATTGTGCTGAACAGCATCTGGTGTATAACCCTTGCATTAATGATATTCCAAAATATTTAGGATTTTAGCCACAATATTCCTTCCTCAAAGTCCCTAGAGCTGCAGAAGATTTAAATATTTTGTCTCGGAGATTATCAGAGCTCTAGACAAGATCAATCACTCAAGAGACCAGAAGGGAAATAAAGAGCAGTTCATGAAATTCCATTCCTGGTTGAATGTTGTGTGCTGCTGCAGTAGTCACCCAACATCCTTCGCCGAGCATCTGTGAAAATGAGATTTAGGAGAGAAATGGGATTTGGGAATATCACTGCCCCTACATGGGAAATTAAAGACAAATAAGCCACTAAAGAAATAGCCATGTGGGATTAACGAGAGTGTACATTCCTTGTGGGTGTTAGAACCATCTCGTGTGTTTTTTAAAATCCCACAGCACAATGAGAGCACAGAAGTGTAGACACAGGATATGTTCCTTTCGATTTACTGCTGACAGACTGTAAACTGCATGAGGGCAGAGGTCGGGTTTGTTTGGCTGACCATCAAAAATACCTAGCACAAATGTGTGACTCGTATCTGCCCTTCAATAAATATTTGTGGATTGCATGAATAAATGAAGGAACAAGTGGATGGATGGATGGATGGATGGATGGATGGATGGATGGACGGACGAATAGATATGTGGATACATGGGCCAGGCGCAGTGGCTCACTCCTGTAATCCCAGCACTTTGGGAGGCCGAAGTGGGCAGATTTCTTGAGGCCAGGAGTATGTGACCAAGCCTGGCTAACGGTGAAACCCCGTCTCTATGTAAACACACCACAAAAATTACCCAGGCGTGGTGGCGCATGCCTGTAATCCCAGCTAGTCGGGAGGCTGAGGCAGGAGAATCACTTGAACCTGGGAGGCAGAGGTTGCAGTGAGCCGAGATTGCCCCATTGCACTCCAACCTGGGCAACAGAGTGAGAGGCCATCTCAAAAAAAAAAAAAAAAAAAAAAAAAAAAAAAAAAAGCCAAAGATATGTGGATATATGAACAGGTGGATGGATGAATAAAGAGACACATGGGTCAGATTATTTAAAACTGGAAACAAAGAAGCAGCCTGAATTTTCCCCTAATCAACTACCCACTACCAACCAACATACACCTCTGAGCGCTACCACCCCCAAGAAGGCAGGAGGTAGGGAGAAAGGAGGGAAGTATATATGTGCATACTTGCGTCTATTTGCCCTCTGTTGGTACGAGGGCACCCTACTAGGAACAAGTGTAAGGACATTTAGATTTGCATCTGATAGAGACGGAAAGTGATGAAAGTTTGAGGGTAAAGGGTTTTCTCACCAGTGCACCAGGAGTAAGGAGACCTGCGTCTTGCCTTAGTTCTGTCACCAGCCTGTGATCTGGACAAAGCAATTATCTTTCTGGACCTTAGTTTCTTCATCTGTAAAATGAATGAAGTGAACTTAGATGCCCTGAGGCCCCACCTAGTCTGTCCCCTGCTTGAGACTCCAGCCTCAGCTCAGCTCAGCAGCCACACTCTCCCCTGCCGGAGGGGCTTCCTTTCCACCACCAGCTGCACACCACGCCTTCCTGACCTCCTAGTCTACATTAGAACCCTGTTATACTCTCTAGAGTATCCATCATCTTTCCTTTATCTCAGTTTAGAACCTCGTAGTTATTTATTACTATTTGTTCAATGTCTGCCCCCACCCTGACTATAAATAACAACATTTATTGAGAACTTGTTTTTTCTTTTTTTTTTTTTTTGAGACGGAGTCTCTATTGCCCAGCCTAGAGTGCAATGGCGCGGTTTCGGCTCACTGTAACCTCCGCCTCCCAGGTTCAAGCGATTCTCCTGCCTCAGCCTCCCAAGTAACTGGAATTATAGGCCCCCACCACCATGCCCAGCTAATTTTTGAATTTTTTGTAGAGACGGGGTTTCGTCATGTTGGCCAGGCTGGTCTTGAACTCCTGACCTCAGATGATCTGCCCACCTCGGCCTCCCAAAGTGCTGGGATTACAGGCATGAGTCACCACGCCCAGCCAAGCACTTACCAAATATTACACTCTGTTTTAATCACTTTACATGCATTATGTATTTTAATCCCTATATTAAATAACCTTGAGGCAGATGCTTTTATCATTCCCATTTCACAGATGAGGAAACTGAGACCAGAGACACAAGTAATTTGTCTGAGGGCACAAAGTGTGGTAAGTACCTGATCTGGAATTTGAACTCAGGCTGTCTGGCTCCAGAGACTGCATGGACTCTGGTATCCTGATTTGAATCTCCCAAAACGCAGGTACTGGAGGTCTGTTTTGCTCACCACTGTACTCCTGACACCTGGCACACCGCCTCAGTGAGGTAGCAGAGTGAGCCCTCAATGAGTATCTGCTGCAAAAGGGAAGGATGGGTGGGTGGGGAGAGGAAGGGAGGGAGGTGGGAAGGACAGGAAGGAGCAGGGGAGGAAGAGACAAGACAGGATCTCACTCCTTAGCTTTTTCTACCCTAAGCTTGGCTAAAGTCATCTGCTTAAGAGAGAGCTGAGGCCGGAAACCACTGAGAAATGCTCAAATGTGAAAGTAAAATACATCTGTGGAACTTCAGTATGTATGTGAAAATTCAGTATAATTTTGAGGACACCAGAAAAATCACACATTAATTATCCTGGGTAATGAAACTGTGCCTAGTTGTCGTCTATATGGTGAATATCATTTACTTTACTTTGGGGCATTAAAATTTCAAAATCTCTCTCTGTATCACTTCCTATAAATACACTTCCCCGGGGGTCCTTTAACTTTTGACTCCATCTTCTTCTGTCCTATTTTCATTCTTTATAATGAGCATGTATTACTCATACATTTTTATATCAAATACTAAAATAAATTCTCAAAAGATATACTTTTTCTCCATTGCTTGACCCTGCTTCTCAAATCCTCCCAATGAATAACTTACACAGCCCCGTCGTTAGCCATGAGACGTCTGAAGTGTGTGAGCACGTGTGTGTGTGTGATGTGTGTAAAAAAACAAAGTTATAATTACACTGAACTAAAATAAAAGATCAGTTTCCACCGTCTTCTTCAAAGTGCTTTTCTCTGGAAAAGCAATAACCTGGGAATGAAGCCTGCCCTGCCCCTCCTCAGACCTTCCTGGCTGATGAATCCTATTCAAAGCTAAGTGCTGAAGGATAATAAATAGGTTTAAGCTACGCCACACACCGGTGCATTAAAAATAACAATTGTTCTCCTAGAAGGCCCATGGTTTATAAGAGGATTACAATAACAGAAGCAGGAAGACGATGCTGAGCTTTCTTCTTCTTTCTCAGGCCCGCAACATCTTGAGTGTGGAAAGTTGCTATTCATCCACCAAATATTTATGACGGGCCTACTGCGGACAAGGAATTGGTCGGGTGATGCAGAGGATTCTAATATGAATTAAATCTAATCCCTGCCCTCTGAGTGGCTCAATGCACTTGCCAACACCTTTAAATGCAGAACAGAATCAATGAGAAGCAGGATTTCTTATCTCAAAATTGTTCTTCCGCCAAACACCGCAGGAGCTCTATTTTGTTCCTCTTTAAGAGTTTACCATCCAGAAGGGAAAAATAAGATAGAAAATAAATAACTACAGCCCACAGTACCTCTGAGGAAAGGGGTAATAGGATTGTGGTCAAAGCAGGGTGTGCTCAGAACCATTTGAGGCGACTGGCAATCATTTCCTTAAAAGAGTAGCATTGAGAAAAGCCCTAATAGATGGGTAAGATTTTGACGGGATTTTGGTAGGAGCCGAGGAGAGTAATCAAAGTGAAGGAAGAGGCACTTAAAAAAATATCCACGGGAGAATTCTGAGGTCCATGAAGCCACACCTGTCTGGCCTTGCTACGGCAGTGGTTCTCGGAAATCACCCGGAAACCCACTAGAAATCCAAGTTCTGAGGCCCATCCCGGGTCTACTCTGGAGGTGGGCCCAGCACTCCATGTTTTAGTAAGTCTTCCAAGTGATTCTGGAGGAAATTAAAAAGTAAGAAACACTGGCCTGGAGCACAGTGAATGTAGGGGACATGGCTTGGAAAGGTGGGAGGAGACCAAGAGGTATGAGGCATTTACACCCAGGTCACCATTCAATAGGAGAGCCAGGGAAGGGTTTTGAGCAGCTCAGAGATATCATAAGAGCTGTGCTTGAAAATCAACTTGGAACTATGCTGGAGGAAACACAGTGAAAAGTTGTTTTCACAGCTATTGGGAATGGGAAGAAAATGGACTTGGGGAGGTGGGGTAGAAGCTTCGAGACAGGGGCTGGCATCCTGATCCTTGCAAAGGGAAGTCCACAGGATGCGGCCACAGAGTAGCTGCTGGGAGGAAACAAAAGACTATATACAAATCTTGTACCTCATTTACCAGGAAAATAGTGGTCCTGTTAAACGGCTCTTCCTATAGGGACATCATCAAATCATTGTGTCATTGGATCTGTCACCATAATATATAAGGCTCTAAAACCATACAAAACACTAGGAACAAACAGTCCTATCATCCTCCTGCCACAGAATGACATCCTGAAGGACCTCGAGGATAACCTCAAGCCCCAGCAAGGGCTCCAGTCCCTCCTTGTTCCACAAAACAGCCTGACAAGCAGATGGGCCTTCCCAGGGCACTCTACATGCTCAGCCTCCTTCCCCCGGCCCTGAAGCAGAGCCCCAGGGGCAAAGAAGAGCCAGCTGTTGCTTAAGTGACCTCCGCTGAGGAGATCAAAGGAAGGATCTAGGAAACGAAGACGCCTCTCCCCTCAATCCTGAAAAATCACAGGCTCCTGTTGATGTGACCCATGTCTCCCTACGAATTCAAGCAATGTGCAATTCAAAGACCGTAATCCACCGAGCGCATCTCACAAGGTCAGGTGGGAACAAGGTTGCTCACCATCACGACATGCCTCCTATTTAAATGACAGTGGAACTGAGGTGCAACAAACAAATAATACTATTCCCATCTCAGAAAGACTACGACTCCCCAAAGTCAGTGCCAAATAAGCACTAAGAAAATATAAGCATAATTGGAAAACACTACTAGCAGAGATTTTACTCACTTGAGTAAAAGTGACATGTAGCAGTGGTGATCTACCTAGGTGGCAAGTGGAGAAAATAAACCTACTAGGGATATTCATCAAATGCAACAGGAATACAATGGTGGCTTTCTGAAGGATGTGTGTAAAGGAATCCCCCTCCCCAGATCACACTGGTTCCTACATAAAATCCTAGCAGAGCCCATAAAAAGTAATGATGATTGAGGCCTCCCAACTAGTTGCCTTTATAAAATAGCCACTATTTAATTTCCCCATATGCTAAATGCCTTGGAGCCTTATATATGTTTAGATCATATAGTAACCATGGGCAAACAACTGTTAAAAATCTACAGTGCTCTCCTACACACACCCACACCCACACACATGTACCTCACAGAATGAAGAAATTACCAGTATTTCTATTACAACAGATTTTGGCTTTTTGAAGAAACGCTAATACTTGATTACCAGCATTCTTATTTTTCTGACTATATGGGAGCCAGGGCCAACATTTTCATTTGAGTCAGTTAAACATGGTTAACACTAACAGGCTAAAATATTAGATTTGAAAGTAAAAGCCAGGCCAGGCACAGTGTCTCACACCCGTAATCCCAGCACTTTGGGAGGCCAAGGTGCTTGGATTGCCTGAGGTCAGGAGTTTGAGACCAGCCTGGGCAACATGGCAAAACCCCATCTCTACTAAAAATACAAAAAACTAGCCAGGCATGGTGGCACATGCCTGTGGTCCCAGCTACTTGGGGGCCTGAGGCAGGACAATCGCTTGAATCCAGGAGGTTGCAGTGAGCCGAGTTTGTACCACTGCATGACCAAGACTCTGCCTCCAAAAAGACAAAAAAAAGTATTTTGTTTCCATAGAGTTTTGTTTGCAGTGTCACTATTTTACCAAAGTCTAAGCAACTCTAACCCCATGCACCATGCTCAGAGGGGGCCTCCTTTTCCATAACTGCCTCCTGCATCAAGCACTCTACGTAAACGGAAACTCTAAATCAATTCCAAATGAGGGTAAATTTTCAAAATGTGCCACCATGATGAATTAGGCCTCTCCAAACCTGAACTGTAGTAGAAATTAGGCTCAAAGACGAGATAATGGCCTTATATGGAAGAAACTACCATACATCTTCCTATAAAATCACATTTTCCTACAGAAATCAAATGACCCAGTGTTCTACATGGAATGCTTTAACAATTCTTGTGGTATTATTTTGATGTTATTTTCAAAAGTCCATGGAAAGTTCATAAAGGATCACTCAGCAGCAAAAAGAAACTTTCTGATGTACATGTCATTTTCTTTTTCTTTTCTTTTTTTATTTTTTGAGACAGAGCCTTGCTCTGTTGCTCAGGTTGGAGTGCAAGGGCGCAATCTTGGCTCACTGCAACCTCCACCTCCCGGATTCAAGCAATTCTCCTGCCTCAGCCTCCTGAGTAGCTGGGATTACAGGCACGCACCACCACGCCCAGCTGATTTTTGTATTTTTAGTAGAGACGGGATTTCACCATGTTGGTCGGGGTGGTCTCGAACTCCTGACCTCAGGTGATCCACCTGCCTCGGCCTCCCAAAGTGCTGGGACTACAGGCATGAGCCTCTGCACCCAGCCGTACATGTCATTTTCTAGCTCCACACGGTCCAGGTCCTAATACGATCAATGGACGCAGCCCTGTCTCTGCTCTGAATCTTTCTCTGCCATTGATTTGCCAGTTGCTTCATCAGATGGCAGCCTTGGCCTACCGTGCCTGAGTTGCTGCCTTCCTAAAGAACAAGTAAGTTGTCATAAATCTGGCACAGTGGAGGGACGCTGTGGCGACAGATGACTCAGGTTTGAACATGGGCTTCTCCATTTACTTAACTTCTCTGCGCTTCAGTTTTCTCCTCTGTACAACTGGGGCAATAACAGCACCTACATCTCAGAGGATTGCTGTGAACATTAAATGATGTAACACATATAAAGTGTTTAGAACAGGATCTGGTTCTTCGAAAGCTCTTAATGCATGATGACTATTATTACATTCCTAAAATGAGAAAAAAATAGGAAATTTTGAAAAAAGGTAATTTAAAAAGTAAAGCCTAAGCTTTCTCTTTTACAAACCAATTGAAATAGACTGAGTCAAATGATTGTCTTCGGTGAACACAATGGCATTAAGAGGTCAAGTACCAAAGGAACATAAATCGTTCTACCATAAAGGCATATGCACGCGTATGTTCATTGCAGCACTATTCACAATAGCGAAAACATGGAATCAAGCTAGATGCCAATCAACAGTAGACTGGATAAAGAAAATGTGGTTCATATACACCATGGAATACTATGCAGCCAAGATCATGTCTTTTGCAGCAACATGGATGGGGCTGGAGGCCATCATCCTAAGCAAACTAACACAGGAACAGAAAACCAAATACCACATGTTCTCACTTATAAGTGGGAGCTAAACAATGAGCACACATGGATACTAGGAGGGGAACAATAGATACCAAGACCTACTTTGAAGGTGGAGGGTAAAATAAAGGCGAGTCTCAAAAACTACCAATTGGGTACCATGCTTACTGCCTAGATGATGAAATACACACAACTTACCTGTATCACAAACCTGCACAGTGCCCCTGAGACTAAAAGTTAAAAAAAATTATCTATTGGGTGTAATGTTCACTCTTGGGGTGATGGGTACACTAGAAACCCAATCCCCACCATTACAGAACGGGACACATGCACCTGCACATGTACCCCCCCAAATCTATGATACTAAACAATCAATAAATACATAGGAGAAGTCAAGTATACTCGAGATAAGAGTTCACAAACTCAGGCCTGTTATCTTTAGACTCCTCTCCCCAAGAAGGAAGAGTTACTGTGGGCTCTGCAGTCATCTAAAATAAACATACCTCTTTCCTCCCTCCTGGAAGTTTATATTATTTTTAAAAGTCATCAGTATAGATGATCAGTTAGCAGGATACAGAGTTTGAAAACTATGTAACTTAGTTTATTCAAGGATGATTTATATAATAGATAAATTCTTAAGACAGATATATGATAATCAAATTTTACAAAATATATCAAAATTAAAACGTTTTAAAGTAATGTAGGCCCTTTGTCAAAACTTTAGGAAACACAGTTTACTAGTGGAGACCAGCAGCCATCAGTATTCTTCTCTTCTAATATTGTAGCAAGCATCCATCTTTCTTCCTGTGAAGCGTTAAACTGTCTAGACCAGAAATACCTACATTGATGTTATATCCTGCTTTTTTATCACTTAGCATTAATTATATCATGAGTATTTTCCCTGAAACACAGGAAACATTTTACAAATGTTATTTTAAGAGACCACACAGCATTTGATCAAATAGACTGATCATAATTTCTGTAACCATTTCCCTAATGCTGAACACGTAGCTTCTTTTTAATTCTTTATAGTTATTTTTTAAAATGCTTCAGGAAATACTTTTGTGCATTAATCCTGGTAGTCAGGATTATTCCCTTAAGACAGATTTCCAGAAACAGAACTACTAGGTCAAGGAATAAGAATAATTTTAAGGTTCATCACACTGCTTTCCAAAATGGCATTCATTTACCCTTCATTATATGCAAGAATATCACATTTCACAAAATCTTTGTTAAGCTGCATCAAAAATGGCAGCTTACTGTACTTTCGATTTGTATTTATTTGATTACTAATGAAGTTGAACAATTTTTCTTGCATTCGGTAAGCCGTGTGTGTTTGTTTCCCCTTCTGCAAAGTCAGTTTGACTGACTTTGTCCCTTTAACTACTGTGGTCTTAATGTTGATATTAGCAATTTGTATTAAAAATTCTATATTAAAGATATTCATGCTTCCTTGTAATTTTTTACATTCTCTGCAGATTGTCGCCTGCCCTTTGATTTTGTCAATGTACAAATGTTTTCTGATTTATAAAGTTTAATTTTTACATAGTCAAACCTGTCCACATTTTCTCTTGTGATACCTTCTATTCTTTCAAGCTTAGAAACTTCTTTATCCATATATTTCCTTCTAGACATTTTTTTATATATTTAATCTTTTTTCTTTGGTTGTTTTGAGACAGAGTTTCACTCTTATTGCCCAGGCGGGTGTGCAGTGGTGTGATCTTAGCTCACTGCCCCCTCTACCTCCTGGGTTTAAGTGATTCTCCTGCCTCAGCCTCCCAAGTAGCTGGGATTACAGGCGTCTGCCATCATGCCCGGCTAAGTTTTGGATTTTTAGTACAGATGGGGTTTCACCATGTTGGCCAGGCTGGTCTCGAACTCCTGACCTCAGGTGATCTGCCTGCCTTGACCTCCCAAAGTGCTGGAATTTTTACTCTTTTCAATGTTGGGAGATAACTTCTCCCCAGCATTGTACCCAAATATTGGTAGCATCTTATCACAGGAAGAGCCAGATTACAAATGAACAAATATTCATATTTATGCATATTTGGTTCTTATCTTTTTTTTTTTTTTTTTTTTTTTTTTTTTTTTTTTTTTGAGATGGAGTCTCGCTCTTGTAACCCAGGCTAGAGTGCAGTGGTGTGATCTTGGCTCATTGCAACCTCTGCCTCCCAGGTTTAAGCGATTCTCCTGCCTCTGCCTCCCGAGTAGCTGGGACTACAGGTGTCTGCCACCACACCGGCTAATTTTTGCATTTTTAGTAGAGATAGTGTTTCACCATCTCGGCCAGGCTGGTCTCGAACTCCTGACCTCAGGTAATCCTCCCACCTTGGCTTCCCAAAGTGCTGGGATTATAGGCATGAGCCACCGCACCCAGCCTGGATTTTAATCTCTTATAGGGAGACTGAAGCATCATAAGCCTAACGGAAAATGACTACTTTCTTCAAATCAAAGAGTATTTCATAAGGGTGCTGAGATTTTAATAGACATCTGTAAGAAATGTAAAAAACAAACAAACAAACAAACAAAAACAAAATATATTCAGGGAAAACTTATAGGAAAAGATGTCCTATGTATAAAGCCAAAGTGGATACTGGCACAGGAATTAGGCATTGGTGTTCTCAAAGTTGGCAGAAGGTACTCCCGGGAAAATGAGACGCTGTTTCCAATGCAGGCCCAGGACCGTGACTGCTTGTGGGATGTGCTAACAGGTACCTGTGAGGCTGCTGCCCTGAACCCTCCTATCTGGAATCCAGGCTAAAGACCCCGCAGCCAGTGTTACACCGCAAGATTACAAAGCAAATGGCTTAGTTCTGCTAAGACCTAGGCATAAAAGAAGGAAGAAGTCCTGACAAGAGAGTCCCAGCAATCTGAGCACCCGACTGTGGAGCCCTGGGGGGAACATCCCATAGGCTGCTGATACGGTTTGGCTGTGTCCCCTCCCAAATTTCATCTTGAGGTGTAGCTCCCCTAATTCCCACATGCTGTAGGAGGGACCCAGGGGGAGATGACGGAATCACGGGGGCGGTTTTCCCACACTGTTCTCACGTTGTAAGTCTCACGAGATCTGACGGTTTCACAGGAGGTTAATTTCATCTTGAATTGTAGCTCCCATAATTCCCACGTGCTGTGGGAGGGACGGGGAGGGGGAGATAATTGAACCATGGGCGTGGTTCCCCCCATACTGTTCTCACGATAGTAAGTCTCACGAGATCTGACGGTTTTCTAAGAGTTCTCCTCTTTGGCCTCGCTCTCGTTCTCTCTTGTCTGCCACCGTGTTAGACGTGCCTTTCACCTTCCACCATGATTGTGAGGCCTCCCCGGCCACATGGAACTGTGAGTCCATTAAACATCTTTGTGTTTATAAAGTACCCAGTCTCGGGTGTGTCTTTATCAGCAAAGTGAAAACAGACTAATACGACTGCCTTCAACTTTGTTAACACACACCCTTCCAGCTCTAGAGAAGACAGGTCTCTTCCCTGCCACACAGAAGGCTCAAAGTTCTAACTTCTGGGAGATCACACGGGTGGTAGGGGGCTTACCTCTAATTTAGGGGCTTCTTGAGAAAGAAAACTCTCAGTGTACATCTAGAACAAGAACACTCCGCAGCCTGAGGTTCACGAACCCTGAGATCACCCAAACACCCATTTCCAGCACATCTAATTGTTAGCAAAAAATCGTCTGTAAACATTGCTTCTTTGTGGCTTAAGAATAACAATGAGATAGACTTTAAATTACAGTTTGCTGTTTTGTTATGGAAATGTTAACTAGGTGTGTTTGGCCTAGGAAACATCATTATCTTTTGTTTTCCTGGGGAAAATGATACTGCAAAGTTAATCAGAGTTAACTTTCCAGATCTGGAATAACAGAAGAACAGATTTATTATACCATATTTCCCAGAATTTGAACAAAAAGCATCAACGATGCAAGATAATGACAGTTCACCGTTTTTATTATGGTAAAATATATGCAAACTTTATTATATTAACCACCTTTAAGTGTACAGTGGCATTCAGTACATTCACATTGCTATGTAACCATCACCACCACCATCTCCAGAACTTTTTCATCTTCCCAAATTGAAACTCTGTATGTTAACCAATAACTCCCCATTCCCCTTAACTCCAACCCCTGACAACCACCATTCTACTTCCTGGCTGAGTCTGATTACTTTATGTACCTCATGTAAGTAAAGCCATATAATATTTGTCCTTTGTGACTGGCTTATTTCACTTGGGATTATGTCTCCAAGGTTCATCCATGTTGTAGCCTGTTTCAGAGTTTCATTCCTTTTCTGAACAATATTCCATTGTAAATACATAGACCACATTTTGCTCATCCATCCACTGATGGACATTGGACTGTTCCCACCTTTTGGCTACTGTGAATAATGTTGCTACGAACATGGGTGTACAGATATTTGTTTGAGTCCCTGCTTTCCATTCATTTGGGTTTATACTCAGAAGTGGAATTGCTGAATCATACGTAATTCCATGTTTAATTTTTTGAAAAACTGTCATATCATTTTCCAAAGCAGCTGCAGGATTTTACGTTCTCAGCAGCAACACACACAGTTCAGTTTTAAAATCTGAACATCTTTGTAAGACGAACTAACTTGGGAGCTAGTTCCTTAAAACATATCTTTGTCATCGGTTTGCAAAGCACAGGGGGAAAGTTGAAATGTCTCTCTAAATTGAGCTATTCAATCAAAACCAAACATGATGGTAGGAAAGTAAGATCTCGGGACAAATAGGGGCTATTGAAGAGAGAGAGGTGGGTTTTGCTGGTTCCCGCACTGGCCTCACTTGCTGCCTACTCTCCCAGCTTCACCAACCACACCTCAGTTCTACCGTCTTGAATTTGCCTTTTTTTTTTTTTTTTTTTTTTTGAGATGGAGTTTCACTCTTCTTGCCCAGACTGGAGTGCAATGGTGCAATCCGGGCTCACTGCAGCCTCCACCTCCGGGGATCAAGTGATTCTCCTGCCTTAGCCTTCGAAATAGCTGGGATTACAAGCATGTGCCACACGCCCGGCTAATTTTTGTATTTTTAGTAGAGATGGGTTTTTGCCATGTTGGCTAAGCAGGTCTCGAACTACTGACCTCAAATGATTCACCCATCTCGGCCTCCCAAAGTGCTGGGATTACAGGTGTGAGCCACCGTGCCTGGCCTTGAATTTGCCTCTTGATTCCAATTTCAGTGTTGATTGACCTCATTCATCCTCATCATTCAAACTTGAATTTCTTCAAGATCAGAAAAATAATCCTCAACCACAATTTTCATCATATCATCTAGAGCTCAAAAACATGAATTCCACATCCTTTGCCTGTTCTTCAAGGCCCTTAACCAACTTTCCCTATCGTGTGTCTAATAAATGTTCTAATAACTCTTTATTATCACCTCTGATAGCCATGTAAACTGTGTTACACTCTCATCGCCCTCCCCCTCTCCAACATAACTACTCAATCCCACTCGGAAAACTGAAGCACCAAGAGCCCTTCCAATCCACATTCTCCTAAAGTACAGGTGGGTGCACTGAGCCTTTTGTCAAGACAAGAACCCAAATCATCTCTTGTACTGTCTCTCAGGCTGGTTAAAAGAAAACGACCACAGCAACACTCCTCTGCATTAGCCAAACCACCAGTTATGTGTAGTGTCAAAGGTCTTTTTTTGTATAAATGTGTGGGGTCCAAGTGTAATTTTGCTACATGGATACATTCCATACTGGTGAAGTCAGAACTTCGAAGGCATCCATCACTGGAATAAACTACATGGTGTCCACTCAGTAATTTCTCATTCCTCATCAATCTCCCCCACCTTTGCAATCTCCACTGTCAGTCTTTCTCCATTGTCTACGTCCATGTGTATACATTATTTAGCTCCCACTTATAAGTGAGAACATGCAGTATTGGTCTTTTTGTGTCTGATTGTTCCACTTAAGATAATGGCCTCCAGTTCCAGGCAAAGATCTTATCATCTTTCATTCTGGAGAATTAAATTCCTTAGAAAAGTATTTGATCTCAGAAAAAAAAAGAAAAAAAAAAGTATTTGGCTTTTTGTCCAACATTACTATAGTTCCTTAAGTGGTGATGATGATGGTGATGATATAATAATACTCTTTATGTCTGATGTCACTTTAATTTACAAAACACTTCCGATATTTCATTTGATTCTGTCTGAAAGATAAGCAGGGCAGGTACTAAGATTCCCACTTTACAGAAGGCCAAGTTAGAGATACATAACTTAGAGCCTGGCTAAGTAACAGGAAAGGAAGTTAGACTAAAACCTCCAGGTGTTCGGACTACTGACCTCATGACCTCTCACCTTTGACTCCTCCACCCCCTTTCAAGCTCACTTTCTCAGAACAGCTCCTGTCAACAGGATTCACTGGGATGCCTTTCACCTCACAGATGTTGGAAGCTTATCGTATCCCGGGGAATAACTTATTAAGTCTGTTTAGCTGGTTTACTTGCACCCAAATAAAGCAAAAAATGAAGAAACTCAGTAAGGTTCTTGTGGACGACATTTAACCCAAGGTTACGGAAGCAGGATCCATTCTTTGCAAAAGTGTCTTTTCTTTAACTCTCGAGGCTGTAGCCACCATCACTAGAACCCAGCTCACCCCATGACTCATCGAAGGGGGCATTCTGTTGATGTGGCTGTTATTTAGAAAATTAGCACACGTGGGAGAGGGGACCATCTTAAGAAAATATAGGGCCAGGCGCACTGGCTCAAGCCTGTAATCCAACACTTTGGGAGGCCAAGGTGGGTGGATCACGAGGTCAGGGGTTCGAGACCAGCCTGACCAACATGGTGAAACCCTGTCTCTACTAAAAATACAAAAATTAGCTGGGCATGGTGGCGGGCGCCTGTAATCCCAGCTACTCAGGAGGCTGAGGCAGGAGAATCGCTTGAACCCGGGAGGCGGAGGTTGCACTGAGCTGAGATCGCGCCACTGCACTCCAGCCTGGACAACAGAGAGACACGCCGTCT
>NW_016804791.1:1546230-1577998 GCF_001698545.2 Rhinopithecus bieti | reverse complement strand
AAAAAAAAAAAAAAAAAAAAAAAAACATATATATAAATAGCTTTTATTTAACTCTCAAGGTTGTAGCCAGCATCACTAGAACCCAGCTCAGCCCATGACTCATCAAAGGGGGCATTCTGTTGATGTGGCTGTTATTTAGAAAATTAGCACACGTCGGAGAGGGGACCATCTTAAGAAAATACAAATATTAGAAATACAAGTGAATAAACTGGTGGTAAATGGAATCCTTGATGCTGGTCCGTAAATCGCCAGATGACAGCTCATTCCCGTGACACATGGTTGGAGTGTCCCACTCCTTCAGACTTTGAGAGAAAGGAGAGACCACAGTGTTTGTTGAGTGACACAAAGCTGACTTTCGGGGTAATGAGAGCCTCAGAAAGCATCTTTAGATCCACTTAGTCCCAACACAACTTGTGTCTTTGGATTTTATCCAGAACCCCCTCCCTTCCTTGTGCTATTCTTGAAGGTTGGAACCAGGTTTCATTAAGTATCTCCGCCACCTGATTACCTGAAGTCAGGAGTTCGAGACCAGCCTGGCCAATATGGCAAAACCCCTTCTCTACTAAAAATACAAAAATTAGCCAGGTGTGGTGGCAGACACCTGTAATCCCAGCTACCCAGGAGGCTGAGGCAGGAGAATCGCTGAAACTTGGAGGGGGCAGAGGCTGCAGTGAGACAAGATTGCACCACTGCACTCCAGCCTAGGTGACAGAGCAAGACTCTGTCTTAAATTAAAAAAAAAAAAAAAAAAGTATTTCCACCACCTTAGCACGCAGCAGAATGCCAAAAATGTGAGTTGAATAAATTTGAATTGAATGATTAGCATAATCCCAGAGAAGCAATAAAAAATTTGGCTCTGAACACTAACTATGGATTTGGATGTCTAGGATTCCAATCTGGAATCCCCGGATCTCCCATTGTACTGGGCTGCAAATAGCCAGAGAAATGTCTAATTAAGTGCTCTGGGCAGACTTTTGCAGTGCAAGCAAGACATGCTCTGTATCTGCTGCAGCAATAATAAACCTCTATCTGCCATCTCAGATTTAGGAGGAAGCAACCAGGTGCCCACACTCACTAAACACAATTCACCACTCATTATACAGCCACTGTTTTCTCAGAGGTAGAAGGTTTGGGTGCAGCTCCGCTTATAATCAAAGAACCCTGAGAAGTTCGTTTTAATTGCGTCAGTGAGAAACTGCTCTCTTGAAGGTACACAGGCTTAATTATTTTGTGATGAGAAGTAACACTCCATATTTAATTTGTTGCATAAATTCGTATTTTAAAATTCTGACTCCTGTTTTTACACAGGACAGATGAGTACTTTCGATTTTCAATACTTTCCCCCAAGATTTTAAAATCAAATAGTCAATGAAAGAACATTAAAAGTGAACGTGCTTCCCCAGAGATTATAAAGACACGTTTGTGTACCTGTGTGCACAGATGACGATGCGCATGTGTACACACAAACGCCAAGGCCAGTCTAAAGCCAACCCAGGGTCCACTCTCCATTCTCACTCAATGTGCTATAGGGCTGAGCTATTTCTTGCAGTATGTCCAAGATGTTTTAAGACCTGGCCTGGCGCGCATGTTACGAAGTGTTAAAGTCACCTTGACACTCTACCATTCAATCTGCCTTTGTGTCTAGTGCCCCAAAAGGGAATCTCCTACAAGGTCATTCCATCCAGTGGCTTCTATCTTGTGTCACTAGTCTTGGATTTTGGTAAAAATAAGCCTAGCATCTCACCTCCCCCCACTTTCCCAGAGCTATATCTGATCCTTGGGGGACTTGGAGGAAAACCACAGGCATACTTAAGAAAGCTCCAGAAAAAAAACAAAACAAAACAAAACAAAAACCTCCCACCCATACCTCTTGCAGGAGGAGGTTAGGGGTCAAGATGTAGGAAAAAATCCAATGAAAGCAAGAATGTAGTCAAAAACCGAGAGACGGCTTCATCAAATAACTATATGACAGCACCCCAACAAAAAACTCCATCACTCTGTCTGCCCTTCTGACAACCTGCTTGGCAGCTTTGCCCTGGTGCCACCACAGCTTAATCGTGTCATACCGCCAGGCCTTTTTCTGATGCTTAATTTGCTTTGTTCCTCAACCCCATGCGGGTGAGGAGGTCAAGCTTTCTTCTGATGAGTGCCACGGCCCTGGAGTCCATCTCACACCTGCAGGTTGCTTCTGTGACAGTTCTCCCACCCTCAGAAGATATGTTAGAGATTTTGGCAGGATCTCCAACTCCAGCTTGCTCATGTAACAAATTCTTATGTCAGTCTTTGCAATCTTGATTCTACCCAGCATGTGATGGCCACTACATATGTTTTGTTAGAAAATAAAGGACAGAAAAGAAAATCCACAATGGTCATTCTAAATCTATTTTCCTGAAACCTGAATGAGTCTGGAAAATGTCTTTATGCAAGAAAAATGAATGATCTTAACTCAAAATGGACCATAGATCTAAATGTTGGAACTAGAACGACAAACTCTTAAGACAAAAATCTAGAAGTAAATCTTCATGATCTTGGATTAGACAATTTCTTAGATACCAAAAGCAATACAAGAATAAAAGAAAAAAAATAAAAGCAATAAAAGAAAAATTGATCAACTGGATCTCATCAAACATAAAACTTTTGTGCTTCAAACACCATCAAGAAAGTGAAAAGATAACTCACAGACCAGGAGGAAATACTGGCCAGTCTTATATCTGATAAGAGACTTATATCCAGGATATATTAAAGACTTACAACTCAACAACGACAACAAAAATAGCCCAATTAAAAAACACCAAAAGAGTTGAATAAATATTTTTTCCAAAGAAAATATATGAATGGTCAGTAAGCACACGAAAAGATGCTCAACCTCATTGGTCATTAGTGAAATGCAAATCAAAGCTACAGCGTGATACTAGAATCAAAAGCCTCATCTATTGCTGGGAGGAATATAAAATGGCGTTGCCATTTGGGAAAAGAGTTTGGAAGTTTCTCAAAATGGGGCCAGGCGAGGTGGCTCACGCCTGTAATCCCAGTACTTTGGGAGGCCAAGGCAGGTGGATCACGAGGTCAGGAGTTCAAGAACATCCTGGCTAACACGGTGAAACCCTGTCCCTACTAAAAACACAAAAAATTAGCCGGGCGTGGTGGCACACGCCTGTCATCCCAGCTACTCGGGAGGCTGAGGCAGGAGAATCATTTGAACCCTAGAAAGTGGAGGTTGCAGTGAGCCAAAATGGCGCCACTGCACTCCAGCCTGGGCAACAGAGTGAGACTCTTATCTCAAAAAAAAAAAGGAAGTTTCTCAAAATGTTAAACATAGAATTGCTAGACCAACTAGCAATTCCACACCTAGGCATCTATCCCTAAGAAATGAAACCATATGTCTACACAAAGATTTACACACAAATGTTCATAGCAGCATTATTGATAATAGCCAAAAACTAGAAATAACCCACATAGCCATCGATTGGTGAAAGGATATACAGCAATGGTATGTTCATACAGTGGAATATTACCTGGCAAGAAAAAGAAATGAAGTACTGATACATGTGAAGCATGTGATACATGCCACAACAGGGTAAACCTTGAAAACACTGTACCAACTCAAAGAGGCCATCTACAAAAGCCTCAGATTGTATGACTTTGTTTATGTAAAATGGCTACAAAAGGAAAATCTATAGAGACAGAAAGCAGATTAGTCGTTTCCTGTGCTTGGGAGTGGAGTGGGGTGAAGACTGACCGGTAATGGGCCATTTCCTTGTGGAGTGACAGAAATGTTCTAAAATTAGATAGTGATGATGGCTGCAAACCTGGCAATACACGGAAATGCATTGAGCTGGACATTTAAAACAAGTGAATTTCATGGCATATAAATTGTCTCAATAAAGCCATTTTTTTATAGAAGAATGATCTCAGATTCCTAACTGACCAAGAGTTAGGCCCACACACATTTAAAACAGGTTAATTTTATGGCACATAAATTATATCTCAATAAAGCCACTTTTTGGAAGGGAATGATCTCAGATTCCTAACTGAACAACAGTTAGGCATGCACACAAACTATCTGGTCCTCAAAATTAGCATTAGCTAGACTGCGGTGGCCAGCATCTCCTCCTCTGCCATCTCACTGTCCCTACTTCCTTCTTCTGTCTCACAAAGCTGACACTAGAAGGCTCTTGCCATAAAAAAATAGACCCAACAGTCTGACAGTTTCCCTAAAAATCATGATTTCCCAAGAAAATCAGTCCTAAAAGAAATCAAAGGAATAAACCAAAAACATGAAGTACTTTGAAACCTTTTGCTAGGTTTGCCTACACCTCATAACCAACCCAGCTACAGACACACCACAGGTCCTTTCCGAACATGGTCAGGTGCAGCCATGTTTATGTTTGCTGGGCTATAAAATAATGGAAGAAATTTTTTTTTTTTTTTGCTTTTTTTTTTAACTTTACTACGTTTTTCTCTCCTGAATTCTCCTGAGCTAATGTGATACAATCTTGAAAATTTACACCATAATGAGATCAAGAAGCATTGGCAACAGCCTCTGCAGTAAATTGGCATCCGTGCTAATCGATAACCTACTTTCAAATGAAAAGAGGCAGACCCCATCCATCCTCTGCACCAAGGCTGCCAAGCAACAGAACACACCGCCTTCTCAGGGTGAGAGCTAATTGCTGCTCTCACAAAGACAGGGGCAATCTTATCCAGGTGATCCATTAGCTGGAAACTACTAGAAAAGGAGCAAGAAAGAAGGGGGAGAAATCAGGGTAAAGAGGTTAAACAGCACAAAAGTGATTTCAAAGGAAAAAAAAGGGCTTGAATTTGTATGTGAAAGAGATAATGATGAGAAACTTTAATGCAGAAACATCACTGAGAGCTTTGGCAAATTCCTCTCTGGCACAATCATTGTTGCAACTCTGAGGCCTCTCAATGTCTGACACGGTCTGTCACAGACTAGGACGGGGAAGAATGGGGTGCACAACGTCCCCCACCCCATCTTGCCCACAAAAGAAAGTAAGAATCCTGCAGTTGGTGTTCAAGGTTACAGTGAACTACAATCGCTTCACTGCACTCCAGCCAGGGTGACAGAGCAAGACCCCATCTCTAAAAAAGAAAAAAACAAAAAGAATCCTGCAGCAGTGACTCTAGAAGGACCCCAAATCCTGCTCTGGTCACGAACAAGTGTATGAATGTCTCTGTAGCCTGACTTCTTTCTGTTCCCCCACCCCCCACCACCGCCACCACCATTTCCATGGTGACCACTGGCCCATGAGCTGCACATCTGCCACAGGCAGGAAAACTAACACAGTACTCTGGACAGCATGAGCACAGCTGAAGATTTTCTAAAGTGACTGCAAATCCCCTCTCTTAAAGGACTGGGCCACATTTAGTCAACGTTCAGGAAATAGAAATTGGTAATGCATTTACTTGGGCTAAGTATTTTAAAAGAGATGATTACCTCATTTGCCTATAACCCTGAAAGGAAGGTGTTCTCCCCATTTTACAGATGCGGAAGTTGAGGAAGGACAGAGTTGAGTAAGTTGCCCAAACTGCAGCATTATTTAAGAGGAGAGCCAGAATTAGAACCCAGACTCCCTGGACTCCAACGGCCACACTCTTAACCACTCCTCTCTTTCTCTCTCTGCTACCTGCAGGATTTAAAGTTGAATGTTTACCCCAAAGAGAGAGATACATGAGTCTCTCCCACTCTTAGAAATGGGGGAGTATCTGACATCCTCCAATATTTCATAGGGAGACAAAAGTTCCAGTGAAGCCAAATGTTTCAAAAGCAAAATATCTCTGATATTTCTTTAAAAGCATGGCAACAGCCTCTTGCCTGTCTCCAGCTGAGATCTTGCTTCCAAATATCCCTGCTGCTGCCAGCAATTATCCAGGTACACAGATCTGGTCCCCTGCTTACAGTTCTTCATCAGGATACGGGGGGTGGGGTCCCTGGCCAGGCCGCCCAGGCGCTGCCTCCTCTGCTCACTGTCTTTGCCGTCACCACCCAGGCCCACACAGGCCATGCGCCAGGTGCTTCATGCCTCACTGCCTCTGCCCCGCAGCTGCAGCTCTCCAGAACACCCAGTCCACCCTCTGTCTCCAACGCAAACACCTGCTTGTCCTCATGGCTGAGAGGAAAGGTCCATCCCTGGTCCTTCTGACACTTCCTGGATAACCCGAATTCGACCCACCCACTCTTGTGCCGCAGCCTTTATGACACTTGTTTGCTTGTTTACACACTTATCTCCCCCTCCTGGTTGGTAAACATCTCATGACCAATGTTGGGGTCTCCTTCGTGTTTTTGTTTTGTTTTGTTTTTGAGTCGGAGGCTCGCTGTCGCCCAGGCTGGAGTGCAGTGGCGCGATCTCGGCTCACTGTAACCTCCGCCTCCTGGGTTCAAGTGATTCTCCTGCCTCAGCCTCCCGAGTAGCTGGAATTACAGGCGCTGCCACCTCACCCAGCTCATTTTCATATTTTTAATAGAGGCAGGGTTTCACCGTGTTGGCCAGGCTGATCTCAAACTCCTGACCTCAGGTGACCCGCGTGCCTCAGCCTCCCAAAGAGCGAGGATTACAGGCGTGAGCCACCGCCCTGGCCTCCTTTGTTTTTGAATCCATAGTATTTAACACAGAGAAAGTGGCACATATTGGGAGCTTAATAAATGTGTGATAAATGAATACGTGAATGAATGACTTAATGAGGTCACTTGGATCTTTCTCTTTAAAGCATTCTCTGGAGAATTTCAAACCCTATTTTATTTAAAATACCTTAGAGTGGGGAGGGGAAATGGGAGCCAAGAGAACTAATTGTTGCTTTCTCAAAGACGGGGCAGTCTTTTTAAATATCGTTTTGCCTATTTACAAGTTTTCATTAAATATCTCTAATGCTTAGAATATCTGTCAAACATGAACATTTGTACACAGCTTAAAGTACAAATGTCAGTAATTATTTAAAAAAAAAAAGAAAACATGGTTAAGAATTATTCCAAATAAATGCTTTCATAAGAATTATTTACCTGGAGGCAAGTTCCACATCAGGAGCCTGAGGAGTAAGGGACAGAGCCCCCATTTGCTCAGATGGTTGTAGAGCTGGACCCACATGCTCTCCACTCAGAAACTGCATGTGGCAGCCCACATCACAGGCGGTACCGCCAGCCCTTATCCTCAAAACCCAAGGTGACACCAGGCTTGACACGGGCAGTCTTACTCAGGTGATCTATTGGTAGAAACTACTAGAAAAGGAGCAAGAAAGGGGGAGGAAATCAGGGTAAAGAGGTTAAACAGCACAAAAGTGATTATTAAACACTTTAATAACAAAAGTTATTGCTTAATGCATTCGGAGTTTTAGTTTGAGATGATGGAAATGGATGGATGGTGGCGATGGCTGTGCAATGATATGAAGGTATTTAAAGCCACTGAGCCATACGCTTAAAAAGGAATAACATGGGAAATTTTATGCTATATATATTTTACTACAATTAAAAAGGAAAAAAACCTTAGAATAAAGACTACCAAGAGACTGATGACTGAAGAGACAGCCCAAGACTTGGATCACTGAAAGGACTAAGAAAAAAGCATTTGAAAAAAATGCAAAGCCCAAAAGATACCACTCCTTTTATTTTAAAATACAGCCCTAAACCCACGATGACAGCTCCGAAGTCAAACTGGGTTATATGGTTGTGCTTGAAAGCTCTGAACTCCTAGCACAGCACAAACACATAGTAGGCTATCTATTTTCTGAACGTGACTAGCATCACTTGAATAAGTGGCTCAAAGCGTAGGAATTATCCTGATGAACAGGTCTTTTTGCTGTAACAAAGCGGTGATAGTGAGATGTGACCTCTGTGATTTGATACACTCCTAAGGGACAAAATATCTCTGCCCAAAAACATCACAATCTAGCTGCCCAAGATAGTTCTGCCCACCTGCACAACCTGGCCTCATTCTCAATCTTCAGATCTTTCCTAGGTGGAGGCTAACCCCGGTCTAAATCCACACCAGATCTTCATGTAACCTTTTTACCTTCTCTCTTAACAAAAAACCGTAATCCCCGCTGTCCAAGTCTTTCATTTTCTCTGCTAAAAACATAGGACCTGAAGCCATTAAACTTGTGATAGGAAAAACCAGGGTTCCAGAGGTTCAGGAGAGCATTTTTCTCCCAGTCTCATTTGAAGGGTCATTTTGCTAATCAGAAACAGGCCTAAACTGCCATCACCATTATCCATCACCAGAAGGCCAGGGGGAAATATACACACACACACACCCCCCACTAAGGACAAGTAAAATCAAAACCAAAAGGCAATGAATCCTATCCCTTCATTTCATATACAGTGAGGTAAATAACGGTGCTATAGCAACTTCATTGGCAGAGACCCAGGATGCCAGGAAGTCACCTCTCCTGCCCTTTGCTTCACTGGCTTGCTCGGCCGGGCCATTCCTCAGTGTGAGCCGTGTGCACTGTCACCGTACATGCCCCCAACACAGTCCAGGTTCTTCCGAAGTTTGACACCCAAAGCCATTCCCACAAAAATATCTCTAAACAGGGTTTCCTCTTTAAAATAAAATACAGAATAATAAAAAAAAAATAGGGTTTCTTGGCAACACTCTTTTAAGAGCTAGTGTTACCCTAGGGGGAAGTAGGAATCAATAAAGGCAGGGTTGTCTTTTTTTTTTTTTAAAGGGGCGGGGGGTTGGGGAGAAAATGGGCCAGGTGCAGTCACTCATACCTATAGTCCCAGTGCTTTGAGAGGCTGAGGCAGGAGGCTTGAGGCCAGGCATTTGAGGCCAGCCTGGGCAACACAGCAAGACTCCCATCTTTACAAGCAATTTAAAAAATAGCTAGGCATGATGGCACACACCGGTAGTCCCAGCTACTCAGGAGGCTGAGGCAAGCAGATCACTTGAGCCAGGGAGTTTGAGGCTGCAGTGAGCTAGGATCGTGCTGCTGCACTCCAACCCAGGTGACAGAACAAAACCCTCTCTCTAGAAATTACTTAATTAATTAAAAACAAAGGGAATGGCCATACCCCTGTGTGTCTGTGCTTAAAGACTGTATGGCAAAAAGCTGGCCAAGGCTACCAGAGAGCTCTCTGTAAACTACCAATTCACAAAAGTACCAGAGGCTGTTCAATGCTTCATCCTAGGTTATATTCAAAAGTAAACATGACCTTTAAAAGACACAGGAAGACTCATCTGAAAGTCAGAGGCCCCATCACCTGCTAGCCCATCCTGTGAGCCACATTCTTTCCACTACAGATGAAGGCATGGTTAATAGGAGTTGGCCAGGTGACCCCCCGGTGTCCCGGAAGCCTTTAGACTGGGTATGAAAGCACTGAAGTAGGTTCCCTGACTAGCTGGCATCTTGTGGGGAGTGGCTCACATGGGGCATTTTATGTAACACCCATCAGGGCCTTTGGCAGCTTTCATCCCTCCAACTCCAGGCTTGCCAGCAAGTATGCACCTCCAGGAGCATCTGGGATGCAGAAAAAGAAGGAAATAAATCCCATGCTAGACCGGGGGAAGGATGCTTCCTGAACTCTGGTCTCCTTCCATGAAATATGGCATTCTACTTACTAGTAAGTTCCAGTATGACCTTCATAGATCTGACATTACTTTTCCCTAAACAAATACGTTTTGAAGGTCAGGCGCGGTGTCTCACACCTGTAATCCCAGCACTTTGGGAGGCTGAGGCGGGCAGATCACCTGAGGTCAGAGGTTCGAGACCAGCCTGACCAACATGGAGAAACCCCCTCTCTACTAAAAATACAAAATGAGCTGGGTGTCGTGGCGTATGCATGTAATCCCAGCTACTCGGGAGGCTGAGGCAGGAGAATCACTTCAACCCAGCAGGCAGAGGTTGCAGTGAGCCAAGATCGTGCCCCAGCCTGGGCAACAAGAGTAAGACTCTGTCTAAAAAAACAAAAAAATATTTATATACATATATATAAAATATATATATAACATATAATATATGTGTGTGTGTGTTGAAAAGAAAATGCCAGTGTCTCACAGGGAAGAAACATTGAGGCAAAATTTCTGAGAATATAATTTCTCCGCCCTTCAATAAAGCCCATGACTCTTTTAACTACACAGGAAGAGAAAACAATTAGAAATGGAACAAATGAAAGAGGCTTTTGAGTAAATATGATTACAATAAAAGAGATCATGTGACTTGAATGATGGTCTCTTCACTATTTTTAATCATGGATGGACTTAGTGACTTTCCACACTTTGCCACAAAACTGCATCTTCTAATTTTTTATACTTGCTTTTTAAAAAAATCTTGCATTGACAGAATCTCAAAGGATCTCAACCAACAGAAATGTGCCCTCGGCTGGCATTTGTAGGGCTAGTAGCCACCCAAAACCTCAAAATAAACAGGCAACCATGCCTATTTACTTTCCCTCTTCCCAGTTCCCTGTTGATTCTGTGTTCTCGTCTCCACCTCACCTAAATAATCCATCATAATCACGTTCACTGCACATAGTAATGCACTTTACAAAAGCATCTCTAGAAATTGAAGCTCCATTCTTAGATTTTCCCAGAGTTACTTCTAGCTGCTATCTAGTGTGTATGTCACCCTATCCTCCTTCCTTTCTGTACTGAAATGCACTAGAGTCTGGAGGCAGATTGGCTCGGGGTTGTAATGGAATATGTAGCCTTTCACCTCCGGGTCACTATGCTGAACCTGGGCCACATCAGCAGCATCTGAAAGCAGTTACTGTACCATCTAATGGCCTTGCTTGAGACAAAAGCCACTGTTCTAGCTTTTCACCCTGGTGGGAAGTCTCAACCAGGAGAGACAGCAAGGAATGAGCCATGGGCCCCCAGGAGAAACTCCCAGTTAGCCACAGTCCATGAGAATGGTTTGAAGGAGTCCTTTGCAAGAGAAGCTTGGAGGCTTCATAATCTGATGACTGTGGTACTTCATCCGTGACCAGGGACCATGGTATACATTATGATAATTCCCATTCCTTAACCCAGGAAGCATGAGACACCTACAAAAAGGTAGAGAAATTTCAATAAACCCTGAAATCCCACAAGCTCCAAAGGGCCCTTCTCCAGAAAAGCCCGAGGAGGAGTAAAGCCAAAGAATTGGCAGGAGACGTCAGCTCTGTCCTAAGTTCACTGGTGACACTGATCAAGGGTCCAGAGCCTAGAACAGTGCCTGGCACAGAATTGATACTGTAAAAATAGTTGCTGAGGGGCCGGGCATGGTGGCGCACGCCTGCAGTCCCAGCTACCTGGGAGGCTGAGGTGGGAGGATCCTTTGAGCCCAGGAGTTTGAGGCTACAGTGAGCTATGATTGTGACACTGTACTCCAGCCTGGATGACAAAGCAAGGTTCTGTCCCAATAAATACATACATACATACACAGTTGCTGAATAGGAGTAAAAAAAGAGTGTCTTGGCCTGTCCTTCTCTTTTGTCTATTAAATGAATTTAAGAGAGACCACACCACATCTGGCCATGATACTCCTTAAAGGGGTGTTAAGAGAAAGATGGGAAAATAGTGGCAATGGCCCAGTACAGTGTGACCTGAAGAAAGCAGCTATATAACTATAAGGTGGTATTAACTTAGCAGATCTTTAAAAGGGTCCATTTGGTCTGATTCCAAAAGAGTCATACACATAAAGCGTGTGGGCAAATTTGGAAAAGTTATGCTGCCATTGAGCATATTGCTGTCAAGCACCCAAGAGCTAATAAATCATTTTTTTGGAGTTTACTGCAAAATGTGCGATGTAATTATAGTAATGTATCAGTAACTATTATGCAGGGAACCACTTAATGTGCTGCTCTCACAAAGATTGATTTGCCAGCTTAATGTGTTTACTTAGTGATGATGACTGCCCATGTAAAACTTTTCTAACGACCACAGGCACAAATCAAAGAGCCATCTTGCACTGAGTCCCGCAGAACACAGCCGCGTGGGTCTGGCCCATGTCACACATCATACTGTGGCAAATGCAGAGGGAGGAGCTAAGGGGCTCTTGGCTGCCAGGGCCAGTCCTATTCTCAGAAGGTCCATGGAAGTAAGAGAAAGGAGAGAAAAGGGTGGGGCGGGGGGGACTCCTGCATCCCTCTACAGCCCATCACCTGGCCCCACTTCTCAATAGCATCCCCTTTCCCTCCAAGGGACTGCAGTGAGCCTCACAGGGAGGCAGGGAAGCAGGGGAGCAGGAAGGGCTGTGCAGTGAGTGCAGGGACCACAGCCTCCCCGGCCCGTGTCTCCAGGCATCTAACCTCACTGAGCTTCTTTACCCGTAAAGTGGTCTATCTCATAGGGTAGATCAAATGTGATACTGCTCAGAACGGGCTTGGACGTCTCTGATGACCGGATCAGTAAGTGTTACCATGATCACCCTCACGAGCCACCACTGGGCGACCAGTCCACAGGGATGTCACTTCTGTCAAAATACAGTTTTGTGACACAACTGATACCACTTTCTGTGCATGTGTGCTCAGCAAAACAATATAACATTTACCTCTCGTCATAATTTTTCAGTGTGTAGCCCACTGACATTATGTACGTTCCCACCATTGTGCAACCACCAACACCTCCCTTATCCAGAATTCTTTCCATCTTCTCCAATTCTTAACCACCATCCTACTTTCTGTCTCTATGAATCTGACTACACTAAGCATCTCATATAAGCAGAATCATATAATATTTGTCTTTGTGACTGGCTTATTTCACTTAGCATAATGTCCTCAAGGTTCATCCAGGTCATAGCCTGTGTATGAATCTCCTTTTTTAGGGCTGAATAATATTCCACTGCATGGATATACCACATTTTGCTTAGTCATTCATGTGTCAACAGACACGGGCAGCTTCTACCTTTTGGCTATTGTAAATAAGGCTGCTATGAACATGGCTATTGTACTGCTGTACTGATGTATTACACGGTATCATCATTTGTTAAAACTGATGTATAAATCTTACATTGTCATTTCATATCTTGTGAAATTGATGTGGTGGGCCACCCTCTTTGCTTTTTTGTTTTTGTTTTTTGAGATAGAGTCTTACTCTGTCACCCAGGCTGGAGCACAGTGGCACGATATCAGCTCCCTGCAACCTCCACCTCCTGGGTTCAAGCAAGTCTCCTGCCTCAACCTCCCAAGTAGCTGGAATTACAGGCACATACAACCATGCCTGGCTAATTTTTATATTTTTAGTAGAGACGGGGTTTCACCATGTTGGCCAGGCTAGTCTTGAACTCCTGACCTCAGGTGATCTGCCCACCTCGGCCTCCTAAAGTGCTGGGGTTACAGGTGTGAGCCACCGCACCTAGCTGGGCCACCCACTTTGGACACCTTCTATTTGTCAATGCTGCATTTCTTCAGGTTCCTGCAGACCCTCAAGGCTATTTCTGATCTCTAGCTATGAGATTCCTCACCTTCCTCAGTCTTCTCTCACTACCTCCTCTCCATTGTCACCCCTTCTAGGAAGCTACCCCTTCTCAGTCCCTCCCAGCCATGACACTTCTTGAGGTGGGGCCTGTAAGAAAAGAAAGCCCAGAGCCGTGCTGGCTGCTCCCCATGTGTTGTAACTCTGCACCTACCACATGGCTTCTGTACCCACTCCACCCACCAGACTAGGAGGGACTTGAGGGCAAGGGCTGTGCCTTAGTCATCTTTACATCCCCACCACCAAGTCTAGCCACACGTATGTACGGTGAAGGCCAAAGAAATGCTAGACAGGTAGCTGAGTGGATAAACAAAGAGATGGATGGATAACGAGGAAATGAAAAATGAATGAACTGACTGTGAATGAGATGGAATGAACCCTGGAGTCAGGAGGTCGCTGTCTAAAAGTGTAAGCTTTACTTTTCCCTTCTGGCAATTTGGGATGGGAGCTTGGATACTCATATGTAACGAGTGACTACCATGCAGCAGACAAAACATGCCTATGAAGCAGTTATGATGATTAACACCATCGTGCAAGCGAGGAAACCAACACGGAAAGTGGGTAAGGCCTTCTCTAGGTTCCCAGAGCTGGTATGTGGCAGAGCAAAAGATGCAAACCTTGATGGGATGGCCAGGCCCCAAGAACCATGTTCTTCATCAGGGAACTGTAATACAATGCTGGACACCCTGTAGGTTCCTTCTATGCCATTGTTTTATGATTATAAAATGCTAATAATTTAAAAGAATACCCTGAAGTTCCCAGGAGAAAAGGCGATTTATACAATGTTAAAAATTAATGGCCTTCATTTCAGTTGACATAGGATGGTGATTTTTATCCCATGCAAGAATTTTTTTTAATTTTTTTTTATTTTTTGAGATAAGAGTCTCACTCTGTCGCCTAGGCTGGAGCGCAGTGGCGTGATCTCGGCTCACTGCAACCTCCGCCTCCTGGGTTCAAGCAATTCTCCTGCCTCAGCCTCCTGAGTAGCTGGGATTACAGGTGTGTGCCACCACACCCAGCTAATTTTTTTGTATTTTCAGTAGAGACGGGTTTTCACCATGTTGGCCAGGCTGGTCTTGAACTCCTGACCTTGTGATCTGCCCACCTCGGCCTCCCAAAGCGCTGGGATTACAGGTGTGAGCCACCGCACCGGCCCCATGTAAGAATTATTAAAGAGGGTGTGGCAGGTCTGTGATTCTACTAAAAAGATACCAAAAGGTGCTCTTAAATAATATGATGGACTCTATTTCATTTCTCTTCAGGAGAACCAGCATGACCCTATCAATGTCTGTGGAAAAACCATCCTGCCTCCTTGTCACTTTCCCCACAAGACCAAAACCGGCTCACTGCATTCCTCCTCTCTCTTCAAACTCTAAGGTAGTCCAAAGCCTTTCAAGGGAGATTTCTTTATTATTCCCACACCCACCTCCATCAGGATGTGATCACGTGTTGCCATCTCACCAAATAATGGAGACAGTGCAGAATCAATTACCAGATAAAGGGAAATATTAAACCAAACATGAACACTGTCTGAGGGGCCAGTGTCTGGACAAGTGACCTCACGTTTGCTGCAACATACTGAACACTTACGTTCCCCCCAAAATCATGTTAAAACCTAAGCCCCAAAGTGATGGTAGTAGGAGGTTGGCCTTTGGGAGCGAACTGGGTCATGAGGGCGGAGCTCTCATGATTGGGATTCCTGCCCTTACAAAAGAGACCCTGGAGAGCTAGCCAGTCCCTTCCACTACGTGAGGACACCGCAAGAAAGTGCCATCTATGAATCAAAAAGCAGACCTCACAAGACACTCAATCTGATGGGGCCTTGATCTCAGAATTCCCAGCCTCCAGAACTGTGAGAGATCAATGTCTCTGTTGTTTATAAGCCACCCAGTTCATGGTATTTTGTTAGAGCAGCATGAATTGGCTAAGACACTTGCCTTCTATGTTTGGTTCTGGTAAGTTTCCTCCCTGGAACACCTGGAACCAATTGTAAGCATCCAGAAGGGGAGAAGTGGATATGAGGCATGAGACTTAGCCAAAACAAGGACATATCAACTAACAAGAAATGCAAGGACCCTCAAACCAGCTGACCCATAAATGCCTAGACTAAGCTCCACCGAGGTGAAGGCGCTGCTCTTACTCTTTGCTCCCTGTGCATTTCACTCTTTGCTGGAATACAGGAGGCCATGTCAGTGGGATGACATCATGCCACTTCCAGGGCCCACCCAGGCATCACCTCCCATCTCGCCATTTGTCACCACCATCCTCTATCATCCTCTTACTTCACACCAGTGACATTTTGGTTATGCAGCAGGGGACAGGTGATTCTTTTTTTTCTCAAAAGGCCAGAAATCTACTCGGTGCACAGGCACCGAACAAAAAACAAAGTGAACAAGAGAGGACATTAACCACACTCATGGAGCGCAGCGTCAAGGAGATCCACATGGTCAAGACAGCAGCATAAATAAATCCTCTTAAATCTCTGATGGAGATTCAGAAGCCAGAGGTTTTCTGGGTGACCCTGGGCACGTCTCCTAAACCTCTTCATCATTTTGTTATCTCCTTCCTGACCACTATAAAGGGGCATTATGGAGGACCCCTAATAATTATGAGCCCTCTATAAAAAAGGTAAATTAGCGGAAACCACCACCACAAAAAGCCTATAGCCGGGCAACTTCCTTTCCCCAAGCAGACGCCTCACACAGGAAGCAGAGTGCCTTGTTGGGCATATTAAAACCATGCCTTTGTATCACATTTACCACCCCGGCTGCAAAAAATGCTCGTAAAGCCATCACGGGAGGACTAGTAGCTGCCAACCGCTTCCTTTGCTCTCAGCCTGCCGAGAGAGTCAGCTATCCTTCTCTGCTGAATGCTCTTTTAATTGCACAGCCCACTTTATTAGCTGCCTTGACCTCCAATAAAAGCTTCGGCCTAACAGTGTCTGAAACCTGGAGCAGGATGTCTACTGCGTTACCACCTTACGTGCCGCCTTCAGGGCCTCCACAAAGTGCTTGTACGTGTGCACAAACACACACGCACACACACAACATGGCCCATTAGAAAGTCTTGAGTGCATGGACAAACTTATGGGCAAAGAACAAGAGGAGAAATAAAGGATAGAATGTCTGAGGACACAGGCAAGCTTGTATGGAGGTTTTTGCTGTGAGTTGGATGTGTCTGGCTACAGAATGCTCCATTCACGCCCTGGTAAGATACGTGCAGAGAGGTCAGTGGAAGGACGAGGAGGGGGGCACCAACTGGTATTCCTATGGCTCCTGCTCCTCTGTGCCTGTTCTCAACTCTGCTCCAAAGCCATCATGCGTTCTGGGCTAGTTAAACAAAATGAAGTTCTGGTTTCAATAGCTGTATTCCCTGAATTGTGTTTAGACTCAAACACAAAGTATTAGATTTGAAATAAGAGTCAGGGAAACATTCCCCAGGAAGTAGATATTTTAAAGAGGCAACGCTGGCGAAGTGATGAAAGAGAAAAATAAAATCGATGATAACTGCATGGGCCTCGTTGTCTCAGTGGGCAGCTACCTGCTCCATCCTTTCCCAGACCACAGCATCAAACACTACAGGGCATTAAACCCACATCAGGGGCATGTGATATGTACATACTGGCCTAACCAATATGGCTCTGTCTAGGCATTTGAAAGAGCAGAAAAAAAAGAAATCAAAGGGAGCAAAAAGATTTTGGAAAAAAATGAGATGAAGAATGAATACAATGTTTAGAGTTCTGGTGTTCCTATGTTGCTACTCAGGAAAAACTCTTCATATATTATTTCTAAATCCTAATCAATATGGCAGAACTTCTGATGTAAAACTAACTACAAGACATCCTTATTTCTAAGGCAATACTTTTCTTCAAATACTCCTTGCTAAATTGCTCTTCTAGAATCAATTGTCCTTTCGTTTGTCTAAGTTTATCTCTGCTTACAAACACAGAAGACAGTAAAACAAATAGCTTTATTAAGAAACAGGAAGAACCCTGTCAGTCAGTTTATGATCCGAATTCCAAAAGCAGATGCATCAGCAACGACAGCGCTACTGGTCCCTCCGCTTGCCTTCCGGTCCCTCCGCTTGCCTTCCGGTCCCTCCGCTTGGCTGGACAAACAAGGAGGTCGCTGCGGCTGACTGCAGATGGGCTGGCCCACAAATATGGCGGCCCACAAATATGGCAACCCACGGCACAGCTTCAGCCAGAAAACCATCTTAGATTTTGCCAAGCACATCCCTGTGGAATCTGGGTTCACGGAGTGGACTCCCAAAGCCTTAGGTCTTCTCTTCAGCTTCACAGAGACTCACAGGCTTGGGAGAAGCTTAGAGCCCACCGACTACCATGCTCTTAGATTACAAAAGAAAAATCAAGCACAGGCCAGCCAGGTGACTCTCCCAAGATGCTTGTTAGTGCTGGAAGCAGGACTGCACCTCTGTCCCCAGATCCAAGGACAGTTCTTTTTGACCTAAGTATCTGGGACTGTAGACAACCTCAGATGCTTATACCACCCATTTCTTTGTTTTCTCGCCCTCTCTCTCATCCGTCCTCCTTTTCCTCCCCTCTTATTCCTCTCCTTTCTAGCCTCCTCCCATCTATCCCTCGGCCCCCATCACCACACTGCCTGTCCTGGTAAAGGACACCTGATGCTCTAATTCCCAGCCATGGTACCATGGGGAAGACACTCTGCCACCTGCTCAGGACTGAGACTTCCCGCTGTGCAAAGTTACACAACTGAACTGGGCAGGTGATTATTTTTTTTAAACGATGGTGGCTGCTTCTAGTTGTTTGCCTGAATTCAGTTGTTTATTTTCTGTACAACCATTTGGTTAGATAGCTCGACAGCTTTTGGTGCTGGTTGTTATTGCTGGCTTCTAATCAGTTAATAGGTGAGTCTCCCGTTGTTGTGTGAAGCCACCAGTTAGGTGGAGGAAGGGCTGGAAAGTAATGATTATAACCCCAAGGAAAGCAACCACTCTAAATAGGATGATAGTGTTTCATGGGGAAGTGTAGCTGCTCTTCACTGCCAACTCAAAGATGAAATTACACTGCAGAAAAACCTCAAGTTCTATCAGTTCCTAGGTTAGCTCAGAAAAAAAAATCCTGAATTAGCAATTACAGATCTCAGACATCACTTAGATAAGGACGTATCAAAATAAAAGTTTCTATTTGTCACCCCTTTGATAGAAAGGTGGATTTTATTATTTGCAGCTCATGCTTTCAAGCAAAAAAAATTTATATAAAAAGAAAGTTTACATGTAAGAACAATCAAAGATTTTAAAACCATGCTGTGTGGAGAGCTAAAATTTGTTCCAATAACTTTTCGTGGTTGGCAACAGTATTGAACTTAAGCTCCAATAAGTAGAAAAGGAAAATAAAAATAGTCCCTCAGCTGTAACCTGGTCTATAACACTTAAGATATATTTATAGTTCTGCGTATTAAAAAAAGAAAAACTTACTCTACCCTCAGAGCCTTCTGCTTTGCTAACCTCTATAGCAACGTTCAGAATATCTCGTTTTTTTGTATTATTGCTCACAGGATCCCTTTCCCCCACAGTCAACTCCAGCCCCGAGAGCTGATGTATGTGCAAGAAATTCTGCTTGGTGGGGGAGGGTGACTTCTGTATTTCCAGACTTCCCATGGGGTCTGGTTGGAATGGATGTGATAGGATCAGCGAAGTACAACTGCAAAGAAAACCGTCTGAGAAAGATAAAGCTGGATTGGAAGGCAGATAAGCCCAAATTCCTGGTGCGGCTCAGATCTGCACATCGCATGCGCAGTCACTGGAGGAAATCTGCTCTCCCTCATTCCCCGGAGCCAAAACGCCAAATGCCACATCTGCAAGGCTCCCTGGAGGGGCTACGAGAGGGGCCGGGCTTAAAGAAGGGATTTCCATCTGTGACAGAAAAAAGTCTCAATCCATATTCATGGCACCTCAATCTAAAGGAGTCGCTGTTTACATCAACTGAGCTCCCTTAAACTTTCTGCGGCGACAACTCTACGAATGAATAAGTATGAGATGCTTTATCCACTTGGAGGTGAAGAAACAAAGACGCACTGAACGCTCTCATTTTCTCTGACTGCTGTTTCTCCATTTTGGTGTCAGATGGAAGGAAGGGAGGAAAAAAGGAAGGAAAGAGGGAAGGAAGGAGGGTACGAATCTTTTATGAAATTCAACTTCCTGTGGAAAGTCATTGGAATAATAACAGAAAGCGATAGCTGAATATCATCTCACAATTTCACCTAATCTTCACTATCCTCCTGGTGGGGCTCTGTCATGACCCCCCTGTAGAGATGAGAATAACCAGGTTTGGAAAGACCAAGCCTTGCCCAAGGTCACACTCTAAGTGATGGAGCCTAGTTTTTATGAAAGTCCGTTGATTCCAGTCCTTCATTTTAAGATAGTAAGAGCCTCAAGAAGTGGATCTCTGGTAACTCAGTGTCCTCAGCAACTCAAATGCTGCCTGAGATGTCCTCACCTCTCAATCTACTCCTGGACACAGTGCCATTGGCTTTCTCCAGGGCACCAGAAATTCTTCCAACAAAGACATCCAATGACCTCCTCCTTGCCAGTTCAAAGAAAACCTCAGTCCTTACTTCCTTGACCTCTCCAGGGCATCAGACCTTTTGTCACCCCTATTCCCTGAAGCTCACTCCTTCCTCAGTTCCCATGACACTGCCTTCTCCTGGGTTTTCTTCCCTCTTTTCCACTCTAGAGTGCCAACAGGAGCCCACTGGACCATTCCACCTCAAGCTGTAGAGACCCCAACCAAGTTAACATTCACAGCCATCCTCCAACACTGGACTCAAAATAACAAAACCCCTTCTCTGCTTGTATTCTTCATCTCCATAATTGGCAGCACCACCCACACACTTTCCCTGGCCAGAAACCTGGGAGAATGCATCATCTTCTCTCCCTCTGCCCCATATCTCAGCAGCTCCCCATGGCGGGTTTTCCACATATGATATGGGTCAGGCCCGAGCTGACTCTCCCTTCCCTCTGCACTGCCCTAGTTCAGTCTATGTCATTCTTCACTCAAGTCACTGTAAGGGGCCTCCCAACTGGTCTGGTCTCGGTGACACCACTCTTCCAACCCATCTTCTTGCTCATTCTCACAGCAATCTTTTTTTTTTTTTTTTTAGACGGAGTCTTGCACTGTTACCCACACTGGAGTGCAGTGGCATGATCTTGGCTCACTACAACCTCCACCTCCCGGGTTCAAGCGAGTCTCCTGCCTCAGCCCCCTGAGTAGCTGGGATTACAGGTGTAGGCCACCATGCCCGGCTAATTTTTGTATTTTTAGTAGAGACGGGGTTTCACCATGTTGGCCAGGCTGGTCTCGAACTCCTGACCTCAGGTGATCCACCCGTCTTAGCCTCCCAAAGTTCTGGGATTAGAGGCAGGAGCCACCGTGCCTGGCCAGCAATCTTTTTTAAATGCATATCTGATCATTTCACTCCCTTCATGAGTGCCCTCCAATGGTTGCCTACGTCCTACAGCATAAAGTCCAGCCTATAGCCTGCAAGGCCTTGCATCCTCCACCTGCCTCCTTTCCATCCTGTCACGCACTCATGCACACACTGTGTATGATGACAATGTGCGACTTCAGTTCCCTGTATGTACGGGGCACGCATCACCCCTTCCGTGGCCTATGCCTGCTGTTTCCTGTGGCTGACAATGTGCGACTTCAGTTCCCTGTATGTACGGGGCACGCATCACCCCTTCGTGGCCTATGCCTGCTGTTTCCTGTGGCTGGAACACTTATGCTCTGCCACATTCCTTGCCTGTCTCTGACACTAGACTGTGAGTTGCTCCAGGGCAGGAATGTTAGTATTTTTCCTATTTGGATTATAACATATAGTGCTAGAGCTGGCACATAAACAGGAATCAAAAATGTTCATTGGCATATGAATATCAAAGCAAAAGCAATAAATGAAATATTAGCAAATTGGATCCAGAAGCATATTTTTAAAAATGCACTGTGGCCAAGTGGGGTTTATTATGGGAATATAAAGATGGTTCACTATTAGAAAATCAATAATAGTCATTCACAATATTAACAAATCTAAGGAGAAAAATTACATGGTTTTGTCTCTAAATACTGAAAAGACATTTGGCAAAATATAATACCCATTCCTGATAAAACACTGAAGTAGGAATTGATGGATATTTCCTTAACTTTAAAAAATACAGACAGATCTCAGTCCAAAAGCCAACATCTTAATAGAAAAAAAATATACACATGCCCACTATATCACTATTATGTAACATTGTATCAGGAGTATTAGCCAATGTAACAAAAAAGAGAAAACAATTAGAGGCATAAAAATAGCAAAGGAAGAGAGTAATGATATCTGTATTTGAAGAAGACAAAATTTTTTGAAAACCCAAGAGTACCAATTTTTAAAAAATAAATGAATACAGTAGAATTTAATAAGGCAATGGGATATAAAACATATAGATCAATATCCTTCACATATATAATTATCAGTTAAAAGAGATAACGGAAGTGAAGACTCCATTTACAATAGCAACAAAAGCTATAATACCTAAGAAAAAGTTTAACAAGAAATGTACCAAGGCTATATGAAGAAACTCTTAAAAATTGCTAAAAGTAGACTTGTTCAAATGAAAAGGTATTCCATGTTCTTGGGAAAGCTTCCACAGCATAAAGACGCCAACTCTTCCCCAGGTTAATGTATACATTCAAAACGGTCCTAACCAAAAAAAAAAGAAAAAAAAAATTGGAGTTAGGCAAGGAAACTCCTAGAAAAAAAGGCACTGTTTGAGGGAGAGAGAGCTAGCCCTACCAAACACTAAAACATGCTACAGAGCTTCCATAATTAAAATAGTGTGGGCCCAGCACGGTGGCTCATGTCTGGAATCCCAGCACTTTGGGAGGTCGAGGCAGGCAGATCACTTGAGGTCAGGAGTTCAAGACCATCCTGGACAACATGGTGAAACCCCATTTCTACTAAAAATACAAAAATTAGCTGGGCATGGTGGTCCATGCCTGTATTTCCAGCTACTTGTGAGACTGAGGCAGGAGAATTGCTTGAACCTGGGAGGCAGAGGTTGCAGTGAGCTGAGATTGTGCCACTGTACCCCAGCCTGGACAACAGAATGAGAACATACTAGAAGATCCTGTAATAGGTCCAAATACAACTGTTTGATTTATGACAATGGTGGTATCTTCGATTAATGTGAGAAAGATACTTTTTTTTCACAAGAAAAAGTCCGCAAGTAATATGAATGTTTTAATAAAGTGGGGACAACTGGATAGACATTTAGAGAAAGATGAAATTTGATCTATATCTTTCATTATGCACCAAAATAATCTCTCAATGGATTAGAGATCTAAATATTAAAGGACACTATTTAAATACTAGAAGAAAACATAGGTGAGTTCCTTGAGACCTAGAGGTGGACAAACATCTTTTTAACAATAACTCATTTCTAATTTTCTTAGACAGGTTCTGGAGCAGTTCCCAAGGCAATGGTAAGCAAATGATGGATACAAACTGAGTTGATATCTTGAAAAATATTTCAAAAGTACGTTAGGAAGACAGGTGTATCCCTAATCCTTCTGCATCTACACAAATGTACTTTAAAGTAAGATATTTCTGCCTGTAATCCCAGCACTTTGGGAGGCCAAGGTGGGTGGATCACGAGGTCAAGAGATCATCGAGATCTCAGCCTGGCCAACATGGTGAAACCCCATCTCTACTAAAAATACAAAAATAGCTGGGCATGGTGGCGGGCTCCTGTAGTCCCAGCTACTCGGGAGGCTGAGGCAGGAGAATCACTTGAACTGGGAGGCAGAGGTTGCAGTGAGCCAAAATCACGCCACTGCACTCCAGCCTGGGCAACAGAGCGAGGCTCCGTCTCAAAATAAATAAATAAATAAATAAATATTTCTGATGGGTGCACATAGGTGTAAAAGGGCGATTGGGAGCACATTCTAAACAGTGCTCCTTCACCACAATAACACCATAGACGAGACACAGTAAAGAAACGATGCTGATGAACAGCTTGTGACTCCAGAGAGTGGTAAAAAGGAAATGTGTCTTGTATTCCTGCAAAATGACCAAGAACCCTCACAGACACCAGCCAATTTGCAATCTTTTTGAGGACAAAACAGAGCAGAGGGGTGGCCGCCCTGCCGATGGGGCGCTGAAATGGCCAGCTGAAGAACTCTTCCTCGCAGGTCAGGACGGAGCCCTCGGGCAGTGTTTTCTGTTTAGTAAGGGATGACAGCAGGGTCTCCACTGAGCGCATGTAAATACAGGAGGTTCCTTTCCCTGCCCCTTGCATTCCAGCCAAGACAATTACTCATCTGGGAACCTGACAGTCTCATGTACTTTCCCCCAACTCCCCGCTCACCCAAAGAAAAATTCCCATCTGTGAGCCCAGGAAAAACAATAACCATCCCGAGCCGGTGCCTCTCACCCAGTCAGTCCTACTCATAGTGACCCTCGACAGCTTTTGGGGGAAAGTGTGATTGGATTTCTCTGTTTCTTGCATATTTTTTCTTCATGCTTCCTTCTGTGATCTTAACCACATCAAGAACCTGGCATTTCACGGTAAAAAAGAAAAAATCACGTTCATCTTCATTTTAATATGTGAGATGATGTGTGTGTGTGTTTCAGTGCAGTTCCTGGTATGTAGGACAACAGTAGTTAGCCATTCATTACATCATTATTATTATTACTATCATCACTATTGTTGGCCCACGAATGGTGCAATCTGTGATATGGTGCCAAATAACAAAAGGCAACTGATGTTGCCTCCATTTTAATTGACTTAATCCTTCCAAATGCTGACAAACTACCAGCCTCAGCCATTTAAAAATCACATTTCTAATGTAGTAATCCTATCTGCAATGGGTGTGGAAGGAATTATTGCAGGCCAGGGATTTTTGCAAAGTGAATTAAGTCACTATAAAAACTGACCATGTTGCTTCACAATTAATAGTCTAGTAGAATGAACTGCCATTATTCCACAGCTTGCTAAGCCTTAAAAGAGATTACTGCTCACATGTCCCTCCTGGGAATGTTTTATAAACTCCCAAAATGTTTCAGAAATTTTCAAATGATAAACGCTACGGACTTTTCATGGCTGCTATTATCTACTAACTGCTCCTTTATCTAAAATACTTCTGATATGAGAAAGACTCAAATGAAGCTTTTTGAAAATAGCCACATGTCCTTAAAAGAAAGAGAAGATTTCAGCTAGAAGTCCCTTATAATTAATAAGTACTTGAAATGCAATGTCTGTTTTATCCTATCTATAAAATGTTTTATGATGGCTTTTGGGGGACTTTTTGCATCTAGTTATTTTTTCATACCCATCTTTTGGAGCTGGCAAAATACAGAAATATGTGTGTGGGGATATCTATATCTCCCCAAGTCTAGACTTACTTGGTCTCTGGCTATTTAGAGTCCACGTTTGGCATTTTTAACCCCTATGACGCATTCCTTTCTTTCATCTCTGTGATTCCTGGCCACACTTCTCAGTATGTCTGGCTAATCTTCCTGATATTTCTGGGGCATAAATGGACTCAGAATATCTGACTGAGAAACAATCAGATAGGAACATAGTTCTGCACTTTTTTTTTACATAAAAGATCTTCTTTTATTGATATGGAAATGAACAGATGTCTGATAACCTTTTGCCAATCGGGAGCTTTACTGCTTACTCCGGGGAATTTCGTTGGGCTGATGTTTCCTAGGACTTGCCCAGTCCATTCAAAAGTCCTGTCACAGATATCAGAATGATCTAGGCTAGCCCAAAATTGAGCAATTCGTTCCTTGGCCCCTATTTCTGGCTCAGTGCCTTGACTGTCTATAAAACAGGAATGATGCTCTTACCATTGGACATGAAATGGTTTTGTATGTACACACTGGAACACTACAATGGGTAAAAGGGCCGCTCTCACTTGAAATCGCAACACTTTACATGTTCACATTCTTTCATCTGACCACTTCTCACCAGCACCAAAAGAGAAATGATATAAACCCACTAAGTACTTTTTGTACTGATCAAGGTAATAAAAGTCGACCTGAGTGTTTTACAGTCTGCCACCAAGCACAAACGTCTACTCACCAGGTAAGTTGCTACAGGAAAGGATGAATACAGAGTATCAACAAACAGAGCTATGTGAGCCCACAGCTGTCACTTCTACACGCCAGTCTTGAGATAGCCAACAACAAACAGTTTTATGATTAAATCTGCCTCTATGCTCCATCTCTTTCCAGAAAGCTCAGACTCGATGCATGGAAAACCAAACTCATGATCATCCTTCCCTCTGAGCTCCATCCAATTCCATGTCTCCTCCTATTTCCTACCTCAGCCAACACTATCCCCCACACTGTTACATTCAAATCATGTCATTTTCTACCATGAAGCCCTATCCTCCATTGGAGTGCTCAAAATAGGATGGTTCTTCTCAGGCCACCAGAGCCAGGCACTAGCTCATGGGACCAACCAGATACCCCGAATGCGCCCTCTACTACATCACCTCCCCTCCTTAAACTGTTCCAAAGACAAAACTGGGGGGATTTGACAGGGCTTGCTACCTACCAACAGGCACAGTGTGAGAACTCATACGGCAGCATGTTTACAAAATATACAGATGAAATTAGAAACTGACAGGGGTAATAACTTACAAGAAAAACCTTAAATTCTGTAAAACACAAATCTAACAGAATCTTAGTTCATTAATAATCATCAACTCTCATACCTTTCTCTAAAGAATGAAACCTTACCTTAGATCATTTTAATGACATTTTAACAGTCTGAATCATTTTTTTCCTGAGCATATTAATAGGAAAGTTGAAAATCAGAGAGGAAAACTAATTTACCCAATGTCACAAAATAAATAAGTGGTGAAGGAAGAACTAAAACCAAATCCATCCTAAAATAATAGGGTTCCTGGATGTGCTATTCTGCTTTTCACTTTTCAATATCTACCTAGGAGACATTTAATAGCACCTAGTAGAATTTAACACTCTATTTAAGAAAATATTTCCCAATGAAGATAAGCATCTTAAGCAAATTACAAAGATGATTTTTGTTAATTACCCCTCAAAAACATGTCTTTATCTTCCAGACTCTTACTCTTCGAGCAAACTGAGGGAACTACATGTTGGAGTCACAGTGATGCCTCTTGTTCTAATGAAACTTAACTCCTTCTGTGCCTGAGGGCTACAGTGGTCCACAGTTTGTTCATTAATATTGCACCGGGAAGAAGAACGGTCTTATCCAAGTTATATGGCCTCCATCCATGGTGCAGCAGAGAACACGGCAACTGTTTGGCTATAATGTTGCAAATGCTAAAGGTATAATGGAAATTGTACCTAAATGCAAGGTAGGAATGCTTAAAACACACACACACACACACACACACACACAATTATTCACAAAGGCTTGAAGAAATTTTGTAGTTAAAATTGAGGCCCCACATCTCATTACTAACAATGAGCTGATGCAAAGCACCCTTCTTCCTGGCTAAGCCCTGTCTATGCCCTTGCACCAAATGTCACGCTTTATGGTGCTGCTTCACACATAAACCTCAGGCGACTGTGATACTATGTGACATTCACATATGCACTTAAAGTGATCCCCTGTGACTGCCCCCATGACTACCAGGTCTTCTCTAGATGTCCTTGGATCACTCTAAGTCATTGTAGAGCACGGGGGTTCAGCAAATCCAGTGTTTCTTCTGGGGCCATCGCCTCACTGTGACAATACAATCAGTTTACCAACAAGAGTTTTACCTCATCACATACATAAAATTGGCAAATATATTGAGCTGCCTCCCATAACACTGTGAGTGAATGTTCCAGGCTGTTTCTGTAAAAACAAAATCCTAGCTGGTCACAAGACTCCATAAAACATGATGGATGCATACGAGTTTCAACATTTGTTTCTTCGGTAGATTTTCCTTCCCCTCCTCTTTTTTTAAATGAGAAGAGTGTATCTGGATTTACCTTTGCGTATAGGAACACTCAATGCCACAAAAAGCCTATTATAAGAATGGGTCCTCAAGAAAGGTCTAAAATAATTTGGAAGGCTGTAACGTATTAGGACTGCCAAATATCAGCTATTAGATCTTTAAGAACCAAGGTTCTTCCATCTTTATCAGATGCTCCCGTCCACTTCAACAACCTCACAGCATCCTACATTCCCTCCACGAATGTGAAGACATTGTGAACTGCGCATTTCGTGGTTGATATGTCTGTATCCTCCACTAGAATATAAGCTCCACGTGGACAAGGACTGCATGAATGGACCTTGTATTTTCATTGCTGTGCCTAGCAGTGCTCGGATGGGGCAGAAAATCAATGAATATTGATGAAGGATCACGAGAGCAAATAAATCTGTGAATGAAGAAATGGTGTTAAATCGGAAGGTCTAGCATGCAAGATCGAAATAAGCTTTTTGATTCCCTGAGATTGATCCTCGGGATGTCATGGCAGATGTATCAAACTACAAAAACAGTGCACTGACAACCATCCACGAGTTCATTGTTCTTGAGCTAAGTTCTGCATTCACAAAACCAATTCTCCTGGTGGTTATTTTCCCCATTTTAAATTTCACAGCGTCTGTGGGCATTTGTTGAATTTAGCCCTTGCCTATGAAAACGTCAACGTCTGCAACAGCAGACACGGTCATTCCTAAACGCCTACTCGAAATCACAGTATTTCATTTCTAAAGTCACGGAAATAATAAACCGGATATTGACGTTGAACCAACAGTGTCAAAAACCTCTACAGCAATCCACTCTATTTCCTTGATATTGCTCTCTAACCACTGATAAAAACTCTTTGAAGTGGAAGAGTAAATATTATCATTTGATAGTACTTGGACCCAACAGTGCAAATACAATTGCATTGTTACCCTCTGGGGGCTCCGGCCAGTCACACACCGCGGGCAGGGTTGCTATGGAGGAACCAGTGTGCTTGGCGCAGGAGCAGGCCAGGAGGGAGCACTGCTCCGAGGAGCTACCCGCCTCTGGATCTTCCCCAGTCATACACACAGACTGACAAGGGGGAAATGCTGGCTTTCGAGTATGTTTCTGTTTCTGCAATCGCGGAAAGGATGGACCACAAACAGGCAGTGGGAAATGCCAGCTCCAAGCGTCAGCTTGCTTTTCCACTCCCGCTGACATTTTTGTAAAGGATCACGGGTGGGGGTGGGGAGAAACATCGACAGCGCAGCCTGCAGTCGCCAGGGAGAGCTGGGAGGGGAGGCAGGAGAGACCACCTGGGGGCCTCCCCCGTGGGCCGTGAGGCCTGTGGCCACGGGCGCCCCTGCGCGCTCGGGACTCGGCCGTCCTAACCCCCGGGCGGCCTGGCTGAGGAAGGTGCATGGGTCGCCCCGCGTGCCAGAGCCCCGTGAGGTGTGGAGCAGCCCCAGCGCCCCCGGGGACCCTCGCGTGGACCCGGGGCGCAAGGTCTCGGCGCACTGAGCAGCTGCTGTGGGTGGCGGCCCGGCCCCGCCCTCCCGGCGCCTCCCCAGCCAGCCCCGCGCGGCGCTCACCTTGCCCGGGAAGGGCCCCGGGAGGAGCAGCTTCAGGGCCTGCCTCTTGAGCTCCACCAGGCGGGCGTTGCAGTTCTCGCACCAGACGCCGCGGTCCGAGCCGGGGGAGGAGCCGCCGCCGCTGCCGGAGCCCGGGGAGCCGGTGCCGAAGCCGGGCGAGCCGCCCAGGGAGCCCGGAGAACTAGTGCCGATGCCGGGGGAGGCGGGTCCCGGGGAGCCGGTGAAGGAGCTCGGGGACGAGGTGCCCGAGCCGGGAGACGGGGTCCCCGAGGAGCCGAGCGCTGAGCCCGCACCCTCAGGAGTGGGCCGGCTCCCGGCGCGCGACTCCTCGTATGCTTTCCGGTACCAGCTTTCCGGGGAGAAGGGCGCTGCGGGCTTGGTGGGCGAACAGACTTCATTCACCTGCGGGGAAGACACGCCGGTATCAAGGGCCGCAAGGCGGCGGGCTGCAGCGCCCGGGGGCTGGGTCATACGTGCGCCACCAAGTGCCCGCTCGAACCGCCCACGGGAGCTGGCTGGGGACCTCTCCAAGCCCTGCGGCCAAATCGCCCTCCATCTGTCTCGTTAATTGTCCTTAAGTGAGTCCCCACCGCCCGGGTGACCCCTGCGCTGGTCCCGGGTGGCCTCCTCCTGGGGTCAGGACGAGGACTCGCTCGGGGCGGTTTGCACGGCTTCTGCAAGCCCGGGTGGGGGGGACCCATAGGTTCAGTGCCCCACGCTTTTGAAGCCGGCACCTATCCCAGCAAGTACCCAGGAACAAAATCCCGGAAGACCCTATGGGGGGGTAAGGGGAGGGCTGTGATTTCAGGATTTTTATTCCTACGGGGTCCAACTCTCCGGATACTGCAGGTAAACGAGAGGCTCTCCCGGCTCCGACTAAACGATCCGAGGTACGGCCAAGCATTCAGGGAAACCCTCCCCTTCGGCTTCACTCTGCCGAGAAGCGCAGGAATGCCGCAAAAGTTACGAGTGCGGGGAAAGGAAGGAACGCGAGGACTGAAAAAATTCCGAGAGCGAGGCGAGTGTGCGGGCGTCCCCGCGGCAGACCCGCCTCCGCGCACTCACAACCCCGCCAGCCCCGGGGGCGCCTCTGCAGCGGGGGAGAGCTCGGGGCCGGGGCCGCTCGATCCCGGGGAAAGGCGGACCCCGCCGAGCTGGGTCTGGTAACGCGTCTCCGCGTCGCACCGCCACTACTTACCCCGTATTTCTTGCCCCTGGCGGAGACCGCCAGCCTCTCTTTATTCCCAGCTACCGAATTCATGGTGGCTTTTCCGGAGGAGAGGATCTGCAGGTTCCACCGACGCTACATCAGAAGGTCCCCCGCCCGCCCCAGAGGCGACCCCGGCTGCAGGGGGCTGGCGCTCGGCCCCCAGGGCAAGGTTTCCTCAGCGGTGGGGCGGGAGGCAACGAAAGCAAATGGACCCACAAGTAACAGCTCCGGTCTGCAGAGAGGGTTGGGGCCGCGGGTTTATTCTTCTCTTCCAAGCATGCTTTTCCTCATCCCCTCTGCCTCCTCCAGCCGCACGTTCTCTTGTCACGGCCACAGCCCCACAACTGGCATCTTCTTCAGGCAAGTCGGTCCGCGCTCCCGCACGAGGGAAGGGAGGGCTGGAGTCGGGGCTCGCGGCCGCTGCGGGAGGTGGGCTGGGCGCGCCGAGCCCAGCCGAGCCGGCTGCGGGAACTTGTCTCCTTCACCGAGCTTGGTAACTGAGTTCAAAGAAATTCTCCCAAAATATAAAGATCCAGACTCGGGGAGGAGCCTCGGCGTGTCGCCGAGCCAATATCCGCCGGCCCGTTTCGCCTGACAGTTGCGCGAGGGCCGGGAGAGGGGCGGCTCCGCGTGGCCCGGGAGCGGTCGGCGGTCAGAGCGCGCGTGTGCGCCCGGGCGCGGCGCGGAGGAGCCTCGGGAACCTGCCGCCCTCGCCGCGCCGGCCGGGATCCATTTTATGTGGCGGGGCTCGTGCCTGACAGTGCGAGGCCTGGAGCCGGCCGGGGCGGGGGCGGGGATCGTGGATCTCGCGGCGTGCGGGGAAGTTCCTGGCGCGCCGCCCGGCCCGGGGCTAATGAAGCGCCGCTGCGCGAGCCTGGAGCTCAGGGGCCGCGCGAGCGAGCGCGGCTGGACGGAAATGCGGCGCCCCAGCCCCCCCGCCCCCAAGTGCTTTCTCTTCCCGACAAGGCTTGCAGGTCTGCCTTTGAAACGCCGTGCGAAAGGGATTGAGTCACAAACAAGTCCACAAACATGCCGGGTCCTCCCCCCGCCCTTTGTTCTCGGAGACCTGCCCGGCAAACCTTTTCTGGAATTGCCCTGCCGACCCCGGGCCGGCCGGGGGCCGCCCTCCCCGACCGCAGCCGCAGGACTAGGGCCCTGGGTCCCCCGCCCGCCCGCCCGAGCCCCGGTCTGGGATGGACTAAGCCGCCCGGGACCGGGACAGGTGAGCCTGGGGACCCAGCGGGCCGCTGCCGGGCGGGGGAAACTGAGGGCTTCGCCGCGCTGCACGCGGACGACTCTGGCCTGGAGAGGGTGGCGCGAGCCGGCCTTGGCCTCTCCTTGCGGGGCATCGGCCCCCTCGCCCCCCGCCGCCCGTTTCCTCCTGCGCCTGGGCCCCGCGGGGTCTCCGGAGCACCCCGTCATCGCTCCCTCTCCGATCGCCCCCCAGTCCCCCGGCGCGGCGCCGGGGAGCGCGGGAAGCCGGCGTCTGCCAGGCTCCACACGTGGCTGCTCTGCGGTGTCACTTTTCATTTCCCGGGAGGACATTACTTCTGGTGAACCAGCAGGTCTGTTTTGTTGTGACCTTTAATTAACACCCCGCGAGACG
>NW_016804791.1:1465908-1546212 GCF_001698545.2 Rhinopithecus bieti | reverse complement strand
GGCCCTGGGTCCCCGCCCGCCCGCCCGAGCCCCGGTCTGGGATGGACTAAGCCGCCCGGGACCGGGACAGGTGAGCCTGGGGACCCAGCGGGCCGCTGCCGGGCGGGGAAACTGAGGGCTTCGCCGCGCTGCACGCGGACGACTCTGGCCTGGAGAGGGTGGCGCGAGCCGGCCTTGGCCTCTCCTTGCGGGGCATCGGCCCCTCGCCCCCCGCCGCCCGTTTCCTCCTGCGCCTGGGCCCCGCGGGGTCTCCGGAGCACCCCGTCATCGCTCCCTCTCCGATCGCCCCCCAGTCCCCGGCGCGGCGCCGGGGAGCGCGGGAAGCCGGCGTCTGCCAGGCTCCACACGTGGCTGCTCTGCGGTGTCACTTTTCATTTCCCGGGAGGACATTACTTCTGGTGAACCAGCAGGTCTGTTTTGTTGTGACCTTTAATTAACACCCCGCGAGACGGCCCTGGAAGGACCGGCCCGGCGTGGGGATCACGTGGGGTGTAATGGCATCTCCGCGCCCGCGGGGAGACCCAGCCCGCGGGTGGGCGAGGGCGCGAAGGACGTTCAGGGCTTTCTGGTCGCTGGCTTCCTTCTGAGCTGTGGACGAGGCAGGAGGGGGCAGGAAGACAAAGGTTCGGGGTTCTGGAAGCCTGGGGCCACACCCCCACTCTGCCTTCCTCGCGGAGAATTTCTTCTGTGCCTCTCGTGCTCTGCCCCCTCCTCCCCGGCTCCAGCTCCTGCGTGGGAATATTTCGCAGCCACCAAAGCAAGGTAAAAAGGTCAAAATGAAGACGTCAAGAACAGAGTGGACGTTTCCATTACGTTCCCACTTCCAATTTAAAGGCGAGCCTATCAATAGGGGACCTTAGGGGACAGGTACACCTCCAGGCAGCACGCGCCAGCTCCCACCCGCATCTGTATTCCGCGTCGGTTCCGCGGAACACATCATCACCATTGGCCACGCGCCGCTTATCAGCCAAAAAGCAGCGTGCGGTAGAAACGAGCCCGAGGCCGCGGGTGGGGAAGGTGGGGCGTCGAGGGGGGAGTGTTGGGGAGCTGCGCGATCCACCTTGGAGACCGGGGAGCCCACGGCTGCTCTGATTTGCATCTCGAAGTAGCTGGGGGCCCAAAGCTTCTTTGGTGGGCTCCGAGCGCCCTCTGTTGATCAAAGTTTACAACCGGAGGCTCTGCAAGAGTTTTTAAGAAGCTTTCAAAATTGATGTTTATGTAAAATGTATACACATAAGATGAAATGCACACATTTTAATTGTTCAGTTCTATGAATTTTGATAAATGTGTACTCTGCGTAGGTCACCACCTCAATCAACATCTATAAATTCCTGTCCCTCTTGAAGGTTATCTGCCTTTTCCCGGGCAATCCCCACCTCTCATAAGAAACTACTGTTCTGATTTCTATCACCATGGATTAGTGTGGACTGATCTGGAAGGGTTTTTAATTCATAGAATCCGTACAGCATGTACTCTTTGGGTTTGGCTTTTTAAACTTAACACAGGTTTTTGAGTTTCATGTTGTTGCTAGTATGGGTCTGTTTTCTATCTGTACTCTATTTCATTCTTCTGTCTCTCATGCCTTTTTTTGTTAATTGAATAACTTTTCAGTATTCCAGTTTCACCTCTCTGTTGACTTTTTAGCTCTCATGATTATAATACGGATTTTTGTTTGTTTGTTTTGTTTTGTTTTTTTGAGGCAGGGGCTCACTCTGTTACCTGGGCTAAAGTGCAGTGGCGCTATTATGGCTGACGGCAGCCTCCAACTCCCATGCTCAAAGGATCCTCTCTCCTCAGCCTCCCTAGTAGCTGGGACTACAGGTGCACACCGCCACATCTGGCTAATTTTGTTTTTTTTAAGTAGAGAGGAGGTTTCCCTGTGTTGCCCAGGCTGGTCTCAAGCTCCTGAGTTCAAGCTGTCTTCCTGCCTCCACCTTCCAAAGTGCTGGGATTATGGCATGAAACCACCATACCCGGCCTATAATACGACTCTTTAACATTTCATAGGCTACTTACAGTTAACATAGTGCCGCTTCACCTAAAATGTAACTTGCGGCCACTCCATCTTACCTTCTTCCTTTGTGCTACTAATTTGATGTGCTTTCCATCTACATGCATTATAAAACCCACAGTACAATCTTACCAATTTTACTTTAAACAATCTGTTGCCTTTCAGTGACACTAGAAAATTTTAAGTTTCTTATATTTACCCGGTTTTATCATGTCTGGGACTGTTTATTTATTTTTCCTTTAGAGCCAGGTTTCTAACTGGGTCATTTCTTGTAGTGTTTCTTATAGCGAGGGTCTCCTGGCAACATATTCTCTCAGATTCTGCTTATCTGAAAATGTCTTTCACTTTTGTGTTTGAAGAATAGTTTAACTAGATGTAGAATTCCTGATTGACAGTTGTTTTTCTTTCAACCCTTTGAGGATGTCATTCATTGCTTTTTGGCCTTCCTTGTTTCTGATGAGAGGTCAGCAGTGATTCATGTGGACATTCTCCTGTAGGTAATGTGTCTTTTTTTCTCGGAGTTCTTTCAAGATTCTTTCTTTGCCTCTGGTTTTCAGTAATTTGACTATAATATTTCTATATGTGTTACTTTTTGTATTTATCCTGGTTAGGGTTTGCTCAATTTCTAGGATCTATAAATTGATCTGTAAGTTTTTTACCAAATATGGGGGATTTTCAGCCACTACTTATTCAAATATTTTTTTCTGCCCTGTTCTCTTTTTCCTCTCCTTCTGGGACACCAATCACATGTTTGTTATTACAGTGCTTGATATTGTCTTATAGGTTATTGAAACTCTGTTCATTATTTCCATTTTTACCTCTTTACAGACTGAATCATTTCTATTGCTCCTTTATTAAGTTCAGCAACCTTTGCTTCAGCTGCCTCCAATCCACTGTTAAGCTGATGCAGCTGATCCAAAAATTGTGTGTCTGTGTGTGTGTGTGTCTGTGTGTGTTTCCATTTCTCTGTTCCCCCCACTTTAAATCCTTGAACCCTTGAACCTAGTTACAGTAGCATATTTAAAGTTCTTGTCTGAATTCCAACCTCTGACTCATTTGGGGTCGCTTTCTAGTAACTGATTTTTCTACTGACTGAGTCACATTTTCCTGTTTCTTTTCATATTCAATAAATTTTAACTGTATAATGAATACTGTAGATGCTACATCATAGAGATGCTAGATTCTATTCTCTTCCTTGAGGAGTATTGATTTTTGTTCTAGCAGACAAGTAAGTTACTGCTAGGTCACCCTGAACTTGAGGAGGCTTGGTTTTTTGCTTTCTTTGAGTGGTTCTAACTGGCTTTTGCCCTTAGATCTAAGGAAAAACCCTTAGTCCTGGGATGGTTCTTTAGGCCTGAGACGCCGCCCTTCTGCAGTGTCAGTAGAAAGCCTAACTGCTTTGCCAGTCCCCTCTGACTTGGAACTCAGACTCCAAGCTCTGCTTTGTGCACTAGACAGCACTTGCAGTCTCTGCTCAACTCCTTCACCATGCAGTTTCTGCCTTCTCTCGACTTCCTGCAGCTCTTCTGGATGTTCAGAGTTCAAATCTATCAGCCAGATTTGAGGGAAATTTTAGTGGATTTCAGGACTGCCTCAGTGTGGCGCTCTGCTTTCCTGGATTCTCCTTCCCCGTCTCCAGCTACTCTTGACAGCCCTGAACTTCACCATGGAACGCCTCAAACCCATACGACTGGCTTTTTTTCTTGTGGTCTAGTCACAGTGCTCAGCAAACTGGAAGAAGGGCCACATAACCCTTCTTTGAAGGATTAGATCTTTGAACCCCTTCCAGTCTCTGCCTGCTTCTGGCCATTCTCCAGGGCGCTTAAATAGGTTTGTCATTGTTGTCAGTCTGTAAGATTTTCATACATAAGATACTCACTAATTCTAGTTTTAACGGTGGCTTTTTTTAGATCTACCTTGGGCTTTTGGAATTCTTGTTGTTTCAAGGGTTTTCTTTCTATGAGTTAGCAGCCTGCAGCTATAATTTTATTCTCTATTAGACTGAGGAATTTCAATGTTGCAACTGAAATCTTTACTCATAGGTGAATGATATAGATTATAAATATACATGTATTTCTTCTTCACATTTGAGGATGCTAACAGTATTACTTCAAGATTTAGGTGGGAAAAGACACTCATTTTAAGAATGAAAAAATTATATACTGGCTTATAAAAGCCAAGAGCTTTTTTTTTTTTCTTTTTTGAGATGGAGTCTCACTCTGTTCCCCAGGCTGGAGTGTGGTGGCAAGATCTCAGCTTATTGCAACCTCCACCTCTCGGGTTCAAGTGATTCTTGTCCCTCAGCCTCCTGAGTAGCTGGAACTACAGGCTTGCACCATCATGCCTGCCTAATTTTTGTATTTTTAGTAGAGACAGGGTTTCACCATGTTGGCCAGGCCGGTCTTGAACTCCTGACCTCAAGTGATCTGCCCACCTTGGCCTCCCAAAGTCCTGGGATTACAGGCGTGAGCCACCGCGCCTGGCCGCCAAGAGCATCTATGAACATCAGTGTATTAATTCCATTGATATCCCTGGGTGAAAAGTGTATCTTTCTGGTGTATCCATGAGTACCAAGTGCAAAGAAAGCTAAAGTCCATTACCTGGCTAAGAATGAAATTGTTATTCCATATTCCTTGTTGCTTAATTATTAAACGGACATAACTTCTTTGGGAATGCCTCACAGGACTTTCATATCTCAGAGAATGCAACTTAGCTTTCCCCTTATTTATACCTCAGGGGTGAATAGATCATAAATTTTATAGCTAAAATATGTTACATCATTATGTTTTTGAAAGTCTGAAAGTATAAATCAGAAATTAAAAACCAGCCAGCTGCAGTGACTCACGCCTGTAATCCCAGCACTTTGGGAGGCCGAGGCACGTGGACTGTTTGAGCCCAGGAGTTCAAGACCAGCCTAGGCAATATAACGAGACCTCATCTTTACAAAAAATACAAAAAAAAAAAAAAAAAAAAAAAAAAAAAAAAAAAAAAAAAACGGGGTGTGGTGGTACGTGCCTGTAATCCCAGCTACTTGGGAGGCTGAGGGGAGGATCATTTGAACCTGGGAGGCAGAGGTTGCAGTGAGCCAAGATTGCATCACTGAACTCCAGCCTGAAGGACAGAGCAAGACTGTTTTAAAAAAAAAAAAAGGCTGGCAACTTCTAATTGCTAAGTTGAATGTACAATATAGCAGATTTCACTCCTCTTTAATATTTTGTTTTTGAAATAATTTCCGTATCAATTCAGGCACCAACATGCCAACAGAGCCAGCGCAGTGCATGTGCTGGAGACGGCTGTGTTTCTCCTTGAAGGATAATTAAAGCAGCTTACCCTGGCCATGTGGTATCTTGATGAATATGCAGACAATATTTGCATATGATCTTCTGGTGTTCTGAGGACCATATGATCATGCAGGGGCCACTAGAGAGTCGTCAGCAAGCTGATAACGTGAGTCTGTGTGCTTGGTCATTATTGTGGTATAAGAGGGGGGTTGTTATCCTGCAAGCGGAGAAGGGGTTTCCACTCTTGAAATATCATTTCAATCATTAATCATTTCAGCCTTATAAATTCCTTCCATGCTAAATTCCAAGCCTTGATTTCAGTCTGAAATTGAAAGTTCAGATGATGAAGGTATATATAGAGAAAAGATATGAACCAAATTTGTGTAGTCAGAGTGATAAATTTCTTTTGGTTGTTAATTTTATTTTGTTTTGGGGTTGGGGAAGAAAACTTTAAAAAGATTTTAAAAGACTTTAAGAAGATTAGAAAGAGTGAGGAGGATCAGACAGTGTGTGCTCAGCCCACTGACCTTGGGTTCCAGATGCTCACAACCTCGACCTGTGCTGCCACTTCCACAGAATAACCTGCTTTGCAAAGGGATCACAGCATCCAATGTAGCGCTGTTTATAATAGCGAAGGGGAGAAAAACAGCCTAAATGCACAAGAGTGGGGATGGGTTTAATAACTCACAGTCTAAGCCAGGCACAGTGGCACACACTGTGGTCCCAGCTACTCAGGAGGCTGAGGCTGGGGGATGTTTTGAACCCAGGAGTTCGAGGCTGCAGTGAGCTATGCTGGCACCACAACACTCCAGTCTGGCCAAAGTACTGAGTCCCCATTTCTTAAAAAAAAATAAACAACTTACAGTCTAGTCAGACAGTGGAATACCCTGCAGCCCTTACAAATGCTCATGAAAGAATAATGGAATGCAAAGATATTGATTATATATTAGTGTTAAGTTAAAAAGTAAAGTATATACAATATGATAATAATTCAGTAAAACGAAAAGATAATTACATACCTATCAGGAAAAAAAAAGATTAGATTTTAACACCAAAATATTAAAAGCATAACAATTCTTTGTGGGGAGTTGCTAATTCTAATTCTGTTTTCTTTTTACTTTTTTTGAGACAGGATCTTACTCTGTTGCCCAGCATGGAGTGCAGTGGCACAAGCATAGCTCACGATAGCCTTGAACTCCTGGGCTCAAGTGATCCTCCTTCTTCAGCCTCCCAAGCAGCTGGCAACCTCTAGTTGCTGGGCTACAGGCACACACCACCATACCTGGCTAATTATTTTATATTTTTTTATACAGACAGCATCTTGCTAGGTTGCCAAGGATAGTCTCAAACACTTGGCCTCAAGTGATCCTCCTCCCACCTCAGCCTACCAAAGTGCTGGGATTACAGGCATCAGCCACCATGACCAGCTCTAATTCTGTTTTCTAAGACAAATTTAGTATTATTATGAGAAACAGATTACTTTAAAAGGAAATAAAGCAAGTTTCAGTTTGTCAGAAAGGAATCACAAGGAGCTAGAGGGTAAAGGGTGGATGTGCCCACAAAGCATCCAGACACACACACACGTACACAACGTGAGCAACATGCACACATTGCACACACACAGCTGCATGCCTAGCCAAAGCCAGGATACAAAAAATCAGGCTGGGCACGGTGGCTCATGCCTGTAATCCCAACACTTTGGGAGGCCGAGGCAGGAGGATCACTTGAGGTCAGGAGTTCGAGACCAGCCTGGCCAACATAGTGAAACTCCATCTCTACTAAAAATACAAAAATTGGCCTGGCGTGATGGCTCACGCCTGTAGTCCCAGCACTTTGGCAGGCCGAGGCAGGCAGATCATGAGGCCAGGAGATCGAGACCATCCTGGCTAACATGGTGAAACCCCGTCTCTACTAAAAATACAAAAAGAAATTAACTGGGCGTGGTGGCGGGCACCTGTAGTCTCAGCTATTCAGGAGGCTGAGGCAGGAGAATGGAGTGAACCCAGGAGGTGGAGCTTGCAGTGAGCCGAGATCGCACCACTGCACTCCAGCCTGGGTGACAGCGAGACACCGTCTCAAAAAAAAAAAAAAAAAATTAGCCAGGTGTGGTGGCACGCGCCTGTATTCCCAACTACTTGAGGGATTGAGGTGGGAGCATCACTTGAGCCCAGGAGGTCGAGGCTGCAGTGAACCGTGCTGGTGCCACTGCACTCCAGCCTGGACGAGAGAGTAAGACCCTGTCTCAAAAAACAAACAAAAAAAAGTGATGGGGCGGGAGGGCCTTACAATTCCATAATTAGAAAACAAACAACCTAATCAAAAAATGGGTGAGAGACATGGACAGATATTTCATCAAAGAAGCTCTGTGTGGGGCTAATAAGCACGTGAAACGAGGCTCCACATCATTCGTCATGAGAGAAATGAAAATTGAAAAAACAAAGGACACCACTTGATACCCACTAGAACGACTAGAATCAAAAAGACAGGCAATGACAAGATGGTTGAGGATGAGGAGAAACGGGAACCCTCATGCATTGCTGGTGGGAACGTCATATGGTGCCCTGCGCTGGAAAACACTTTGGCAGTTTCTCAGAGTTAAACATAAATTCACTGTACCGTCCATCAACTTCATTCCTAAGTATCTATCCCAAGAGAAATAAAAGCATATGTTCACGTTCACACAAAGACTTGCACACGAAAGTTCACAGTGGCATTATTTATAGATAGTCAAAAAGTGGCAAAATGTGCCTCAGCTGATAGATGGACAAAACGTGGTGTATCCAAAAATAGAGTATTACTGGGCAATAAAAAGGGATGAAACACTGATACACACCACAACACAAATGAATCTAAAAGTATCATGCTAACTGAAAGAAACCAGACATGCGAGATCACGTAATGTGTGATTTCATCTATATGAAATGTTCAGAAGGCAAATCTGTGGAGACAGAAAGTAGCTTGGTGGTTGCCTGGAACTGGGGATAGGAACAGGGATTAATGGCAAATGGGATCTCCATTGGGATGATGAAAATGTTCTGAAACTGATTTATGGTGATGGCTGCACCACTCAGTAAATTTACCAAAAAATATTGAACTGTGCACTTGAATAGGGTGGGTTTTATCATATGCAAAGTACGTCAATAATGCTGTTTTTAGAAAGTGATGGGAGAGGTAAAGGAGGGGTTGGAAATCAGGGATTGATTTCAGAGCTCTCGGCACTCAGTCGGCGAGGCTTGGAGACTAAACTGATGTGCAGAGAAGGCAAGGATGATTTCCAGGCATAAGCTGGGCAAGAGAGATGAAATACTATTTCCAACAACAAGAAAAGTGGGAGGTAGATGAGGCATTTGATTTAGAAAAGATATGGCCACAATACACATATACACCATGGAATACTATGCAGCCATAAAAAAGAATGAGCTCGTGTCTTTTGCAGGGACATGGATGAAGCTGGAAACCATCATTCTCAGCAAACTAACACAGGAACAGAAAACCAAACACCGCATGTCCTCACTCATAAGTGGGAAGTTGAACAATGAGAGCACATGGACACAGGGAGGGGAACATCACACACTGGGGCCTGTCGGGGGTGGGGGCAAGGTAAGGGAGAGCATTAGGACAAATACTGAATGCATGTGGGGCTTAAAACCCAGATGACGGGTTGATGGGTGCAGCAAACCACCATGGCGCATGTATACCTATGTAACAAACCTGCACGTTCTGCACATGTATCCCAGAACTTACATTTAAAAAAGAAAAGATACGGCCACAATAATCCAATTGTCTTTTCCCTCTGAAGCAAAAGTCCCAGAGGGAGAGTTAGCCTGTGTGCCCATTTCAGGAGTCCCAGCATGTCCAGCTGGAGCCCCCATGGGGTCTAGCTGCATGTCGTCTTGGGAGAGGGAACCCCAGCACTGGGAGGACTGTGAAAAGACACTGGCTGATTGCTGTTGGAATAGAAGAGCCATTAAAGAAAAAGATACTGGCTGATGGCTGTTGGGAATAGAAGAGCCATTAAAGAAAATGAACTGAGAATGTGTGCTTAATTTAAAAAAAGAAAAAAGTTGTGATATCCAGAACTCTGTAAAGAACTGCCAGAACAAAGTCACTGTGGCTAGGAGAAAGGCATGAGCTGTCTCCACCTAAGCCATATGAGCCGCAGCAGGTGCAGGGGGAATGGGAGCAGCTGCGGGAGTGATGGCCACCAGAGTCAGCCGTAAGAGTGGTGGGCAGAGAAGAACACAGCCGAGAGAAGGGCTTCAAAGACCATGGTAGAGACTACAGAAGCAACCTGAGGACCTGCTCAGGGGAGAGACCCATTTTTCTAAGCAGTGCTGTTGTTGCCCTCTAGTCTTGACTGTCATCTCACAGCTGTGTGCTGCCTGAGGCTGGGCACCAGCAGGGAATTGCTAAAGCCTCCACCATCACTGCTGCAAATGCTCCCTTTGCCACTTCCCCCTTCATCTCATCAGTTGCACAGGATCTGCCATCATGTCTCCATCACACAAGGAAGTCCTTTCAATTCTAAAGTTTCACTAGAAAATAGTTCTGATCTACTCACATGGGGCCCATTCAACTCATGAGTTGGAAATGCAGTGTATCTGGATGCATGATGGATGGATGGATGGATGGATGGATGGATGGATGGATGGATGGATGCATGCATGCATGCATGCATGGGTGGACAGACAGGTGGACAGATGGGTGGGTGGACAGGTGGATGGGTGAACAGACAGGTGGACAGAGTGGGTGGACGGATGGACGGTTGGACGGGTGGATGGACAGACAGGTGGGTAGATGGGTGGGTGGACAGATGGACGGACAGGTGGATGAACAGACAGGTGGGTGGACGGATGGATGGGTGGATGGACAGACAGGTGGACAGAGTGGTTGGATAGATGGAGAGATGGGTGGATGGGTGGACAGACAGGTGGACAGAGTGGGTGGACAGATGGATGGATGGGTGGACAGGTGGACGGACAGACAGGTGGGCAGATGGGTGGGTGGACAGATGGATGGATGGGTGGACTGGTGGATGGATAGATGGAAGACATATGACCTTGGGTGAAGAAAGAGAGGGATCAGGTGAGAGTAACTGGTCAGTAGATGCTTCTGGGTGGGGACAGTAGCAGCTCACAGTTTCCTATGGAAAGGCTGAGATGGAGATCAAGCTGTGATCCTTCCTGCTACTTTTCTAACATTAAAAAAAAATCACAAGATTGAAGTGTAAAGCTTCATTTAAAAACAACAGCATAGGTACGTGTCAGGGAATTCAAGAGTTATGGTTTCCACAGCAACATTCACGTGGCCACCCAATTACTATCAAATAAACGAACTGAAGCATTTCTATTGCCTCTGACATTCAGCCATTTGCTAAGCAGTCACTTTATTGGTTTATAATTTCTCACAGCCACCGGTGAGGGAGGCAGCCTCCTCGCCCCACAGGAGGGATGAGGACACCAGGTCCCAGGAGAAGAACGGTGTGCCCAGAGAATCCCGTCGTGGGACTAGCCGTGACTAGCCATGACTAGCTTTGACTAGCTGTAACTAGCTGTGACTAGGCATGACTAGCTGTAACTAGCCATGACTAGCTGTGACTAGCCGTGACTAGCCTCGACTAGCTGTAACTAGCCGTGACTAGCCTCGACTAGCTGTGACTAGCTGTGACTAGCCGTCACTAGCTGTAACCAGCCGTAACTAGCCGTGACTAGCCGTAACCAGCCGTAACTAGCCATGACTAGCGTGACTAGTCATAACTGGCCGTGACTAGCTGTGACTAGCCGTGACTGGCCATGACTAGCTGTGACTAGTCATGACTAGCCGTGACTAGCCATAGCTAATCTGACTCTGCATGTAACAGCAGGCTGCAGAGTGCAATGCCACTCGCAAGGTTGCAGAGAGACAAAGACCAATCATTATGAAATGCCTGCTGTGCACTAGGTCCTGCCAGTGAGTTCTTTTCAAGCCCCTCCCAATGAAGACTGCGTCTCAGGCAACTAAAGAAGCAGTAATAAAAACCAGGGGCCTCAATGCTCTGTGTGGGCAAGAACAGGTGAAGAACAGGTGAGAGGAAACAGCCCACAGCCCGGGTTCAGCTGTGCTCTCTTATGTCCAGCTTCACTGCTGCAGACAGCTGTGACCATGTCCTAAAAGAAAGAAGAAAAAAAACCCACTAATAGTTCAGGAGAATGAGGAGCAAGGAAGAGCCAGGTCCTAGAGAGAGGAAGCTGTCTTGCATACTTGATTACCTTTGGACCGTTTCACTTATTCGACAGATGAAAAGGCCCCAGAGAGATGTTTACTTAGATAAAACTTTCACTATAGCGAATCTTAGCAAATCTCATCTCCCAGAAGAACACAGGTGCATGGATTGAAAACACAACCAAAGGCTCTGGACCACAAATTGTGACATGTGGCCCACAGTCCCCGGGAAGGGAGGCCTGAGGCCAGCACTGGCTCTGGCCTTAGTGCTCATCTTAATGTTCTCTAAGGGGGAATAAAAAGCAACAGATAAAATGCAGGGATGAGCTAAATTGAGAGGTGTTGCCAACACTCCTGCAGAAGGGAAAATAAAGTATGAAAATACAGAGTCTCAAGAGTATGAGAAAATCAAAGGCACAAAGGCAAGCCAAAAACATCAAACTTCCTCCTGAAGAAGACAATGACCCCGACTTTGCATGGTAGACATTTAGAAAGCACTGGGTGCAATGTTTCACACCTGTAATCCCAACACTTTGGGAGGCCGAAGCAGGAGGATTGCTTGAGGCCAGGAATTTGAGACCAGCCTGGGCAACACAGTAAGACCCCATTGCTATTTTTTTTTTTTTCTTTTTGAGACAGAGTCTTGCTCTGTCACCCAGGCTGGAGTGCAGTGGAGCAATCTCAGCTCACTGCAACCTCCGCCTCTCGGGTTCAAGCGATTCTCTTGCCTCAGCCTCCTGAGTCGCTGGGACTACAGATGCCTGCCATCACACCCAGCTAATTTTTGTATTTTTAGTAGAGACAGGGTTTCACCATGTTAGCCAGGATGGTCTCGATCTCCAACCTCGTGATCTGCTTGCCTTGGCCTCCCAAAGTGCTGAGATTACAGCATGAGCCACCGCGCCCAGCCTATTTTTTTTTTTTTAATTAGCCAGTTATGGTGTCCATCTGCCATCCCAGCGACTCAGGAGGCTAAGGTGCGATGTTCTCTTGAGCCCAGGAACTCGAGGCTGCAGTGAGCTATGATCATGCCACTGCACTTCATCCTGATCAACAGAGTGAGACTGTCTCTTAAAAAAAAACAGCCATAAAAAAGCATGAGCATGAGATCATGTCCTTCGCAGTGACATGGTTCGAGCTGGAGGCCATTATCCTAAGGAACTAACTCAAGAGACACAAAATCAAAACCGCATGTTCTCACTTGTAAGTGGAGGCGAAACAGTGACTCCACATGGACATAAGGATGGAAACAGTGGACACGGGGGCCTCCAAAGGGGGTGGGTAGGGATTGGAAGGGAGCAAGGGTTGAAAATTTACCCATCAGGTACTATGTTCACTCTCTGGGTAATGGGTACACCAGAAGCCCAGTATACAATATAGCCATGCAACAAGCATGCCCATGTAACCCTTAATTTGAAATAAAATTTTAATAAATACATAAAGCAGTTCTCCCTAAAGACAGGCAAGAGATAATAGAATTAATGTAAACTTTAATTTACATTAATTACATGTAGTTAATGTAAACTTTAGTTATGTAAATGATAATTTACATTATTAATGAAATTAATTACATAATTAATGCTCAGAAATAATGTAAACTTTTGCTACATTAAGGCAGGCCCACTTCCTACAGGAAGCATCTCTCAGTTAGTCCCACTTATCCATGACAATCTTCACAGTCCCTCTGGGACTGCAATCTGATCTTCCCTTATCACTAACAATATAGCCATGCATGTGCTATCCATATGTGTTTTTATCTGCCCTCTTTTCTCTATTAAATTGATTACTCTTGAAGAGTTCTACACCCACTGTGCAAAGCTAAGGTTCAAAATGATTGTTAATTACAGAGCTCTGACTCAAGATTTGAGACATCCATTTAAGGGTTCAAAAATCTGTGTATTATAACCATTCGACTATAAGTTCCTTGAGGCCAGTAGCTAGGTCCTTAATCTTTGTGTCCCTAACACTCAGCACAGCACTGGGTGTGGCTCTGGTTACAGGTATATGGAGGAACTCAATATGTATCACGAATCTAGTGTGTTGCTTTTATGTGAAATAGCTCAGTTGAAACTTTTTTTTTTTTTTTTTTTTTTTTGAGACAGAGTCTCACTCTGTTGCCCAGGCTGGAGTGCAGTGGCACAATCTCAGCTCACTGTAATCTCTGCCACCCAGATTCAAGTGATTCTCCTGCCTCAGCCTCCCAAGTAGCTGGGGCTACAGGCATGCACCACCACGCCCGGCTAATTTTTGTATTTTCAGTAGAGATGAGGTTTTGCCATGTTGGCCAGGCTAGTCTTGAACTCCTGACCTCACATGATCCATCCACCTCGGCCTCCCAAAGTGCTGGGATTACACACTGCACCCAGCCTGAAACTTAATCTAAAATATTGCAATCTGTTCTAAACATCTTATTGCCTAAAAGATGAATGTAGTGTATGATCACAGTAATTAAAGAACTTAGAAGGGATGGCCTCAAAGTGAAGACTGAAACAACTAGAATATGTATAAAATCTAAAAATAACTGGTAAAACAAGACTGTTTTCAGGAAGTCCACGTCTAGAGGTGAGAACAAAGACAGAAACATACCTAATTTAGGAGGTTTCGAAGGAGTGATGGATTTAAATTAAAATTAAGAAAGTGTAGGCAAGCTTTCAAGGTAAAAACAATGACTGTAAAATCTAGCAGACTGTGAAGTCATCTTCTTTAGTTACTGGAGGCAAGCCTGTCACTGTTGAATTTTAAATGACACCTGGAAGGTTCTCTAGTGCAATATTCACTTCTCTGCCAACAGAGAGCATTCCGTTTTAGCAGTTTGGTTTTCAGAATAATTTACACTAAGTGATTAGGACTTCCGCCATATTCTTCTCTGGATAAAGTTAACATCGTTTCACTTAGAACTATGAGAAGCCCTGAAATACAAAAAGCCTAAATGATATGCCAAGCACCACCAAAGAAGTTAGTGTGGCAAGGAAAGGGTTAGAATTCCAAGTTGCAAGCCACGCTTCTCTCTACTTACCCCGCTCCAGGCCACAGTGAGCAAGCGACTTTGCTGTTGCAGGACTCCCTGACCCAGAGCGACATACTTCTGAGACCTACTCATGGCTTCTGTTTTGACCTCCCAAGTACTACATTCAGGTCATCTTTATTTTTACGTTATTGACAAATTTACATCGACGTTTAAAACCTTTCCTTCATGTTTGCTTATGTAGCTGAGATGCCCAGAACTGCTGTTTCCACTCCTTTGTGGCGGAGGGGGAATGTCAACTACTGTTTAGAAGCTCGGGCTCCAAAGTCAGAAAACCTGGGTTGAAACTGTGGCCCCACAGCTTTCTAGCTATGCAACCTTGGGCAAGACACCTAGCCTCCGCTTTCTCTTTCCTCATCTATGAAATGAGGATGAAGGCTGGGCACAGTGGCTCACGCCTATAATCCCAGCACTTTGGGAGGCTGAGGCAGGTGGATCACCTGAGGTCAGGAGTTCGAGAACAGCCTGGCCAACATGGCGAAACCCCATCTCTACTAAAAATACAAAAATTAACTGGGTATGGTGGCGGGCACCTGTAGTCTCAGCTACTTGGGAGGCTGAGGCACGAGAATTGCTTGAACCCAGGAGGCGGAGGTTGCAGTGAGCCAAGATTGCACCACTGCACTCCAGCCTGGGCGACAGAGTAAGACTGTCTCAAAAAAAAAAAAAAAAAATGAAACGAAATAAAATAAAATGAGGATGAATAATAATGCTTGCCTCGTGAGGACTAAATTAGGTAATTTATATGAAAGGCTTAGAATAGTACTGACACATAGTACAGCTCAATACACTTAAGCTATAATCATTACCTTTTGGTAATTCGAGGTAGACATTCCCTCCACATGTGGACTCTGAAATCTGACAGACCTCAATCCTTGAAATTCATCTGCATTGGGGAGTCTCCTTCCACCAGAAAGGATAACTGCGGGGAAAGCAAGAAGAGAACACAGGGTGGCATTTTCTGCCCCTGTTGGGTCGTCGGCTGGTTCTCCACTCTGGTGTGCCACCTCTGTATTGGGGAGTGGAAAGCCTGGGGACTACATTTCCCAGTATAACAACTAGGAGCATTCCAACTTAGATTGGGCCACTGAGGGGCACTCGAGTGATATTTGGAAGATAGAAGAGAGGCAAGCCGGCTTGCTGCTGCCCCTTCAACAGGTGGCAAACATGGCAAGCATGAGTTTGCCCTGGCATTTGAGCATTTCCCCCACTGAATCCCACCTTGGTACTGCAGGCAAATGTGACCCTGGCAATGATTTCTGCAGGTTCTGAAACTTGTTTTTCTTGTAGCTGTTGGTTGACCTGAGAGCAATGAATGGCTTTCCTGAACCTTTGCACCTCTACCCTGCCAGTGATTTTGCAAACCCTAATTCCTAGATCCCTAAATCTCTCCTTGCTTGATAAAAGAAGAAAACTAGAGAAGTCACATTACCTGACTTCAAATTATACTACAGAGCTATAGTAACCAAAACAGCATGATACTGGCATAAAAAAGGACACATAGACAAATGGAACAGAATGGAGAACCCAGAAGCAAATCCACACACCTACAGTGAACTCACGTTTGACAAAGGTGCCAAGAACATACACTGGGGAAAAGACAGTCTCAATAGATGGTGCTGGGAAAACTGGATCTCCATACACAGAAGAATGAAACTACACCCCTATCTCCCACCATATGCAAAATTCAAATCAAAATGGATTGAAGACTTAAATCTAAGACCTCGGACTGTTACAAGGAGTCTTGATCCAGACTCCAAGAGAGGGTTCTTGGATTTCGTGCAAGAAGGAATTCAGGGAGAGTCCAGAGAGTAAAGTGGAGGCAAGTTTATTAAGAAAGTGAAGAAAGAAAAGAATGGCTACTCCACAGACAGAGCAGCCCCAAGCCTGCTCGTTGCCCATTTTTATGGTTATTTCTTGATGATATGCTGAACAAGGGGTGGATTATTCATGCCTCCCCTTTTTAGACCACATAGGGTAACTTCCGGACATTGCCATGGCATTTGTAAACTGTCACGGCGCTGGTGGGAGTGTAGCAGTGAGGACCACCAGAGGTCACTCGCGTCGCCATCTTGGTTTCGGTGGGATTTGGCCGGCTTCTTTACTGCAACCTGTTTACCTGTTTTATCAGCATGGTCTCTATGACCTGTGCCTTGTGCTGACCTCCTGTCTCATCCTGTGACTTAGAACACCTTAACCTTCTGGGAATGCAGCCCAGTAGGTCTCAGCCTCATTTTACCCAGCTCCTATTCAAGATGGAGTTGCTCTGATTCAAATGCCTCTGACAAAACTGTGAAACTACAACAAGAAAACATTGGGGAAAATCTCCAGGACATTGGTCTGGGCAAAAATTTCTTGAGCAATACTTTGCGAGCACAGGCAACCAAAACAAAAATGGACAAATGGGATCACATCAAGTGAAAAAGCTTCTGCATAGCAAAGGATACAATCAACAAAGAGATGAGACAACTCACAGAATGGGAGAAAATATTTACAAACTACCCATCTGACAAGGGACTAAGAACCAGAATATATAAGAAGCTCAAACAAGTCTATAGGAAAAAGTCTAATAATCTGATAAAAAAAAAAGGGCAAAAGACTTGAAGAGTCATTTCTCAAAAGAAGACATACAAATGGCAAACAGGCACATGAAAAGGTGCTCAACACCATGACCATCAGATAAATGCAAACCAAAACTGCAATGAGGGCTGGGCGTGGTGGCTCATGCCTGTAATCCCAGCACTTTGGGAGGCCGAGGCAGGTGGATTGCCTGAGCTCAGGAGTTCAAGACCAGCCTGGGTAACACAGTGAAACCTGGTCTCTACTAAAATACAAAAATATTAGCTGGGTGTGGCAGCATGCGCTTGTAATCCCAGCCACTCAGGAGGCTGAGACAGGAGAATCACTTGAACCCAGGGGCAGAGGTTGCAATGAGCTGAGATTGCACCACTGCACTCCAGCCTGGGCAACAGAGCAAGACTCCGTCTCCAAAAAAAAAAAAAAAAAAAAATACAATGAGATATCATGTCACCCCAGTTAAAATGGCTTACATCCAAAAGACAGGCAATAACAAATGCTGGTGAGGATGTGGAGAAAAGGGAACCCTCATACACTGTGGGTGGGAATGTAAATTAGCACAACCACCATAGAGAACAGTTTGGAGGTTCCTCAGAAAACTAACAGTTGAGCTACCGTATGATCCAGCAATCCCATGGCTGGGTATATACCCGAAAGAAAGGAGCTCAGTATATTGAAGAGATGTCTGTACTGCTGTGTTTGTTGCAGCACTATTTACAATAGCCAAGATTTGGAAGTAACCTAAGTGTTCATGAACAGATGAATGGATAAAGAAAATGTGGTAGATATGCACAATGGAGTACTATTCAGCCATCAAAAACAATGAGATCCAGTCATTTGCCACAACATGAATGGAGCTGGAGATCATTATATACAGTGAAATAAGCCAGGCACAGAAAGACAAACATCACATATTCTCAAAATTAAAATTATAGAACTCACGGACATAGAGAGTAGGAGGCTGGTTACCAGAGGCTGGGAAGGGGAGTAGGGGAGTGGGGATGGTAATGGGTAAAAAAATAATTAAAAAAAAAAAAAAAAAAGAATGAAGAAGTCCTACTATTTGATAGCACAACAGGGTGACTATAGTCAATAATAACTTAACTGTACATTTTAAAATAAAGAGTGTAACTGGGTTGTTTGTAACTCAAAGGACAAATGCCTAAGTGGATGGACACCCCATTCTCCATGATGTGCTCCTTTCACACGGCGTGCCCGAACCAAACATCTCCTGGACTCCACAAATACACACCCATGTGACGCACCCACAAAAATTCACAAGAAAAACAGAAAAATCTCTTCTCGCTTGAAATACCTAGAGTGGCCTCTGTCTTTCTGATTGATTTATTGCCTGAAGGAACGGAAGTCTCAATATACTCATTCAACAACTCTCTATGGGGTGCCTAGGACCAAGGCCCTGCTCTGGGTGTCAGAAATACAGCAGCTGACCAAACAGAAAGAGACCTGCCCTCCTGGAACTTACATTCCAGCAGAAATAGATAGGAATTGATAAGGGCAGGGCAGGTAGGACAGACAGTGTGGGGTGGGGCAAGGGGCATCCTCATTTCCTAGGGTATTTGGGGAAGTTTCATGCTAAGAGAAGATCTGAGCTGGGACCTGCCGGAAGTGAGAGCCCTGGGCAGGAGGCTGTGTGGAACAGCATTTAGAGCCGAGGGGATGCCGGGAACAAAGGCCCCGAGGCAGGAGTGCGCTCAGCGTGGTCTACGTGAGGAACAGCAAAGTCAACAGGCCGCTGCGGCTGCAGAGTCAGAGGAGAGCAGTAAGAGGTGATGCCAGAGGGATATCGACAGCCGGCCTGGACAGCCCCAAGGAGTCATGGTAAGTGCTTTGGCTTTTACTCCAAGAAAGAGGCCAGACGGAGGCTTCTGAGCAGAACAGTGACACATCTGATTTATGTTTTATTCTGATCACTATGACTACATGTTGGGAACATAGTTACAGAGGCAAAGACCAGGAAGGATGTCACTGCAATCATCTGGATGACAGATAAGGGCAGCCTAGACCCCACCAGTAGCCATGGAGGAGGAGCGCTAGAGATAGATGATATAGATATAGATGTAGATACAGATGATATAGATACTGATGATAGATATCGATGAGATAGAAATGGATATAGATAACTGTATATGTGGGTGTCTTTTTTAAATTGTGATAAAGTACATACAATATACTTACCTGGCAGGGGAGATACCATGATCATGAAGATGGTTTTCCCAGAGTGAGGCTCACCTACTGCACTCCAGGTATGCTGACCCCTGCAATTTCTCCAAATGCAGGAAACTCAACCGCATAGTTTGTGGTAGTGGGGGACTTCATTCATGCTTCCCCTGTGTCACTCTTTGTCCAATGAGAGATCATAACTTGATGTCGGTGGTCTTTAGTGTGTGATTTATTATAAAAAATGCATTAACATAAAATTTAGCATCTTCAGCATTTTTGAGTGTACACTGAGTGGTATTACACGCATTCACATTGTTGCTCACCCATCACCCCCATCCATCTCCAGGGCTCATTTCATCTTGCAGAACTGAAACTGTACCCATTAAGCAGTAACCCCCCATTTTCTCCTCCCCAGGGCCCCTGGCATCCACATTCTACTCTCTGTCTCTAGGAATCTGAATCTCCCAGGTACTTCAGAGAAGTGGAATTATACAGTGTCAGTCCTTTGGGGACTGCCTTATTCCCTTAGCATAATGTCCTCAGTATGTTGACTGGTCGTATTGTGAAGACAGGATTTAGCAGATTGGATGAGGAGGGAGAGGGAGAAATAAGGGAGGCAAGGATGATTCTGAGACTTGGGGCCTGAGCAGGGGACTGGAATGCTTGGTAGAAGTTGAGCTGATGCACGAGTCCATGGGGTGTTCCCCCATCTCTTCCATCTCTTCTGTCTCCACCACACGCTGCCCCAGCTCTCGGTGGGCAGAGGATTCTCTAGGCCTTACTGCAGCTCACATGTCAACAAGGGATGCGGAGACGTTTTCATCTTTCCATCCTCCACATGAAGGACATGAGGGGCCATGGATAGTCATCCTCCCCTCTGCCAGGGTAAGTAAAACAGAGAACAGATGAGGGAGGAGTGTCAGAAAACAGATGAGTGTCTCAAGCACAGATCTGCACAGCCTCGGGATCAGCAGTGCACTAGGAACTCCTGTGAGATGGGAAGCTGAGACAGTTGCACACACATTATCTTCACCCAAACAAGGAGTGAACATCCAGCCAGAAAAGCTTTTCCCTGCGCCCAGCCCCACCGGCACCAGACAGCTCAGTCCCTGCTTCACAAGCAAGCGTGGAGCCCACGACTTGCTTCTTTCCTCTTCCCACAGCCATCCCCTTTGGTCGGCCCTCAGTTCCACGTCACTGGGGAGGTGGCAGAGGAGACCCATGAAATTTGTCACATCCCCATTATGTGGCTTGTTTGTTTTTGAGATGGAGTCTCGGTCTGTCACCGAGGCTGGAGAGTGCAGTGGGGTGATCCCAGCTCACTGCAGGCTCCGCCTCCCGGGTTCAAGCGATTCTTCTGCCTCAGCCTCCCGAGTAGCTGAGATGACAGGTGCATACCACCGCACCTGGCTAATTTTTGTATTCTCAGTAGAGACAGGGTATGGCCACGTTGGTCAGGCTGGTCTCGAACTCCTGATCTCAGGTGACCTGCCCGCCTTGGCTTCCCAAAGTGCTGGGATTCCAGGCGTGAGCCACCGCGCCCGGCCTCCTGTTAAGTCTTAACAGGAGCTGCAGATGAATCTTTCCTGGAGCGCAGCTTCGCAGTGCTACTCCCTGCTCAGAGCCTTAGCGGTCCTCATTGTCTAGGGCATCAGTTCTAGGGTAGGAGGGATGCCCCAGGGCACATCAGGCGTTTTGGAGGAGCTCTCTCCCACTGTCTCCAGCCCCTGCAGCTTCTCTGTGAGCTGGACCTTCTCTCCCAACCTCGGAATGCTGGGTCTGCAGCATCAACTCTGCATGGCCTTCAAGGCCCTCCTGGAGCCAGCCCCAGCATAACCCCACTGTGCTTCATCTCCACTCCTCTCGTCCACAGACTCTTAAGGTGCAGCCAAACTGAACTATTAACTACTCCCTGACGAGCTCCCCCTCCCACCTCTGTTTTGCCTTTGCCTAGAATGGCCTTCCTCCTGGCACCACATATTCATTCAGATCCTTCCTCCTACCATGCCCAGCTCCCGTGCTACCTCCTCCGGGAAGCCCTCTCTGATATCTCCAACTGGGTGCACTACCTTCTTCCCCAGACCCCTACAGGCATCTCGTGTGTGCTGCTTTCTTGTGGCCGTGATTTCCTATAAAATCCTTCTCTCCTATCAGACCATGAACTCTCCAAGGACGCCATTCAGCCACATTCCTATTGGTTCCCCTCACAGGGCCTGTCATGTGTCTTTCAGGCTACAGAGTTGGTTAAATCAACAAAGAAATGAGACAATTATTTATTTTAGTCAGATATTCAACTTACAAATCATTCAGCGTGGGCACTCCTGAGGCTGTCAGGATCATGTTCGTTTCCTCGCTGCTTGCCGGCTATTAGCATTGTGCCATCACACACAGTCCGATGAGGGGACGACGGAAAAGCGTATCTCACTTCTATCGTAGGTTTCCATTCACTTTCGGATTCTCAATCGCCCTGTGTTTCCTCAGGGATACTCCAGACTTTTCAGATGTTCTCATTGACCCATTCATCTTTCTTTTTTTTTTTTTTTTTTTTTTTGCAAAACATAACGCCAGAAAAGCAAGCATTTTGTCCAATAGTCCTACGAAATTTTCCCTGTAGAGAATGTCATGTAAGTCAAAACAAGGGTTGAATAGGGGCACCCAAATCAGTTATCACTTAGGGCTAAGAAATGCCAAGACTGGGTGGCTTCAACAGCAAACATTCGTCTCTCACCATCTGGAGGCTGCAAATCCAAGATCAAGGTGCTAGCATGGTCAGTTCTGGAGAAGACCTGCTTCTGGGCTCGAGAGCACTACCTTCCCCCGACATCCTCACATGGTGGGTCTCCAGCCTCTTCTCATAAAGGCGCTAATCCCATTCATGAAGGCTCCACTCTTACAGCCTGATCACCTCCCACAGGCCCCGCCTCCAAATACTGCCACACTGGAATTACGATGTCAACAGAGGTGCTCTGGGGGGACACAGTCAGTCCATGGCCCCCTGTACACGTGAATGTGATCTTATTTGGAAATAGGGTTTTGTAGATTAAATTAAGTTAAGGATCTTGAGATAAGATCATCCTGGACTCAGGGTGGGCCCTAAATCCAGTGACTAGTGTCCTTATAAGAGAAAGAAGAGGGAGACTGGAGACACACAGACACCGTGGAGAACGCAGGAGAAAAGGTCCTGTGAAGTCAGAGAGGCAGGGACGGGAGTGACGCAGCTGTAGGACAGAGAATGCATGGGGCCAGCAGTAGCTGGAGAGGCAAGGGCGAGGGGGATCCTCCCCTAGGACCTAGGTGGGAGAGCATGGCCCTGCTGCCACCTGGATTTTGGATTTTCTGTTTTGAGCCACCAAGTTTGTGGCAACTCATCCTGGCAGCCTTAGGAAACTAATGTGTTAACTCATTGCATCAGTGCACAAAATAACACCCCGACTCGTTTCCTGGGCCAGCCTCCTACCTCCTACCTATTAGACCCTACCTCTCATTCCCTTTTTTTGTTGTTACTGTTTTTTTGAGGCAGGGTTTCACTCTGTTGCTCAGCCTAGAGGTGCAGTGGCATGATCATGGCTCACTACAGCCTTGACCTCCTGGGCGTAAGCGACCCTCCCACCTCGGCCTCCCAAGTAGTTTGAACTACAGGTACATGCCACCCTGCCCAGCTACTTTTTTTTTTTTTTTTTTTTTTTGGTAAAGATGGGTTTTTACCATGTTGCCCATGCTGGTCTCAAACTCCTGGGCTCAAGCGATCCTCCTGCATCAGCCTCCCGAAGTGCCGGGGTTACAGGTGTGAGCCCCGCGCCCGGCCTCTCCCTCCTTTTTATCATTCCCTCTCCCTCATCTTCCTTGGCTTTCCTCCCCACACCTCCTGTGTTTGGCCCCCTTCCATTTTCTTTCACTTCTCTTTCCCAACTTTCCCTCATCATGCCAGGGGGACTCCTGGGCTCTGTGCCACCCCCCTAGAAGTCCCCCATAATGAAGCAGGATTTATGCCTCACACTTCACCGCGGGACAGCAGAAACATCTCATTTGAAGCAAAAGGCACTGAAAATAAGCAAATAGTTATGCATTTGTCACTACGGAGTCCTAGCCAGCTTCCACCCCACCCCCTGCCCCTACCATCTTCCTGCTCGTTCAGGTCGTCGTGTCCTCTGATATCCAGTAATTTCCATCATTTTCTACATGCATTTCTGTTGGTCTCCTGAGAATTGTGATTTTCCAAAGTAGAAAAGGCACATCGTCTTTCCGGAGCCTGGAAGGTGCAGGCTCTGATGCACTGGGGGAGATCACAGTGTGACAAGGACGGGGTGGGAGTGTGTCACCCCCTTTCTACCCACCCTCCACAGCGGGGAGTGAGCAGAGGAGATAGAACTCGGAGGAAGAAGAGATTTCCAATTACTTCCTTCCCGGTCCCTTCTCCACTGGAGCCTGTTAGTCCTCCGCTGCCGGGGCCTGAGTGTTCTCTCACTGAGTCAGGAAAGAGCTTAGTGAATAAAGAACGAGTTGTCCTAGCAGTGCAGGGAAGATGTCCATGACAGTAAGTGTGAACGAGGGGTCCTGGAGAATGAGCACGCAAGCCCTGCAGGAGAACGTCCGCCCCGGCCCTGCGGGAGAACGTCCACCCCGGCCCTGCGGGAGAACGTCCACGCCGGCCCTGCAGCCTGGTGGGCTCTGCCATTCATCAATCACCTTAGACAGCTGCATGTGCAAAAGCTCTCTTTTTGTGTCCTTTGAAGCTTTTTTTTTTTTTTTTTTTAAATCAGGCTGGGTGCATGGCTCATGCCTATAATCCCAGCACTTTGGGAGGCCGAGGCGGGAGAATCACTTGAGCCCAGGAGGTCGAGGCTGCAATGAGCTATGATCATGCCACTACACTCCAGCCTGGGTGACAGACTGAGGGCCCATCTCTACAAAAATTTAAAAATTAAAAAATTCTTTATCAAAGAACTACATGTGCAAATAATATCACAAGGCTTATTTTTAAAAATCCCCTGTCCTGGCTGCCCCTTCCCTCCACACGTGTCCTCCTCCGCTCTGAGATGACCAGTTTGAGGTTTTTGAGGTATTCACCTCGGCTTTTCTCAATGTGCTGGCTCTGCTGTTTCCTGATTTCTCCATCTGGGACATCAGCTCTTTACTCCGTGCTGTGGTGCATGACAATTCAGCTCTTACCACACTCGCGGCTCGCTCCTCCTCCCAACAAGACATGAATGAAAATAGGAACGAGCTCTTATTTCTGGGGCTCTCACTAGGTATCAGGCACTGTTATATTCTGACAGGGTGGCCCCCTTCCCTCCCTGATGCACTCTCCACGTGGCTCCCAGGGCTCCCCACTCCCTCCCTCTTGTTCCTTCCACCGAGTCACCTTCACGGGTCCAGATCTGTCCCTTCTCTACGCCCTCCGAAGGATGGGCACCCCAGGCTCGGTCCTCCGGCCTCTCTTCTCCATCTGTGCTCCCTGCCACTCCGTAGTGGCCTCAGCAGTCTCATGGTTCCGAACATCCTCCCTGTGCTGACGCCTCCCACGGCCCCGTCTCCAGCCCTGACCCCAGGCCCCTCAACACTGGCCCAATTTTGAGGCTGTGCCTTTAGAAGACAGAAGCAGCGAGGTGCCTGCAGTCAGGATGGGGCTGGCAGATGGAAGTCCTCGTCTAGAACTGGTCCTGCCACCTCCCAGGAGTGTGGCCTCTGGTGACTGACTTCACTGCTCCACCATAAACGTTATGCTTTCTCTGTACAAATGCTCTTTCTTACTCTGTAGATTGACTGTAAGAATCAAGTCATGGCAAGGGTTTTGCAAGTGGAAAAGCCTTACATTAGTGGAACTGGTTGTTATTATTTCTCTTTTTATTTTTATTTTATTTTCAAGATGTGGTTTTGCTCTATAGCCCAAAGCTGGAGTGCAGCGGTGTGATCATAGCTCACTGCAGCCTCGAACTCCTGGGCTCAAGTGATCCTCCCACCTCATCCTCCCAAGTACAGACTATAGGCTACAGGCGTGTCACTACCCTGGCTAATTTTTGGTAGAGACAACGTCTTGCTTTGTTACCCAGGTGGTCTCAAACTCCTGGCCTCAATGATCTTTTCACCTCAGCCTCCCAAAGTGCTGGGATTACAGGCATGAGCCACCATGCCCAGCCTGTTATTATTTCTCCTTGTACTCCTCCACACTTCCTTCTCTCTCTTAATCTTTCCCATCTGTCCTTTGTGATCAGCATTTATTTCACAGCCATTTATTGAGCAGCTAGTACGTGGCGGGCACTGTGGGAGACACACAGGGCTCTCGCTTGCACAGGGGTCACAGCCTCACTTTCCAAAGACCTGGGTGTGCCTCAGTCTTTGTTTTCCTCTCCATTTTCTTTTCTTTTTTTCTTTTTGAGACAGAGATGTGCTCTTGTTGCCCAGGCTGGAGTGCAGTGGCGCGATCTTGGCTCACTGCAACTTCTGCCTCCTGGGTTCAAGGGATTCTCCTGCCTCAGCCTTCCGAGTAGCTGGGATTACAGGCACCTGCCACCATGCCAGGCTAAATACTGTATTTTTAGTAGAGATGTGGTTTCAACATGTTGGCCAGGCTGGTCTTGAACTCCTGACCTCAGGTGATCCACCCGCCTTGCCCTCCCAAAGTGCTGGGCTTACAGGTGTGAGCCACCATGCCTTCCTTCCATTTTCTTTCCCTGTCACTGTCATCCTACCTTAACCCTCACTGACTCTGTTCTTTAGTAGGTGTAATTTCATAAATGAAACAGATGCTTTGCTCGTTATATGATTGTTGAAATCCATGTTCCTTTTTAAAAACATGGGTGAACACTGCTTCTTTAAAAAACCAAATCTTCCCAAAGTAACTTCCTTTCTACTGAAGGGTCTCGTCCCAGAACCACTGGCCCTTTCCAGAAATAGGCTTCTTGACAAGTTTGTTTGCACAAATGCAGATATAAATATGCCGTCATATTTGTGCAATTTACAAAGTTGTACAATCCTCGAAGTAGTTGATCCTGACTTTCATGTCTTCCTAAACAAAACTGCAATCCAGAAAATAAAAACATCCCTTAGAAAAGCTCCATCACTGTCTGAAGAGCTCGTGGTGGTAATGATCTCCATGGAGCTGGATGAGCCTCTGAGTCTGACAAGTGTCTTCTAATCTGAAGGTTTGCACCCCGGTATTTGTAACTGTGCCCCCATAACGTTCTTTTCACAGTATTAAGTGTGTCCTAGAGCCAGAGTCTGGTTGGCTGGGGGCCTGTTTCTCAAGTCTGCATGGTCCTGTCAGAGGCATTTGAATCAGAGGGAGCAGGGGCTGGTAAAATAAGGCTGAGGTCCGCTGGGCTGCATCCCCAGCCTGTCAGGCATCTTAAGTCACAGGATGAGGTAGGGGGTCACCACGAGACACAGGTCATAAAGACCTTACTGATAAAACAGGTTGCAATAAAGAAGCCGGACAAAACCCACCAAACCCAAAATGGTGATGGGAGTAACCTCTGGTCGTCCTCACTGCTCGTTAGATGCTAATTATAATGCATCAGCATGCTCACAGACACTCCCACCAGCGCCATGACCGTTTACAAATGCCACGGCAATGTCAAGAAGTTACCCTATATCATGTAAAAGAGGGATGAACCCTCAGTTCCAGGAACTGCTCACCCCTTTCCCTCATGAATAATCCACCCCTTGTTTAGCGTATAATCAAGAAATAATCATAAAAATGGGCAACCAGCCCTGCGAGTTGCTCTGCCTATGGAGTAGCCATTCTTTATTCCTTTGTTTTCTTAACAAACTTGCTTTCGCTTCACTCTACGGACTCCCCCGGAATTCTTTCTTGGGCGAGATCCAAGAACCCTCTCTTGGCGTCTGGATCGAGACTTCTTTCTGGTAACAGTCCTACTATCTGTGGAAGCCCCAGGGTCCTGCTGAACTTGTGAGGACAATCTGGCTTTCTGGGAAAACCCTCAGCCCCAGCCATTAACAGGGCAGGACATACACAGAGGAAAGAGCCTTGATATCGTTCCACATGTTGAAAAAAATATTGCATTCCAACTATAGTTGCTTCTGCCTTCTAAGGTAGGTGTCATGATTCATGTGATGTGAAGATCAAATCCTTGCCTTCCCTTTGGCTTACAAAGCTTGGTGATGTAAAACTGAGAGCATTTGATTGAGGTGAAGCATATGATAACCACCAAGTGTGTGCAGGTGCTCGCAGCCCTGAGGGGAGAGGCGCAGGATGGGTGGTCCCTTGCTAAGCAGAGGCTTTGGAAATGCCGCAGAAGGTGGGAGAGTGGAACTGCTCTGAGAGGTGAGGCAAGGAGCTGACCTCGAGCCAGAGAGGGAGAGTCAAAACCTGAGGGAAGGCTGGGCTACAAAGAAAGGACAGAGCCAGGGAGAAATTTCCCACAGCAGCTATGGTGAAAAACACCTTTTTAAATGAGCAAATATCACGGATGCTCATAGCAACATTTTCGTATTAGCCAAAAAGTGAAAACAGCACAAATGCTCATCAGCTGATGAAGGGATAAGCAAACATGGCATCTCCAAACCATGGAGCGAAGTGGTGTGATCCTGAGTGGGGTCTGTGAAGCACAGCAGGCTTGGCCAGCCACGGTAGCCACGATGGGTCTGTTGCTGGATGGGACCGGCAAGTGAATACGCCAAGGCACAGGGTTGTAGCAGAGAAAGAGGTTTCATCAGAGGGTTACTGAAGGAGGACATGGGAGGAAACCTCAAAAGCATCTCCTTGAGGAGTCTGGGGTTTTTAAGGGTTGGGGAGTGGAGACTGGAGTGTGGAGATGGTCGACTGGTCAAAGTGTGCAGGGTGGAGTCATGGGAGAGGGAGATGAAGCTGTGTTTTCATGCAGATCACATTCCTCTGCGGGAGTCTTCAAACTGGTTGGTGTCAGCTGTTTTGCTGGAATTCAGGATCTGAAAAACATCTTAAGCAATTCTTAAACAAAAGCCTTATGATTCTAATGTCAGAGATCCCACCTATTTTAAACAAAAGCCTTATGATTCTCAGGTCAGAGATCCTATCTATAGGAACAACGGGGGTGTAAATGGTATCTAGTGCTACTTCACTGTCGGTTACAAGGAAGTGGGACAAAGTGCAGGCTGACTGATGCTTAATTACAACTATAATTCTGTCCAGAATTCTTCTTAACCCTGTGAGGATGGTTTCACCATATTGTGCTCAATCATGGTGCCAAAATGCCTGTCCTGGGGCTGGACACCTAGAAGTCCCCTCCAGGCCACGTGACGGAGTCTGTGAAGCTTGAGAACGTTGCCACTGTCAGCAAGCTGCGGTGCTCATACCATGAGAACAGCCTGGTAAAGGAGCCTGCCAGAAGACCCTCAGGGGACCACCTGGAGCTCTCCCTTATTCACTGGCCAACAGGCTATTTTTCCTGTTGGATGGGACAGACAACGTGGTACCTAGTGACACCAACTTCATGGACACGTGGGTGGCCACATGGAGGAGCTGCTAGATGAAGGGCTATGAAAGTTTTTGGTATCTCCAACTGCAGCCATCTCCAGGAGCTGGTAAAGAAACCTGGCTTAACACCAGGTGTGGTGTCTCAGCCTGTAATCCCAGCACTTTGGGAGGCCAAGGAGGGAGGATCACTGGAGCCCAGGAACTCGAGGCTGCAGTGAGCTATGATCATGCCACTACACTCCAGACTGAGTGATAGAGTCAGACCCTGTCTCTAAAAATATATGTATAAGACAGACAGAAAAAAAGAAATCTGGCTTAAAAACAGTGGTTAACCAGAGTGAGTGCCGCCTGCACCCACCTCAGCAGAAGTTAATCCAGGGCTGCCAATCCAAAGGCAAGGTGGTGACTGCCTATAGTCCCCTCAGCTCTCGTGACAGGCCTGGGGGATCCCTGCACCAAAGCAATCACAACCAAGCACAGTAAAAAATAAAAATAAACAAATAAAAACGCAGCCCAGGTTCTGATCTGGTTTCCCATGCAAAGGAACTTGGTGGTAATTCCTATCATTTCGTGGTGACACTGGAACGCACTGCTGAAAACTTGGAGGTCTTTGACTTTCCACTGAGCAGCCTGATGTGACCACTGTAGTCAGCTGCAGCGGGGACGGGAGGGTCTGCGTCTTGGTGAGCTGTGCCTCCTGCAAGGATTACCCCTTCAACACTGAGCTTTAAAGCTGTAGGTACCTGCTCTTCCCCAAGTGCCTTGCACCTCTTTTTCCTGCCTCAGTTTTTCTAGCAAGTGTAGTATGGCCTGTGTCCCTTAACAGTGGGTCAGCAACCTGCCGACTGACCAGCAAGGGTGTGGTCAGGTTGATGCTGAGTCCAAAGAGCAGTTTGTGTAGATGAGACGTCTCTTCCAGTTTTCTCTGCCCTTTTTCTCGTCCAGCTGGGAGAAGTACATCCTGAACACCCTTTTCCAGTCAAAATGAAGCAAAATCTACGGTCCAAGTAGTGCCACCTGGGGCTGCGTTTTGACTGCTGGACGTAATCCCTGCAGCCAGTCTCCTTGCCTCAAATAAAAAGTGCTTTTGTGAGCTTAACAAAAAGGAATGAACTAAGGCTATATATTACTACATGGATGAACCTCAAAAGCCTTACACTAAATGAAAGGAACCAGACACTAAAGGCCACATATTGTATGATTGTGTTTATATGAAATGCCCTGAAGAGGCAAATCCACAGACACACAGGAGGATTAGTGGTTGCGGGAGGATGAGGGCGGGGGAAGAGGAACTGCTATTGGACATGGGGATTCTTTTTAAGATGATGGAAATGCTTTGTAAGTAGACAGGAGTGATAGTTGCACAGCACTGTGACGATACTAGAATCCACTGAATTGCACACTTGAAAGGGGTGAATGTTGGCTGGGCACGGTGGCTCACACCTGTAATCCCAACACTTTGGGAGGGTGAGGTGGGAGGATCGCTTGAACCCAGGAGTTTAGGCCAGCCTGAGCAACACAGCCAGATCCTGTCTCTACAAAAAACAAAACAAATTAGCTGGGCATGGTGGCATGCACCTGTGGTCCCAGCTACTCAGGAGGCTGAGGCAGGAGGACGCCTTGAGTCCAGGAGGTCGATGCTACAGTGAGCCGTGATCACGCCACCTGCACTCCAGCCGGGGCAACAGTGAAACTCTGTCTCCAGAAAAAAAGTGGGGAGGAGATGGTGAGTGTTGAGGTATGTGAGTGACTATTATATAAGCTGTTTTTAGTAAACGAGCTAATACTAAAATTTAAATTGTGTGCTGTCACATGCTACTAAGTCACTCCCCCTCGTTTCTTCACCCTTCGTTCAAGGTGTACCACATACAATGCCATGCATCCGGGTACTTCTAAGCAAATTAGAGAAGGGTCATGTCCTATATTTGGATGAATATGGAGAGAAGAGAACAGCTAGACAAAGCAAGATACAGAGAGGAGATCAAGAGTTAAGGAAGCAACCGGGCATGGTGGCTCATGCCTATAATCCCAGCACTTTGGGAGGCTGAGGCAGGTGGATCACTTGAGATCAGGAGTTCGAGACCAGCCTGACCAACATGGTGAAACCCCGTCTCTACTAAAAATACATAAATTAGCCAGGTGTGGTGGTGTGTGCCTGTCATCCCGGCTGCTCAGGAGGCTGAGACAGGAGAATCACTTGAACCTGGGAGGTGGAGGTTGCAGTGAGCCGAGACTGCGCCACTGCACTCCAGCCTGGGCGACAGAGCGAGACTCCGTCTCAAAAAAAATAAAAATAAAAAATAATTAAGGAAGCAAAAAAGTAGATGAAGAAGTAGCTAGGAGAAGCCTAAGACCTGTGAGGCTCCTGGGGGTATCTTCAGTAGGGGAGCCGGAGGGAGGGGTTGATGGTTTGCCTCCTGTTAGGGGCATGGGGACTGCGGGGGATATTTGCTGATGCTGGACAGACCTCGTTTTGGTTCAGATCCATTCCTCTCCCCAACCCAGAACACACACTTTAGGGAAGGCCAGCCCTGCCTTTGGTAGTAGAGGGACAGCACTGTCTCAGGCCTAAGCCAGGCAGTGACGGTTCCAACAGGAACTTGGCTGATCAAGTCAGAATGAAGTGCAAGACTGTCGTTTCATGTCTAGGGTTAGAAGTATTCTTTCCTGGTAACCTGTCTCTGCAAGGGAAAGGCCATGGGCTGCCTCTGCCATCCTGAGGATATGAGGAAAGGGGCTGCCTGAAAATGAAGCCAACCCAAAGAAACAGATCCAAGAATTGGCTTCTGATGATGGCATCTGAGCCCTGGATCAAGCTGCATCTGAATCTATGTCTGCTTTTAGACTCTTCTGTTACATATAAGCCACTTAATTCCTTTTATGGGTTGAGCTTTCTGTCACTTGGAACAGCAACGATCACATCTATGGTCAGATGATAATTTTGTAAAATACAAAGACTGTGCAAATACACCTCAGTATTTCCCTGTTATATCACTTATTTCTTTGTCACAGGTTTATAAAAAGGGGCATAAAACTTCCTGAAAATTCTGCCTATATAACATTTGTATGAGTTTCATAATTAATAAAATATACAAAAGTTTCAAAACTAAAGAAACTAAAGAAAAATGTAGTTGACCAAATTAATTTTGAACTATGTTTGCCTTAAATATTTTAAAAATAGAAGTCTATGCTTGACAAATGCAGATGAACCTGCCTTAACACCATTCCTATCAACACCTCCGCTGTCCGGTTTTGGTAAAAGGCCAGGTGTCATATTGTTTGAGGCTTTAGTGGCCTGCAAGTCAAAGTGGGCCAAACCTAATGTTGCTCTTGACTGGTAAGCTGCCCAAATGCATGATTCCACGTTATCTATGTGTCACCCCCGAGGTGCCTTCCCATTGGAGAAATTCGCTCAGAAGCTCTTCATTGAAGGTGCTAAGTGACAGATGTCTCTGTATCTAAAGTGGAAATTATAGCAGTTGCTGAAAATGTCACAATCATTGATTGGGTATCCGAGAGACACACCCAAAATAAAATGTTTGAAACATGCTGCAAAGAAAAGGATAAGCAAAAATCTACCAGGCAAAAGAAAATGAGGAAAAGGCTAGAATCTAGTTCTATATAAACCAGAACAGCCACTGCAATTTAAACCCGAATTTCTATTCTCAACAGCATTTTTGTCAGGAAAAAATAATAATAATAATAATAATAAATAAATAAATCAGAGTTTCTGAAAGAAGGAAAACTGCCTCCATATTCTTCAGAAGGAAACTGGTTAAATAAAATATGGCACATTCATGCAATAGAATACTACGCAGCCATTGAAATCGATGAGGTGGGTATTTATACAACTAGGAACTGAGCGTATGGGACCTGTTGCTTCATGAGAAAAGTGTGGTGTGTAGAGAAGCATGAAGGGCACGTAAGGACGCCACCTGCCTGTTCACACAAGGACTCCCTGGATTCGGTGTGCTCAGGAGGGAGGCGTCCGAGTGGTTGTGGGACACATTTATACAGAAAAATTAGTTTTTACTCTGTGAGCCTTTATACCTTTTGAGTTTTGTACCACGTATGTTTTACTCATTCAAAAAAATAAAGTTTCTTTTTTTACATCTTTTAGATTATGGTCATCCATCTTATTTTAACTAAATGGCCAACAGCCTGTATCTGATGCCCCAGCATATCCACTGGGTTCACGTCCTTACTCTTTTATTTATTTATTTATTTATTTATTTGTTTGTTTGTTTGTTTGAGACAGGGTCTCGTTCTGTCACCCAGGCTGGAGTGCAGTGGCGCGATCTCGGCTAGTCTCCTCAAGCCAGAGTTTTGTTTGTTTGCGTTAAGACACAGCTCAGATGTCACCTCCTCATTTCTAGACTCCTGAAGCCAGAGTTTTGTTTGTTTGTTTGAAGAGGCAAGGTCTCACTCCATTGCCCAGGCTGGAGTACAGTGACTCAGTCAAGGCTCACTGCAGCCTCTAACTCTTGGGCTTAAGCGATCCTCCCACGTAGCCTGCACTTCAGCTCCCAGGTAGTCGGGATATAGGTGTGAGTAACCACACCTGGCTAATTTTTTCTTTCTTTTCTTTTCTTTTTTTTTTTGATACAGATAGGATCTTGAGGTCAGGCATAGTGGCTCACGTCTATAATCCTAGCACTTTCGGAGGTTGAGGCAGGCGGATCACTTGAGGCCAGGAGTTCAAGGCCAGCCTGGCCAACATGGTGAAATCCTGTCTCTATTAAAAATACAAAAACACTAGTCAGGCATGGTGATGGTGCCTGTAATCCCAGCTACTCAGGAGGCTGAGGCAAGAGAATCGCTTGAACCCGGCAGGCAGAGGCTGCAGTGACCCGAGATCACGCCACTGCACTCCAGCCTACGCGACAGAGTGAGACCCTGTCTCAAAAAAAAAAAAAAAAAAAGAGAGCGAGATAGGGTCTCACTCTGCTGCCCAGGCTGGTCTCAAACTCCTGGCCTCAAAGAACCCTCCAGACTCAGCCTCCCAAAGCACTGGAATTACAAGTGTGAGCCACAGCACCAGGCCCAGGCTCGTCGTTTTGTTTTCTGTGCTTTTTGCCCATCGGCAGGCAGTGCTTTGTCCATCACTCTGCCCTGGTGGTGGTCATTGGTGTGTGATTTGCCTGTTCACACGCCCACCTCCCTCACTAGACAGCCAGCCCCATGAAGGCAGGCACTGTGCACGATGGCTCTTTGAGCCCTGCTATATAGTTTGGTGTGCCATGCTCAAGGAAGGCACTTACTGAGGAATAAATAAATGAATGATAGTGATTGAAAGAATGAATGAGTCCTACATGTCAGGGTTGGCAAACTGAGCTGAGTTGAGAAACTATTAATATACTGTCACCAGGTTCCCTGAACTTCACTTCTCAACTGAAAAGTGCACCTTTCCAGAAGGGACAGCCACTCCTGAGGATCCAGGAAGAAACACTTTTCCCTCCCCATTGCTAAAGAGTGGGCAATAATTTTTTTTTAAATAAATAACTCAAAGCCGGGCGAGGTGGCTCACGCCTGTAATCCCAGCACTTTGGGAGGCCGAGGCAGGCAGATCGCTTGAACTCAGGAGTTCGAGACCAGTCTGGGCAACATGGTGAAACCCCATCTCTATAAAAAAATACAAAAATTAGCCAGGCATAATGGCATGCCTATAGTCCTAGCTACTCAGGAGGCTGAGGCAGGAGGACTGCTTGAACTGGGGAGGTCGAGGCTGCATGAGCCGAGATCGTGCCACTGCACTCCAGCTTGGATGACAGAGCAAGACCCTGTCTCAAAATAAATAAATGAATACATAATAAAATAAATAATGTAAATCCCGACTGGGCTCAGTGGTTCACGCCTGTAATCCCAGCACTTTGGGAGGCTGAAGCCGGTGGATCACGAGGTCACGAGATCGAGACCATCCTGGCCAATATGGCAGAACCCCATCTCTACTAAAAATACAAAAATTAGCTGGGCATGGTGGCATGTGCCTGTAGTCCCAGCTACTCAGGAGGCTGAGGCAGGAGAATCGCTTAAACCCGGGAGGCAGAGGTTGCAGTGAGCCAAGATCATGCCACTGCCTTCCAGCTTGGGCAACAGAGCAAGACTCTGTCTCAAAAAAATAAATAAAATAATAATAATAATAATTTAAATCCCTTGATTAATAGCATCTCCCTTTTCACTTTTAAGAAATAAAAAATCTGCCATATTTCACCAAATGAACAGGCAGGCTGTTCACGCATGGGTGAATGTCCTCTTGAATGAGTCCTCAGCCCAACATGAAGACTGCCAGGAACCGCCTGCCGGCCAACCGCTTGGCTTTGCATGGTGGTGTCCCCAGGGATGTCGTACATGACGGAATCTTGGGACAACTTAGGAAGACAATTTTTTTTTTTTTTTTTTTTTTTTTTAGATGGAGTCTCACTCTGTCGCCCAGGCTGGAATGTAGCCGCGTGACCTCAGCTCATTGCAACCTCTGCCTCCCGGGTTCAAGCAATCCTCCTGCCTCAGCCTGCCAAGCAGCTGGGATTACAGGCGCCCAGCACCACACTCGGCTTTTTTGTATTTTTAGTAGAGACAGGGTTTCACCATATTGGCCAGGCTGGTCTTGAATTCCTGACCTTGTGATCTGCCTGCCTTGGCCTCCCAAACTGCTAGGATTACTGGCGCGAGCCACCACACCCGGCCCAGTCAGACAATTTTTTAAAAAAGAATCCCAACCAGTGAGGCCTAAGCTACCAGTAAGGGACTTGGTAGCAGACCCCAAGCAATAGCGTGATAGAAACAACAACCTCCTTTTGGATCCTTTATTTTTTTGAGCCAGAGTCTCGCTCTGTCACCCGGGCTGGAGTGCAGCGGGGCGATCTCGGCTCATTGCAAGCTCCGCCTCCCGGGCTCACGCCATTCTCCTGCCTCAGCCTCCCGAGTAGCTGGGACTACAGGCGCCCGCCACCTCGCCCGGCTAATTTTTGGTATTTTTAGTAGAGACGGGGTTTCACTATGTCAGCCAGGATGGTCTCCATCTCCTGACGTCGTAATCCGCCCGTCTCAGCCTCCCAAAGTGCTGGGATTACAGGTGTGAGCCACCGCGCCCGGCCTTGGATACTTTTAAAATGAATTGCTTCCTTTTCCTTTTCGCTTCTGTGAAAAATAAAATGTAATGGAACAAAATCAACTCTCTTTTATTTCAAGACTAGACATCACGGTGTACCAATGGCTGTCCCAGCAGTGACAAACGCCAGCCTTGGACCGGGAGTCAGGCAGGTCTGAGTTGGGAGCCCCACGTCATCACTTGCTGGCACCATGCCCTTAATCTCTGAGTGTGTCAGCTTTTCCAACTCAACTGGGGACAAGAGCCGTCATTGTAAGGTTCTTGTTCTTGTGGGGATTAAATGAGATAATGGGAGTAAAGTGTCGAGTGTGGTGTTTGGCACATGACAGATGCTTACTGACTGTTAGGTGTTACATTATTATTGTTATTACTCTAATATATTTCCAGCATTCATTCTTGTTCTCATATTTGAACAGGTTAATGTTCATACTGTATGATCATAAGTGGCATATTAATTTTAGATTAGAAATATCCATATTTTCTATAGCCAGCTCCTCCTTCTACTGCATTTTTTCCCAGGAGCTGCTGTTTCAGGCAATAGCCATATCTTCAACTTTTCTGTTTCCCACAGTACTTAGCACAGTGCAGAACAAACAGCAGACCTAATAAAATGCTGCTGAACTGAATAATGAGAAGACAACAGACTAATGTGACAATATCGTCTGTACTCTAGACATGGCCTGTGGTCAGCAGCCTCCACTAATTGAGTTAAGATCCCTGAAAGCAACTCTTAGATACATTGTTAATAGATTTTCTTAGAATCTTTATGAAGGAGTACCTGGAAACCTCATAAAACTGCCATTTTAATCATGTCTTATTTGGCTGACTCACCTAAAAGACACTGTGATAAGCTCTTAAGGGGGAAAAACTTTATAGAAAAAAATAATCCTGGAACCACAGCAGAATAAGCAAACATATTCTTTAAGGACCAAGGTAAGGTGTATCCTGTTTTTTAAAAATATAAGATATTATGATAAGAATCACACTCAAAATAGTATGAGGGGCCGGGTGCAGTGGCTCACGCCTGTAATCCCAACACTTTGGGAGGCTGAGGCAGGTGGATCACTTGAGGTCAGGAGTTCGAGACCAACCTGGCCAACATGGTGAAACCACTGTCTCTACTAAAATTATAAAAATTAGCTGGGCGTGGTGGCAGGCACCTGTAATCCCACCTACTTGGGAGGCTGAGGCAGGAGAATTGCTTGAACCCAGGAGGCGGAGGCTGCAGTGAGCCAAGACCATGCCACTGCACTCCAGCCTGGGTGACAGAGAGAGACTCCATCTCAAAAAAAAAAAAAAAAAAAAAAAATAGTACGAAGGAAGAATGGGAGTCACTGTTTGAGGGGTATGGAGTTTCCATTTGGAATGAGAAAGTTCTAGAGATGGATCAGGGTGATGGCTGCACGACAAGGTGAATTGACTTAATCCTGCTAGACTATACGCATAAAAGTTGTTAAAATGGTAAATTTGATGTTATGTATATTCCACCACAGTTAAATAAAAGTATAAAGAAGTTTAAAAGTCACCTGCTTTCACACATCTCTCTAAGCATATGAACACATATATATAGTAAAATTTTCAATAATCTTTTCTCAATCAGCTGTATATTTCTTTTTTAAGCTCCAATAATCTTAAAGGTAACCTTCAATGAAATAAGTAAAGGAATAAGGATCATCCATAAAAAACAAATAATACGGCTGGACGCAGTAGTTCACGCCTGTAATCCCAGCACTTTGGGAGGCCAAGGCAGGTGGATCACCTGAGGTCGACAGTTCGAGACCAGCCTGACCAACATGAAGAAACCCCAAAAATATAAAATCAGCTGGGTGTGGCAGCACATGCCTGTAATCCCAGCCACTCAGGAGGCTGAGGCAGGAGAATCGCTTGAACGCGGGAGGCGGAGGCTGTGGTGAGCAGAAATTGCATCATTGCACTCCAGCCTGGGCAACAAGAGCGAAACTCCATCTAAAAAACAAACAAACAGGCCGGGTGCAGTGGCTCAAGCCTGTAATCCCAGCACTCTGGGAGGCCGAGACGGGCGGATCACGAGGTCAGGAGATCGAGACCATCCTGGCTAACACGGTGAAACCCCATCTCTACTAAAAAATACAAAAAAACTAGCTGGGCGAAGTGGAGGGTACCTGTAGTCCCAGCTACTCGGGAGCCTGAGGCAGGAGAATGGCGTAATCCCGGGAGGCGAAGCTTGCAGTGAGCTGAGATCCAGCCACTGCACTCCAGTTTGGGCGACAGAGTGAGACACCGTCTCAAAAAAAAAAAAAAAAAAAAAAAAAAAAAAAAAAAAAAAAAAACAAAGCAAAACAAACAAACAAACAAAAAAACAAATAACGTCTTCCAGATTATCTTTTTTTCTGAGACAGGATCTTGCTCTGTCACCCAGGCTGGAGTGCAGTGGCTCAAACACTGCCCAGACCTCCTAGGCTCAAGCAGTCCTCTGGCCTCAGCCTGCAGAGTAGCTGGGACCACAGGTGCGTGTCACACCCAGCTAATTTTATTTTAATTTTTATAGACACGGAGTCTCACTACACTTCCCAGGCTGGTCTTGAACTCCTAGGCTCAAGTCATCCTCCAACCTCAGCCTCCCAAAGTGCAGCGATTATAGGCATGAGCTACTGTGCCCCGCCCCAGTTATCTGATGTTGGCCATAGGACAGCAGGGCTTTCCAAAAGTCCCCTTACCCCTGGACCCCTTAAACTTTAGGTGGGTTCAGGTGCCAATAGGCCTGATGTTGTTTACACAGGAAATTTCAAGGTCAGAAGGAACAGGCTGCCTTTGAGGAAAGTGAAGAGAAGACGGACAAAGGAGGCCCTGGGAATACGTTCAAGAGGAAACAAAGAAGACAAAAGCCATAAATATGAGTCAAAGACATTCACGACACCTTCATTAGTCTATTCATTTTTGCACCGACTGCACTGTAAACGAAGTGTTCTTTACTCTGTGCAGTCAGTATTTTGCAAATGACTGGAAGATTTGGCCGGGTTGAGGGGAAAAGGAGCTATACTTTCCTTCTACAACCAGACACTTTGTCCTGTGGTCAGCAGGTGGGCAGAGGCTGGGGGTGCTGTTGTCCCTGCAGGTCACCGGGTATCAGACCCACCCACATGCATTTTGTGGTCTCGACTCAGTGCACGCGAGTTCAGACCTGGGTGAAGAAAGGAGGAGGAGGTCTGACTCCCTGCTGCCTTTTAAAGGTGTCTTTGCTGCTCTTTCTCATTATCCCCTATTGCCAAAAAGTAAATTATGAAGTTAATTTTTAGCAGCAAAGCATGCATGGTTTTTGGTCTTTGCTTTTCTGGTATAAATTTATTAGCAGGTTCACTATTCTGATTGTGAAACCAGGTTTTCATAAGCATGCACATGTAGTTTTTTTTATTTTAAAAAAATTATTTTTTCTTAGCACTCTGTGAGCTGGTATACTATAGCTGACATAGGTAGAAGTTTCTTCCCAAAAAGCAGCTTTCTTTCCTCCCATTTTACAGTGCCTCAGTCCACACTAGAACCGCACTAAAACCTAGCAAACCCTCTGGCTGTTGGTGTCAATGAAAAAACCCTTTAAGGAACAAAGGGTGAGGAGGCCACTAACATTTCCTCTTAACGCCTTCTGTGGCCACAGAGCCACTGACCACTGTGACTCACGCATGCCCTACAAACATGTCCCAAGTCGCAGAGCCTGAAGAGCTTTCAAAGAATTTTTGTTTGTCTGTTTTTGCCTTCCATACACAAACTGGAAGAAACAATAGGCTCTTCCCTGATTTGGGCAAAGGCCCCGTCTGGCCCTCAGCGCGGCGCCGTCTGGCTGTGTCCATCAGAGTTAATATTCTTATTTCTTTCCTGCCCAGCAGAATATGCCCAGAAAAGTCAAAACTGGGTCCTGTCTTATTTAAGAAGTCTCATTCCTCAGTATTTGTGTGCATGGTATTGAAACAAAGTCAACATTCACTCAACTTCATTATTTGTTTTGTTTTGTTTTGTTTCTTGAGAAGGAACGTCACTCTGTCGCCCAGGCTGGAGTGCAGTGGCGTGATCTCGGCTCACAGCAACCTCCACCTCCTGGGTTTAAGCGATTCTCCTGCCTCAGCCCTCTGAGTAGCTGGGATTACAGGCATGCATCACCACGCCTGGCCAATTTTTTGTATTTTTAATAGAGATGAGGTTTCACCATGTTGGCCAGGCTGGTCTCAAACTCCTGACCTCAAGTGATCCGCCTGCCTCAGCCTCCCAAAGTGCTGGGATTACAAGTGTGAGCCACTGTGCCCAGCAGAATTCAACATAATGCTGTTTTAAAAGTTAATGGAGGCCTTACCTGAGTTACACAATTGGCCAAGCATTGAAGATTAAAATGGGAGGGACTTATGGTTTAAAAGGGAAGTCAGATGAATAAATACACTGCAAGACAACACACATTTAATAAAGGCATCCACATAAAAAACTACCATAGGCTATGGGAAGACAGAGCAGACAGCACATCTATTTAGGTGGGAAGGAGCAAGGGTGGGCCACCACCGAGCTGGGGCAGGAAGTCTGAGGTAGCTCAGCCCCGTGGTTAGTGCCTCACACAGGCTTTGGAGCAGAGACCTGGGTCTCCCAACACGGCCCTGCCACTTGCTAGCTTTGTGCCAGAGGCATTTAGTTAACCTCTCTGAGCTGTGATTTCCTTACCTGTAGAATGGAGGTGATCATTCTTTTTAGCTAGTCAACTCATATACTATTATAGGGGTTACATTAAATCAACTAACCTACATAAATGACTCTGCAGGTAGCACGTGCCCAGTACATGCAGCCAGTATTGTCAGTTAACCTAAAAGAGAAGGGTGATGTGGAGGAAAGAGCAATGCACACCCAGGCGTGGAGGCGTGAGGGTGCTTGTCTTCTTCAGGAAAGACCTCAGAACCCTTGTGTAAGTGGAGGGAAGCAGTGCAGGGGAGGAGGCCAGAAAGGCCAGCTGTGGGTAGTGAGGATCTCTGGGGATTACTAAGCAGGAGGGTAATAAGACAGATACTGCTCCTGTCCTTCCATCTGTGCCCCTCTCTAGCCCCTTGAGCCTTTCCATTGTAATAGCTGGCTTGACTTCTATTGCCTAAGGGTTTCATGAACCCCCTGACTCCAAGCGCTGCAGGAGGGGAATGAACTGCTACAGACACTTCTCATTGCCTGATGAGAGTTGGAGTATAAATAACCCAGCTCTCGCCCCTCAGGCGGGACACCTTCTGAGGCACATATTTTACGGACTCCTAGAGGTGCCCAGCAAGATTCAGTTCCAGTTACCTGCAGTGGTAACTGGCTTGACAACACACCCTTTACTGGCTGGCTTCCCTTTCCTATCTTCCTTCCCTACTCACATACTATTGTTTCCTCCCAAATACGTCATCTACACCAGAATCCTCGTTTCAGGGTCTGCTTTTGACAAAACCCATACTGAGGTACAAGCCATGACCATATCTATTTAGAAAAATACTTCTACAAGCAGAGGAATAATGGATGGGACTGGGTAGTCTAGAGGCAGAGTTAGGAGACTATGGCAATTGTCAGGGAAGGAGGGGATGAGAGCTGGAATCATCTTGTATTATAGGAGGAGAGTGGAAGGAGGGACCCGAGACACTGAGGCAAGTCCTAGTGACTGATGCCTGTGGTCTAGGTTGGACAGAAAAGATAGCTGAGAGGAGGAGGAACAGATTTTGCTGCATATGAGAGACCAGCAGAACATTCAGCTGGAGAATGTCTCAGTGAAAGGCTGGATCAAAGGTTTGGATCTGGGAGTTCTGGCAAGTGTAGCTGGGGTCATGGGGATGAATGAGGCCACTGAGAGAGATGAAAGAAGTTGTGCTGCAGCTAGAATCCTGGGAACACTAATAGTTAAAGGTGGAAATAGAAAGAGGCCTCAGTAAGACATAGAAGCAATAGTCAAAGAGAAAAGGGATAACCTGGAAAGAGTGCGTCTTTTCATCCAAGGAAGAATTTCAGCAAGGAAGGATCACCAGCAAGCATGAAGTGTTGCAGTGCGTTCAAAAAACGTGAAGAGCTGGACACGGGCTGCTGGGATTGGCAACGGGCATGTCACTGAGGACCTCAGCAGTCTCAGGGAGTGATGGAAACAGAAGTGAGACTGTAGGAGGCCGGGAATGGAAGGGAGGGGCAGACGAGCTCAGGGCAAGGGGAACATTTCTTCAGAATGCTTGGCGGTGGAGGGAGGGAAAGAGAGACTGTGGGTGACGGGTGGGTGACAGGGAGAGAAGTCTAAAGGAGGGGAAGATGTTCTTCGAAAAGATGGGGTGGACTTGACTAAGATTGTGGTCCGAAAGCGATACGCACAGGGGTGAAGACAAAGTCCAAGGGAGAGCATGGAGGGAATCTCTGGTGGAGGAAGGTCAGTGAAGAGGCAGCCCCGAGTGGGAACAACAGCAGAGGAGGAGTTTGCGTTCAGGAGGACGCGGGGACGTCTGAGAGTGGAGGTGACGAGGTGGGGATGGATGAAATCACAGGTAAGCTTAGAGATGATGGCTACTGTGCTCAGCACAATTGTGCTTGGAGGGAATCTGGGCTGGGCTGGGGTTGGTAGTGGAGAGTGTCACCAACTAAAGGGTAGCTCTGAAAAAGGGGCTGAGCCCAGTGTGGAGAGGGCTCTGAGCACCTGGAAACCGAGCAGGACTGAGAACCAGGAGAGGGCAGCGTGGAGGAGGAGCCCTGCCAAATGCAAGCAGCCCTGGGAGCCCGTGTCAGACAGTAAAGGCAGGAGGTGACCTGCACCACAGAGCCTGCCCCTTCAGGGCCCCACAGCGGCATCATAGTGTACTGTCATCATTAATCTATATAATTCTTCTAAATCATCTTTTTCCTTATAACCCTATGATATTTGAAACCTGCTTTATCAGTCTGCAATAGCTTCATTAAATCAAGTCCAAACACTTCACTTCCACCCAGAGAGATTCACTGTGACAGAAATAGCAGTGTAACTGCTAATGCAAACACTGTAAATCACCAGAAACTGATAAGGTAAGAATGTTACCAAGTGTGGTTTGGCTAGCGCACAAGCCAAAGGGGGGCTTAGACGTCTCATAAGGGACACAGGCAATTTTAAGGCCCACCTGTGACACACACACACTTATGAAGGTAAAAAGCATGTTTCTGTTTGTTTTCCAGAGACAGGGTCTTGCTCTGTTGTCCAGGCTGGAGTGCAATACTGCAGCCTCAAACTCCTGGGCTCAAGTGATCCTCCTGCCTCGGCCTTCTCAGCAGCTGGGACTACAGGCATGTGCCACCATACCCAGCTAATTTTTTTTTTAATTTTTATAGAGATGGGGTCTCACTTTGTTGCCCAGGCATCTCTCAAACTCCTGGCCTCAAGTGAACTTCCTGCCTTGGCCTCCCAAGGCATTTTGAGCATCCAGCCAACAATGCATGTTTTCAAGAGAAATCAAGAAATATTTTGCTTGAAAAATTAACGAAAAGAAGCAAACTGCTGTGCCTTTTCTGAGCAAACAGTATCTGAAAGAAGCCAAATAGTTGATGGCAGAATATTATCTTGGGTTTTGTTTTTTTTTTTTTTGCTTTTGAGACGGGGTCTTGCTCTGTGGCCCAGGCTGGAGCACAGTGGTGTGATCATGGCTCACTGCAACCTCCATGTCCCGGGCTCAGGTTATACTCCCTGAGCCCCCTGAGTAGCTGGGACTACAGGCACACACCACCATGCCTGGCTAATTTTTCTGTTTTTAGTAGAGATGGGCTTTCTCCATGTTGCCCAGGCTGGTCTTCAGAAAATTATCTTTAATAGAGGAATTCCATTGCATAAATGAAGAAGGAATGATAGAATCCTTTAAAAAAAAAATCACCATTTTGTAACTCACACTAAAATAATGTTAATGGCAACCATTAGGTGACAGGTTGATGGAGAGCTTCATACAGCCTAGATCAGGCTGACAGCTACTGAGTCTGAGGAGTGACAAAAAGAGACAATCCAGACATGTTACCTCCTGAAGGAAGGCAATAAAAATTCACCACTTCCAATGAAGTTGACTTGCAAAAAAAGAAAAAAAAACAAAACTGACCTTGACATCGATCGATCCGCTAGATATAAAAACTGGTGGGAAATACAGGGAATAGAGGGATGTGCTAAACACAACCACAGAAATGCAATCAGACAAGTCCAATATGTGGACAATTCTACAGGACCAAAGACCAGGCTCTTCAACAAACGAAAGACAAGAACAAAAGGGAGGGGAATGTTAAAGATTTAAAGACACTTCAACCAAATGCAACAAGAGGACCTTGTTTGGATCCTGACTGGAATAAACCAATGATAAAAGCATATTTATGAGACAAAAGCGGAAATTTGAAAATATTGCATATCAGATATTACAGAATTATTGTTAGCTTTTTAAGATATGATCATGGTTTAATGGTTGTGTGGGAAAAGGGGAAGGAGGTCCTTATCTCTACCTTATCTGGTAAAGATAACATCAAAGCATTTACAGATGAAATGATGTGATGTCTAGAATTTGTTTTGAAATAAACAGCAGGGCTGAGGATGGAGGTGAGAGAAACTGTTGAGGGAGAAGAGGTGAAGCAAGATTGGCCACATGTTAATGGCAATGCCTAATAAATACATGGGAGTCCATTTATCCTATTCTTTTTTTTTTTTTTTTTTGTGACAGAGTCTCGCTCTGTCCCACAGGCTGGAGTGCAGTGGCACAATCTCCACTCACTGGAACCTCCACCTCCCAGGTTCAAGTGATTCTCCTGCCTCAGCCGCCTGAGTAGCTGGGATTACAGGCACGCACCCCCACACCTGGCTGATCTCTGTCTTTTTAGTAGAGAGGAGGTTCTGTCATGTTGGTCAGGCTGTTCTCAAACTCCTAACCTCAGGTGATCCACCCTCCTAGGCCTCCCAAGGTGCTGGGATGACAGGCCTGAGCCACCACACCTGGCCCGTTTATCCTATTCTTACGGGTTAACATTTCTGAATAGAAAGTCCCTTTTTAACCACCTACGCTGGTGATCAGTGTCTTGCAAAACCAGCTGCACAATAACTTTAGTTTGGTTGTGCCCCATCCACAGCCTCTTCTCCTATATCCCACATCCCCGCCACAGTGAGTACCTCTTCTTATTTCCACTGTCCCAGAAAAGAAAGTTTGAACCAACCAGTCATTGTCTCTGGCTCTGCGTATTCAGTCAGCAACTTCCTGCCTCTTTTCACTCTGTCGTATCCCTAAGCCCACTCTCCCTTCTTAGGATCATGTTTACAGATTTTAGACCGAGAATGGGCCTTCTTCTGTCATCACCTTCTCCCCGGTTTCCAGCCATAGCCCACTCCACAAGCTGCCACTCTTCCTCTCCGCACCTTTTCTTTAGTGGATCCAGCTCCGGGCAATAGGAAGCTCTGAGTCAAGCAGTGCTTCCCAGACCTCCTTCCTCTGGTCCCCCATCCTGACCACAGAGGACCACCTCTGACCCTCCTGAGCCTCACAGGGTGGAGGACTGACATAAACAATGCTTGGCCTCTCTGGCTGCTTACTTGTTCCTTCCCGTATGAGGAAGACATCTGATTGGACGTGTGAAGCTTTGCTTTATTACAGTTTACCACTTTTTGAAAGTCTGTAATGGGCCTGCCTCCTACTCTGTTTTGTATGTTTTTTGTTCTACCAACAAATGGGAATTAAAGGCAAATCTATAAGTACTCCTGCCACTGGGATTTAAAAGTAGCCAGGTGCAGTGGCTCATGCCTGTAATCCCAGCACTTTGGGAGGCCAAGGTGGGTGGATCACCTGAGGTCACGAGTTTGAGACCAGCCTGGCCATGATGGCGAAACCCCATCTCTACTAAAAATATAAAAACTAGCCAGGAGTGGTAGTGCATGCCTGGAGTCCCAGCTACTCGGGAGGCTGAGGCAGGAGCATCGCTTGAACCTGGGAGGTGCAGGCTGCAGTGAGCTGAGATCACATCACTCCACTCCAGCCTGGGTGACAGAATGAGACTCCATCTCAAAAATAATTAATTAATTAATTAATTAAAGTTACTAATGACATTGATTATTACAATGGATTCCAAGGTTCTATATACATTGTTTTCCCCATAGATGAATCCTGTCTTGATTTGAGAAATAGTAGGACCACAATTTGGCCTCAGGCTCCAGACGCATTCTCCGATCTAGCTTGTAGAATCAGGAGATATTAGGCTGCTCATAAACTATCCCAGAGATTTCTGTGGTCTCCATTTAACCAGTGAGTTGTGTGTCTGTGCACTATTGTGTAGAAACATGGTGCAAAAACAAGTAAATGATCTGTAAATCTCTAACACAAAGCAAACTTTTCCCTCTACTTATTCCCTAATAACACATCATTAGCAAAGGCCCACTGTTGGCCCTGATCTCGTGTCACAAAAGGTTGATAACGTCATTGGAAACCAATACGGCACAAGAGGAACCTAAATCATCTGATGCCATATATCCAGGAAGCTTTTAGAATCCAACCTAAAGCAGCTCCCACTGTTCAAACATGGGATACTGTGAACATCAATGAGAATAATGACGACAATGGATTGAAATATACCAAATATTCATGACTTTATAATAATACTAAAAAGCAAAAAATACTTGATATAAATATATTAAATTATCACATGTACCCTGAAAGTATGTACATCTATTATGCATCAATTTTAAAAAATAATTTTAAAAACTACTTGGTTGCTGTTAAGGAATATTGAGAAACCAAATCATTATTTTGAAAACTGATAAAGGAAAATACTTATAAATAAATAAAGGAAATACTAATAAATGAAGAATGATAGAATTAGATCACCATTTTGCAATCCCTAATGTATTAATATAGACCTAGTGTTCATCAACAACAGTACTGACGTCATAGAGAGACAATCAGCTATCATGAGCTTCCTGATAGGATACAACACCTGTAAAGTAATCTGGTCCCTCCAAATCAAACCGGAATTTGCTGTAGATCCAATTGCCAGCTTATCAAGTAGAGAAGACAGACAAATACAGTAATTACATATACCATGATGATGCAACCAGCAAAACCAGGATGTGGAAAATTCTACAGGACAAACAAGTGGTTCCTTCAATAATTAAACTGCAAGGATAAGACAAAGGTTGGGAGTAAAAACTACGCATTAAAATAAACTTTAAAAACATGCTAGCCAGGCCAGGCACGGTGGCTCACACCTGTAATCCCAGCACTTTGGGAGGCCGAGGCGGGTGGATCACCTGAGGTCAGGAGTTCAAGACCAGCCTAGCCAACATGGTGAAACCCTGTCTCTGCTAAAAAGACAAAAATTAGCAGGGCATAGTGGTGGGTGCCTGTAATCCCAGCGACTTGGGATGCTGAGGCAGGAGAATCGCTTCAACCCAGGAGGCGGAGGTTGCAATGAGACGAGATCACACCACTGCACTCCAGCCTGGGTAACAGAGCAAAATTCCATCTCAAAAAACAAACAAACAAAAAACCCATGGCAACCAATCACAAGATTCACAGTTTGAATCTTGACTCCTAATTCAAACTGTGAGGCATTTATTATTATTATTATTATTTATTTTGTTGAGACAGGGTCTCACTCTATTGCTCAGGCTGGAGTGCAGCAGACCAATTACGGTTCTCCTGAACCTCCCAATGCTCAGGTGATCCTCCTGCCTCAGCCCCGAGTAGCTGGGACTACAGGCGTGCACCACCACACTTGGCTAATTTTTGTATTTTTGGTAGAGACAGGGTTTCACCATGTTGCCCAGGCTGATCTCGAACTCCTGAGCTGAGGCAATCCACCAGCCTCAGCCTCCCAAAGTGCTGAGATTACAGGCATGAGCCACTGCGCCAGGCCTCTGTACAGTATTTTTTTGAGTCATTTATTCATCTATGGGAAAATTGATCTTTTCAACACTAGATATATGATAACATTAAACTATTATTATTATTATTATTGTTTTTGAGATGGAGTATCACTCTGTCGCCCAGGCTGGAGTGCAGTGGCGTGATCTCAGCTCACTGCAACCTCCACCTCCCGGGTTCAAGCAATTCTCCTGTTTCAGCATCCCAAGTAGCTGGGACTATAGGCACACACCACTATGCCCAGCTAATTTTTGTATTTTTAGTAGAGACAAGGTTTCACCATATTGGTCAGGCTGGTCTCGAACTCCTGACCTCAGGTGATCCACCCGCCTCGGCCTCCCAAAGTACTGGGATTACAGGCATGAGCCACTGTGCCCGGCCAAACCATTATTATTTTAAAGGGATGATTATAGTATTATAGGTAATTTTTAAGAGTCTTTATCTTTTAAGTATCTTTTAAATATACCTAGTGAAAAAAATTATGAATAAAATAAAATGATGCTTTCCATTTGCTTCAAAATTATGAGGGAGGTGACCTCTGGAGATGGGGACAGGATTGGCCTCGAGTTGATGGCTGGCGGGGAGGGTGATGTTACATGGAGATTCACTGTACCATTGTCTACTAACTCTCTACAGTAAAACATTTTACAAAAACACATTTATTGTAGCTTGAAAATGGGAGATTCCTCTCTGCCTGGCGGGATGATTTATGAAGTTACTATTTTTTGTTTTGTTCTTTCTGCTGTTAAAAGAGAAACAAAAAGTGATCCTTCCTCACATCCTCTTCTCACCACCCCCTCGAGAGCAGCGTGTGCTTTGAGCACCAGAGAACTGGGGCTTCGCTTGCAAACAGGGCAGAATTAATAGGCCTTTGTTTTCAGAAAGCCTTCGCAGGAACAAACAGCTGAACTGTCTGGAGAGAGCAGGTGGGGTCTCTGGACTGGGAACAGGAAGGCTGTTGACAGGGCCTGTGGCCTGTGGCCTGGTGTCGGGGCAGGGTGGGGCTGCTTCCCAGCATCAGGAGGGTGACCAGGGCTGGTGGCTGTGCTGTTGGGTGGTGGGCAAACCGGAGGGAAGAACCTCCTTTGTTCTAGGGTTTGGCTTTACACAAAGCTTTCTCTCCTCTAGTCTCACTATGGGCTTGACAAACGTCATGTCAATATAGTCCTTTTAACAATCTGTTGAAAAAGCCCCACCTTGAGAGAACTGCTCAAGGTTCTCCCTGGTTTCCTCACAGGGTCATCCCAGTTTCCGGAGCAGTGGACTGGGGAGGGGACAGGGCTGCTCAGGTGATGGCGTGGGTGACTGAGCCAGTTTGGTGTTCAACAATTGTCATGTTCTTGGTCCGTATTGTTAGGTTTTAGAGGTACCATGTAAACCCCCAGGCCTCCTCTTACTATGATTGGCCAGTAAGGGATTGGAGTCACACTTGATTTACAAAAAATGAAACTGTGTTTCTGGGACAAGCGTGTGATGGTTGCATTTCACACCTGAGAATCACATATTGCCCGTTAATTCTTTTCTGATAGTTTAAAATTAAGAACCCCCAATGTCTCTGCAGTTACCTTTAAGCACACCATTTTTGTGAAGGGCTTACTTTTGGCAGCCACCATACTAGCTCAGCTGGATCGAACTCCTTTAATTGGTAATGCAGCCAGAAACAATGGCAGTGAGGCCGGGCCTCGACCCCTGGCCTCCCTACTCAGAGAAGAATGGTCCTCAGGACTGAAGGTCACAAGAATTTCAGAGATACTGAGAAACCGTGGGATCAGGACAGTTCACTCGGAATGTGATGAGAAGGGATATTCGTAGATTTCACAAGCAACTGAAAAACACGGCACTACCACAGAGTTGCACACAAAATACATGCAGTATTTTCTAGTCTATGTGAGTGCAGCTTGCCTCAGGGACTCTGAAGGACCATTGAAAAGAAACAACTGGGTGATGGAGGCCCTCAAATGGTCCTGGGGACACAGGATGGGGGACAGAATAGGACCTGGGCTTGCCCTGGTATTATGTTTACCTTGTATCTTTTGCTGATCTTTCTCCTTCCCTATCTCTAACTTTGGGTTGCCCGCAGGTTCAGCCCTCAGAGCCCTTCTCCTCCCTACTCACCCTCCCTCCTTAGGTGATCCCATCCAGCCCCACAGCTTTAAACATCTTCTGTACACGGACCACTCCACCCCAGGCTCTCCGGAGCTCCAGACTTATATAGACAGCCTGGATGTCTGGTTGGCTTCTCAGTTGGGAACACGTCTCCAACCACACTCTTGATCTTCCCCCAAACCTTAACAGAATAGTATCTAGTTGCTGAGGCCTAAACCTTGTGATCATTCTTGGAGTCTTTTCCTCTACTTCTATCCCATCCACTGGGAAATCCTGTTGCTTTTACCTTCCGAATAGATCCCAAATCCAACCACCTTTCACTACCCACCATTATCACCCTGGCCTGGACACCATCTCCCTTATAATGTCCCCTAACCAGCTCAGCACCATTCAGTGGCTTCTCTTCTTCTCCTCACATTTAGCTCCAAATCCTTTCCTGGCCCACAAGGCCCTTCATGCTCGGGGGCCTGCCCACCTCTCCCCCCTCATCTGCTTTTCTCTCTTCACTCAGGCTACCAAGGGCCGGGGGCTCCTTGCTGATCCTTCTGGTGCATACAAGGAATGCACTTTCCCCACACCCCTTCATTCCCTCCAGGCCACTGCTCAAGATCCTTCATTCCCTTCAGGCCACTGCTCAAGATCCCCTCCTTAGAGGGGCCTTCCATGTCATTCTAGACAGGACAGTACCTCATCACTCTCACCCCTTATCCTGCTTCATTTTTCTTCATAGTGTACATCCTGACATGACATATGTTTACTGATGTATTATCTGCCTCCTATGGTCAACCTCACAGTCAGAATTCAAGTTCCTTAAGGACGGGGACTTTGTTTTGCTGACTAGCACTGTTTCTTTTTTTTTCTTTTTCTTTTTCTTTTTTTTTTTTTGAGGTGGGATCTTGCTTTGTCACCCAGGCTGGAGTGCAGTGGCATAATCTCGGCTCACTGCAGCCTCTGCCTCCCGGGTTGAAGCAATTCTTCTGCCTCAGCCTTCCAAGTAGCTGGGACTACAGGCGCCCACCACCATGCCCAGCTAATTTTTGCATTTTCAGTAGAGAGAGGGTTTTGCCATGTTGCCCAGGCTGGTCTTGAACTCCTGACCTCAAGTGATCCACCCACCTTGGCCTCCCAAAGTGCTGGGATTGCAGGCGTGAGCCACCGCGCCCGACCAGTCTACTAGAACTGTTTCCAGCATAGAATATCACTAATGAAATATTTTATTGAATGAATGAAGTTAAAATGACACGTACACCCTTTCCGTGAAGTCCCTGAGGTCACAAGTTTAGGAAAATGGACTTCCTTAGTCCCAGACATCCTATAAACACCTGTGCCCAACCTTCTTATATAATTGAAGATATTTACTATATGGAGAAAATATTTATATTCATTCATTCAGCAGATACTTACTCAACACTTTGTAATGGTAGATACCACTTACTAAGCCCGATGTGCAGAGAGCCCGTCATGCTCAGAGTAATCCTACAAGGTAGCTATGATTTCTGCCACTTTACAGATGGGCAACAGAGGACAGACACATCACGTGACTTTCCCCAGGTCACATATCCTATACCTGGTACAGCTGGAATTCAGCCCTCTTTTCCCTAAGCCATGCTATTAAAAAGTTATTTCAGCATTAGCCTCAAGCCATCTCGTTCTAGAACGTTCTCACCCACCCAGTACTGGCAGCAAAATTGCCAATGTGAGCCCATAAAACATTTGCAGTTCATCCTGTCACTTCCTCTGTGAAGTCCTCCATGAGTCCCACAGGCAGAGCCAGCTGCTGTCATTGACCCCAATGCACTTGGCTAACATTGCGGAACAACTCTTGCTCAGTGTCATTATTGGTCTTCCTGTCTCTCCCATGAGGCTGAAACCTCTCAAAGACAAGAGCTATGTCTCACACTCACTCTGGCATCTCTGGTGCCCGGCACAGTGTCTGGCACATGGTGGGAATTCAATGAATGCTGACTGAATGAGCAAATGAATTGCATTAGGAAACCCTTCCACAGCCTCAGAAGCTGGTATTCCGGCATGAGTGCAGGCGGCCAGTTGGCCCCTCGCTCTGCCTGTGTTGGTCATTCTCCACTTCTTTTGCAGGCTTATTTCCCCAGTTCCTATTGTATTGCTTGAAGATCTGTGACATTTCCTGCTAAGTCTTCTGTGCAATAGTAGCTCATTCTAATTGCCCCCTGCAAATAATACTTGTTCTGAAAGAAACTGTGTCTCTGGAATGCAGATTCTGCCTGTAATGTTGTGCTTTGTGGGCTCCGTTTCACAGCAGCCGAGGGGTGCGTTTCTCTCTGACGAAACCATCTGTGAGGCGGGAATCTGGCGCTTCCTGGAGCTGATCCAACAGAATCCGTCAGGACATTGCTGTGGGCCTTGAGAACTTCCGGTTATCAACGGAATGCAAATTTTTAAAAGATCAATAAGATACTATTTTTCCCCAACTAATTGCAAAATAAAAGCAAAATATGCTGGGGAAGGTTTAGAATATGGGAACAATCTTTCTGCAGGACAGATTGAAAACACGTTCGCAAAAGACTTAAAAATAGATCCCCATTACTTTAAAGGTGGCCCAACAGTTCTGCTTTTTGGAATGTATTCTAAGCAAACAATTAAGACTTAACTAGCAGGATGTTGATCTTAATTTATTATAATAGTAAAAATTGAAAATTATTTAAATTACTAAGAATGAGGAACTAATAGGCCAGGTGTGGTGGCTCTAATCCCAGCTCTTTGGGAGGCCAAGGTGGGAGGATTGCTTGAGGCCAGGAGTTCGAGGCTGTAGTGAGCTATGACCGTGCCTCTGCACTCCAGCTGGGGTGACACGGCGAGACCTGTCTCTAAATTAATTAATTAATTAATTAAATAAGGTATAGCCAAACAATTAGATACTATCCAGTCACTCAAAGTTATGTTTTAGGTGAATATACATTATCATGGAAAGAGTGTTCATTATGTATTCACTTAAAATAGTAGATTACATAATAGCATATATGGTCTGATCCTGTAGTATTATCATGTTTGTTATTTATTTATTTCTCTTCCCCAATAGTACCCTGATTTCTTACCAGAGTATTTTCTCCCTCCAGTGGGGTGTAGCTGGTGGTTGGAGGATTCCTGCCTTCCATATGGCTGCCTAGAAGCAAGGTCCGTCCTTACCTGCCTAGGCCAGACTGAGCTCAGCTCAGTGGGCTGTGTCTTGCAGGCCTTGAACCTGAAGCAGTACAAAGCCATCCCCTGGAGCAGAGGCCCTGGACGGGCTGTTCCGGTTGTGTGATGTTTGCTATCCTCTTACACCATGTTTCTTTGCCCTCAGATGCCACCTTGGCTCCTGTAAGCCTAAGCCTGGTGCCCCAGTCTCCAGTAGGCTCTGTAAGCACCCCTTCCTCAGCCCAGGTGCCTTCCAGTGAGTCCTGCTTTCTGTCCTCACGGTCAAGGGCCCTGACTGATAGGTTCCACAGTGGTATTTTAAAGAAGTTCTATAGAGAGACACATCCCTGGAAAAAGCTTTCAGAAGAGATGAAACAAAACATTAGTAATGGTGGGTAACTTTTGTGGAATTAAGGTGTTTTCCTCTTCTTTTCTGTTCACTGGCATTTTCCAATTTCTCTTTAATATCTATTGCTTGGGAGCCACTCTAGTAATTGTTAGAGTATTTTATACTTTACATCATTTTTCCCAAAGGGCCTTTACTGGGAAGATTCTCTAAAGTAGCCATCTCAGAGTGAGGTGCCCCTGCAGGGAATTCAAGATGACTCCTTAGGCGGCAGGAAGAAAACCAGGATTTAATTTACATTTAGGTTCTGTGTTAGTTAAATCTCACTGACATCCTCCCTGGGTCCACACGGCAGACATGCACGTATCAGGAAGGCGGGCGGCCGTCGTGAAGGAAGCTCGGGGAGCCTTCGCTCGTGCACGGATTCCATCTTGTTTATTTCTGTGCAATCACTAACCGTACAGGTGGCCAACTGAGTGAGGGATTTACAGATGTGATTTGGTTGTAATGACATCAGCCCTCAAAAATTGATAAGAGACTTAAAAAGTTTCCTAAAAAGTAACCTGGAATTGAAGATAATCCCAACACAGGGGGGTTTCCTGAGAATGGCGGGGGCAACAATTCCACCAGCACGGGCTCTGCATCGTGTTGTGTAAGAACAAAGACAGGCTTATCGGGTTTGATGAAGAAGAACTAAAAAACTTAAACATCATCAAGACTAGTTGGAAAGTAGACTTACCTCTGTTCCCATTAACAACGAGCTCTGCCTCAGTATAGGTCATGCCTTGAGTTGGTAACCAGGAATGTTACCAGCCAGCGAGACATTTTAAACTAGGCATTTAGAGCATGGAAACACATCTTGACATGCTTAAAAGCCATATTTAAAGTCATGCAATACTCAACCACACTTCAGTACATTTCCTGAGTTAGGTGATAAATGCTTAGAAGCCTCTTCTGAGATTTCTTTTTTTTTTTGAGACGGAGTCTCGCTCTGTCGCCCAGGCTGGAGTGCAGTGGCGCGATCTCGGCTCACTGCAAGCTCCGCCTCCCGGGTTCACACCATTCTCCTCCCTCAGCCTCCCACGCAGCTGGGACTACAGGTGCACACCACCACGCCTGGCTAATTTTTTGTATTTTTAGTAGAGATGGGGTTTCACCGTGTTATCCAGGATGGTCTCGATCTCCTGACCTCATGATCCCGCCTCGGCCTCCCAAAGTGCTGAGATTACAGGCATGAGCCACTGTGCTTGGTCTGATTTTCTTTTTTAAGAAAATAGCAGTTTCTTCAAATGATTAGGAGTGTTTTCTCCACTAGATGAGATAATTCCTGCTGCTCTAAAAGTACCATGACAGATAGCACATTTTTAAAAGCAGAAGAAAAAAAGAAACCTCTTAAAGCCTCGTATTTTCACATTCTAGAAAGAAACTTAACGCCTTATAATTAATAGCACCATGACAGCACATGTCGGGTATCTCCCCACCAGCAGCCCAGGTATGCGCACATTCTCTCCAATTAGTTTTCTATTATCTACCTACTTCCCCACCTCTCTGTCCATACCCAGGCAGCAGATCTCCATCCCTGCCCCTCCCTCTCTCTTTTTCTCTCTCCCTCTCTGCCTAGCTGGCTTTCTGTAAATAATAATTTGTGTCATAGCCTACAGCTTTTTAAACATTTTCACTTTTATTATTTCATTTAATCTTCACACCAGCCCTGAAAAGTGATTTTTCCACTATACAAATTAAGATGAAGACACTCAGCACTATTTTTTGATTTTTTTGAGACAAGGTCTCTCTCTATCACCCAGGCTGAGTGCAGTGGCGCAATCGTGGCTCACCACAGCCTCGACTTCCAGGGAAGCTCAGTGATATTAAATGTCTGGGCCAATCACGTAATCAGTAAGGAGCAGAGCCTAACTCCAAATCGCACACTTTCATTCAATATCAGAGCCCCAGGTAGTGCTTTTTACACACAAGCGTGCATAAGGCTCCCCTGGGAACGTTAAAGTTTCCTGGACCGTACCTCCAGAGATTCTGTTTTAGGGGTCTGGAATGGGGCACACCCCCGATTTCTAACACCCTCCTTCCGGATGCTCCTGAAGCAGATGACTGGCAACCATGCTTTCAGAAATACGCAGGCCTAGGAGGCAGCCACCATGCCTGGCACAAGGGGAGCATGCATGACCATGAGGCTCTCTGTTTATTTAAGCAGCCCAGGAGGGTAAGGTAGTAACCCTTGATCTTCAAGGAACTGCCTGTATAAACACGGTACTTTCTTATATGGAAGGATTTAGAAAACGGAAAGGAAAGAAGATGGGAAGGTAGGAGAGAAAGATCTAAACACATTCCATCCCACAGAACATACTCCTGCCCTTACCGAACAGTCGTCATCCCAACTAGCCTGCTATCTTAGACTCTCTCTGTTGTGTCTTTTAGGCATTTGGCACTTAGACACTGGGTGACCGCAAAGGGGATTAAATCTCTGCGCTTCTTCTCAGGAGGGAGAAGGATAGAGCTGAGCTCTCTATTTTACAGACAGAGGTGCACAGGAGGGGAAGCGCCTGAAGCAGAGTGAGTCACACATGGAGCTGGGAGCAGAGCGCAAGATCGCCAGACTCTCAGGCCTGTGTGTCGGGCCCTGAGTCACGCACCTTCCCCAGCAGTGTGAGAACAGAGATGGCTTTCCACAGGGCCCGGCGAAGCTGTGGGGTATGGCAGGCTCTGCAGAAGCCAGGAGTCATGAGGGTAAGCAAACTTCCCGCACAAGAGGCTAAGCACTCTCCTGGTCAGGAACTGGCATGGTGATTTACATCAGATGCTGAGGGCAAGGTCGGTGAGCTGAAGAGGCAAAATACACATTGAAGTGATTTGAGTGTAAAGAAAAATGTTCCCTTTGCAAACAAGGTACGTTTATTCTGCAACTTAGGAGATAAAATGAGATTTCTGTGGGGAGTCTATGCTGCGCTTTCTGGTGGCCTTAAAAGAAACAGACAAATTTGTGCTAACGATAAAAATGAATTACATTCCATAAAGCCAACTCTATGACACTAAACAGAGAAGATTCCCTTGAGACAAGATGTGAAGTTGAACATCAGTCAGAACTTCTGAAAGAATCCTCGAAGATGGGGCCTGGGGAGGCAGGCAATCTCGATGCAACCTTCCTCTACTGCCTTCTGCACACAACAGCGGCTCCTCGGAGAGAGAATATGATGTCATCACTTGAACATCAAGAGATTAGGGTTCATTCACCAGGCTGTACTTCTTTAATGGCTTACAGGACTTAACTCAGAGCTGTTTTGTGTGCTCCAAACAAGTCTGTGCCTGGGTTGATGCATTAGGCTCTCGCACACGCTTCAATGCTACATGTCCGTGCTGGCCCCTGCCACCGAATGATATGCCCCTGGGTATGCGTCCACCTTGAAGGGTATTTCATATCTTGGCCACCCTCCTTCCCAGCTGCAGTGTGTTCCTATCATAAACAGCCTGTCTGCTGATGTTCTGAGGGTCACCACACTCCTCTCCTCCTCCATCCCCACCCTGTCCTGAAGGCATGTGGCTCATCCTCATCTCTGGCTGGTGATTCTGACATGCGCGATCAAGCCAGTGGCACATCAGTTCTCATCTGGATTTTACCTTGGGAAAATCTCAGGTAATCCTGGGGGGAAAAAATGATCTTGGCAAACTAGAGAAGGAAGAAATGTCTTCCACTGTTACCGTTGCTGGAATTATTTGTCAGAAAGCCTTCCAGAAGTGACGATTCCTCGCCATCGTTTTCACTCGCTATTTTTTGAATGGGATGACCACATATTAATCATCTAAACTGGAACATTTCTAAGAGCACAAAGGAGACCTGTTAATAATTACACTGGGATGGGTGTAGTCTGGGACTACCCCAGGCAAAGCAGGACAGACGTCCAGCAGGACATCCTGCTTCTCCAGGCCATGAGTAGAACAAAGACATGTAGGGCAGAGTCCCAGATGACCCCAGGTGACAAAAAAACATAAACAGAAATAAGTTTTATTCTTGTAAACCTCTGACTTTGGGAGTTTTGTTATCACAACATAACTTAGAAAAAGCTGATACAGCCCCTTACCGCTGTGTAACTTCTTGATTGCCACCTCTGCAAAATGGGGATAACTTAATAGCACCTACACCAATGGGTGGATGTGAGGATGAAATGAGTTCATGTAAGTCAAGCACTTAGGATAGTGCCTGCAACACAGAGAACAGTCAACAAACGTCAGCCACTCTTACTATTTATTCATATAATAACACAGGAGAAGAAAAGAAACACGCTAAGAACACAGTGAAGTCAAATTTCAAAGGAAACGTATTATCACTCAGGAATGGTAGGAAAGACCACCCCTTGCTACCAACACCAGCCACTTGCCCTTTTAGAGCCCCGAGCCCTCTAACCCCTCCCATCTGTTAGCCAGTCCTCCTACCTGGGTCCTTCCCTAATGGTAGCCACGGACACCCTCGGAACTGCTTTCTTGTAGATTCCTTGGCCTTTGGCTCCTTCCACCTCACCCACATGACAAAGCCTTAACCCTTTGCTCCTGAGCACAAAATCTTCCAGGGTTTCTTGAAAATCCTTACATGGGCTCTCTCAACTCTTTTCCCCATTTCCCACAAGAGATATTCTAAAGTTACACCATTCTCTTCAAGCTCTATAACCTACTACCTTCCTCTCCAAAAGGCAGTAGAGGCCATGAGGTAGGGACCACAGGCGTTGGTTCATTGTTCCTAAATCTCTGTATTGCTCTGGAAGCCGGCCCCTCCCTTCACCCTCTCTGCAGGCTCTCAGCCCTCGGACTAGAAATGAACTTGCTATATCTGCCCATCTTCCAAAAATCACTCCCCCAGCCTGCTGTTTCCTTCTCTTCACTGCCGAGTAACTTGTCCTCCAGGCTGCAACCTTCTCACATCCATTCCTTCCTCAGTCCACTCAACTCCATACCCTGTTGCTTCCCCACATCTGCCCTGGGAGAGGCCCTCCATGAACTCTCATTGCTAACACCAATGGACGTTTTTTCCGTCTTTAATTTCCCTCTCCTCTCCACTACATCTGGCATGGCCACTGCCTCCTCCTTGCGATTCTCTCCGATCTCGGCATCCAAGATGCTTCTTTCCAGCTCTCCCTCTTCTCAGGCTTCTCCTTCCTGTCTCTTTTGCGGGCTCCTCTTCCTCTGCCTTCCCGTAAATGCTGACGTTCCCCGTGGTTTTGTTCTAGACTCTCTTCTTTTCCTTTCAAGCTACTTACATGCTGAGCTCCAAAGGTGTCTGTACCCAGCCTCACCATTTTGCTCACCAATGCCCCACTTGCTCCTTGGATTTCTTATCTGAATAAATGGCACTTTTACCCATCGTCTGAGCCAGAAACCTGGGATTCATGCTTGACTTTTCTCAGTCTATCCCCTCCCACCAACCAAATAGCCTACAAACTGATCTCACTTCTAGTCTTGACCTATCAAATCTATTTTCCCTGCTGCTTACAAATGATCTTTCTCTGTGATCTTCAGAATAAAGTCCAAACTCTCACCCTGAAACCGTAACTCAGCACCTAACCCAATATTCTTAATGATACAGCTTGTTTACCGCTCCAGTTTCACCTCTCATCATGACCCCCCAAATCTCCTACCTTCCAAACATACTGAGCTGCTTTCAATTCCCAGGTGGTTCCATGTTTCATGACACCTCTAGGGTTTTTGGACTTGCCACTCACCTGCTGAAATGCCCTGTGCCCCACCGCCCACTTACTAAACTTCTCATTGTAAAGTCAGGTGCTTCCTGTCCTGGGAAGCCTTCTCTGCTCACTAGCACTTTCATCTCCCAGAAAGCTCCCTCCCTGCAAGGCCGAGTAGCTGCCCCTCTTCTGTGCTTCCACGGTACCCTGAACGTGCCCCTGTCTGAACTGTGGCTGCTGATGGACTTGCAGGCTTCCTGCACTGAACTGGGACCTGGATTCGTTAGGGACTCTGGTTCCTAGCACATTATCTCACGATACTCATTCAATGTTTCATGAATGAACGAACAGTGACAGTCTCTTGGGTAGTGGCCGCGTCTTTCGGGGGCAAGACAGCATGCCTGAGGAAGGCTCCCAGCAACTTGAAATGTTTACATCTACGTAGACACACACATACAGTGGTAAAGCCATCTTTACATAGAGATCTCTCTGTGTGTGTGTGTGTGTGTGTGTGTGTGTGTGTGTGTGTATTGTTATAAAAGAATATCTAAGTTGGGAAAATTGTTCATTCTCCTTTACCTTATCTTCCCCTTTGCTTGTAAGTTGCCATATAGTGACTATTTTTCCATTGTGCCTGCTTGTGCTCAGAGGCGTCCCCGTCACTCCATTCTGCTCTGTCAGGAGCTGCACATTTGCACACCATCACATTTCTCAGCATTCTTACTCAGTATTCAGGACAATAGTCCCATGACAGATATACTGAGTAGGTGACAATTCTAAAGACAAAGAGAGAATTGCCACTACCTTACACTATCAATGTCCACTCAGCCTTCTTTTCTTCAGTTTCAATGATCTCAACTCCTTTAGCTACTCCATAAAAGGTGACATGCTGGATCAGCAGATATAAATGTTTACACTCAGTTATTACAATCCCAAATAACATTCGTAATTGGCACTCATAACAAATCAATTAATATTTATTTTGATAAATCTCCTTCTACACTCAGATTGATGAAGCGTTTGTTATTATTGAAAAAGGAAGCCTTCATTATATTGCTCCTCATTGTCAAGTGCTGGTCATTCTGCCCCCTCTTAAGATCTTTATATGCCAAACCTTGGGTCACTACAGTCATTTTCATTTTGTCAACTTAATTAATTTGAAGGTTACCTGAGTTTTATTATAGAAAATAACAATTCTAACGTTAAAATGTTTTAAGAATCGTTTTTAAATAAATAGTAATTTATCATTCTGTAAGGCTAGACATACTAAATTTGTTTTAAAGTGTTATGATCATCTTTAAAACAAAGTATCTTAAAATAATTATGTCACAAGGTATTAAATATCACATACAGGAATCCTAAGATTCCATAGATTCTCTTATCTTAGATGTGAAATTAACAAGGAGAAACAATTTCTAAAATTGTCCTTTCAATTAGAAATTATCTTTAGAACATTTAATTTTCATCTATCACCATCATTGTTATATAGTCCTTGTAATGAATTGAATTTGATTCTGGATCAATTGCAGCAGACAACATTTCTTCCATTTCCTCTTGAGAAAAAGGCTCACCTCAGAGAGACAAAAAGGAAAATTTATCATTTATGATCATCTGATTTTTTTCTTTCTCTTTCCACGAGTCAGCTTAATAGCCATGGAGCCCCACAAACTCCCACAATGTCACTAGTTACGCTCCCTGGAGCTGCAGAGCCAGGATATCACGACAGTCCAGAGGTTCAAAGAGAAGGCTATTGTACACCCTGGCAGATTCTGGACTTCTTTTAGCCTGCAGATGTCATAGATCAAGCAACCTCTAGAACGCGTCATTTCAGGCAAAACAGTAGGAAGACACACAGATATCACAAACAAGGTTATTTATTTAGATGAAAACTTTTCAAATTACCAGAGGATCAACTGGAAGCCCCAGTATTTGATGAAAGATGGAAGGAAAGTAGCCAATGGTTAAAGCACAAGTTTGGATTCACATGCTGGCTGCCTCTTACTCGCTCTGAGGTCTTGAGCAAGTCACTTAACTGCCCCACACCTTAGTTTACCTGTCTATAAAATGGAGGTGATAATGACACTACCTATCACAGGGTTGTCATGAGGATGAAATGTGTTATGATTTGAATGGGATGAAGAACAGTACCTGGCATATGAGCAGCAACATGTAAGTGTTTGTTTAAAAAACTGTTCTGAGATCTTCCCTCCTGCTAAACACTGTCTGATGCAATACACATTCCTGGACACTTAGGGACTTCTATCTTGTAGGAACTTGATTCAATGTGATTTATTTTGTTTATCATATGACATCCTGGGCTGTAAGAATGCATATTCTCAAACTAGCTGATACTTTGTGGATATTGTGAAGAGCGTGCAAGTAACTTGAATCTATATTGCTATGTAGCATAAATTTACTTAAAAACAATTTGTAGAATTCTGAGACTCTCAAAGTAGCAATTCTTAAGCACCTATTTTACCAAACTAGTCAACTGCTATTACACTTAGCTGGTAGGTCCGTTATATTAAATCATAACTTAGATTTGTATAGTAATTTACATCTTACATATTACTTCCAAACATATTGGTTCATATATGTAGAAGGTTTGTAATAACACTTGTTGAATGAATAATTGAAACCATATATATTCTTACTTGAAAATACCTGTCCTATGCTTAGTCCACTGAGATACTCAATAGTTGATCTTTAAGTACCAGGAACTCTCTGTAAACATATCATTTTTGAAATTATCACACAGTACCTCCAAGTAAACCATGTGATTGCACCATCTCTGTATACACTGCAGTCTGTTCTGACTTCTCTGTTTTAGTCAGTAGCGTTACCATAATACTTGTCACTGAGGGCAGAGCCTTGATGTTACTTTTGATTCGGCTCTCATCTTTGTCACCTACACTCTGTTACTCATCATGACCCATGGATCCTGCCGCAGACAGTCCTACTGTACCAGTCCCTTCTCCCCATTGCCATTTCTGTTGCCAGGTCAGGCCTTTACTTGGGTGCCTTCAGAATGCTGAAATAACCTTTTAACTGGCCTCCCTAGTCCAACCTCTTTCTCATGCATCTAACAAACCGACCAGCACCAGAAAAACCTTCTCACAATCACTCATACACCATGTGACTCATCTGCTTAAAAGCCTATAATACTTCTCCATTGCCCACAGGTGAATTCCAAACTCCTGAGCCTGGGACTCCACAATTTAGTCCCAGTAAATCTACTGAAGTTAATTTCCTGCTGTTTGCCAACATTACCCTCTGGGCCAGCTAGGCTTACTTTCTCTGAAATAGCATGTTCATTCCTACCTCCCAATTTTTGTTCAGACTGTTTTACATATCAATAACGTCTCCCTCTCATTAGCCCCTTCACCTGGTCTTCATCATCTACTCATTCACTCATTCATTCAACAAACATTTGTTGAGATCTACCGTGTGTGAGGGAATTAAAACGCACCAGAGTTTACTTCTGCCCTCAACTTAACCATGTACATTCTACCCTCTCAAAAAACCTATTTTCTCTCTAAGTCTTCCCAGACCAAGCTTTCCAGGCTGGTCCGGCCCTGGTTGATCTTATGATATTGATTTTTCTATTGTCTTGTATTGTGAATTATTTTATGTTAGTTTTATCTCCCCAATAAGATTGTAATATCCTTGAGAGAGGAAGATTTCAGTATCATTATACCTTACTACAATTACTAAATCCTAAACGTACAGTAGGCACACAACCGTAGGAAAAGCTAACTGTTTGGGCCATTTTGACTAAACTCATGTTGCCTAATACATAACCTAGGATTTACTTTCTTTAATCCTTAGGATTAAGAAGCTGATGCTTTGAAAGCTGTAACATCCCCATCAAAATTAATCCCTAAGATAATTTTAACAATGGCATAAGAGTTCTTGGGTGGCAGCTGTGACGGTTGTGGCATTCTTACCCTCACTCCCTGTACTCTGTCTAAAGGTGGATCAAGTTGGGATGGTCAAACCAGTCATGCATGTAGATGCAGTCTTAGTCTTCCCTACTCCAAATTACTTGCACTTTTGATTCTGTCACAAGTGATTAGCAACTGAGTCATTCAGGACTCAATGTGTGAACCAGGGAGCTCTAGCTCTGTATGGGAGAAGGCAAGGTGACCAATATGAGGCTGGCTTCAGGAGACTGTCCATCAGGCCACTGACCTTCAGGGTAAACAACTTTACACATCAGCCTAGCAGAGAGAATTCCTAAAGGAAATACGTTGGCATATATGTAAGTGTGCAGGTTTTATGTGTGTGTGTATGCATATATGTATGATGGGCCATGTTCGAAACAAATATATATGGTTCAATTATCATTAAAAAAGGAAATTTTTAGTGTTAAAAATGACCTCAGTATTCAATTGAGGTTACATTAGCTGTAACTTCGCCGACAGAAAAGCTCTTTAAAAAGGAAATTTTACCAGCACTGTGGGAGGCCAAGATGGATGGATCACCTGAGGTCAGGAGTTCGAGACCAGCATGGCCAACATGGTGAAACCCATCTCTACTAAAACTACAAAAATTAACTGGGCATGGTGGCCCGTGCTTATAATCCCAGCTACTCAGGAGGCTGAGGCAGCAGAATCACTTGAACCCAGGAGGCGGAGGTTGCAGTGAGCTGAGATCGCGCCACTGCACTCCAGTCGGGGCAAGAGAGCAAGACTCCGTCTCAAAAAAAAAGGGGGGAATTTTTATATACTTCTATTCAAATCTTCAATCTAGGAGGAGGCCTTCATTTACAGTGATTGATAGTTCATGTTTTCCAGATGGCATATCTTTTATTCTGGAAATGCTCTGAACGGAATGCCTGAAATTATAGAAGTAATCACTATGTTTCACAAAATCCTACGAGACAACAACCCATCTCCTCTTTCCCTACTCTTTGTCCTCTTAACCCCCACAGAACAGAAACCACCCCCAAGCCAAAATAGTAGGAACAGTAAATAACTTTTTAACCAGAACAACTGATTTTAAAGTATCCCCTATGACTTTCACATAACTGTTAACGAATTATTAATTCCTCACATAAGTCATTGTGATAAGCAATAAATCATGCTTACCTTCCTCAGTCATATACTTGATCAGTTCGTCCTTAGTAAGAAACCCACGTTTAGCTGAATCTAAAACCTAGGGGAAAAGAAAAGATAGATATTATATTTTTTCATTTGGTGAATTAAGTTCTACATGATGAATTTTTCATATACATGTATATATAAATATATGTATTTATATACATGTATATGCATATAAGCTGGAGTTCACATACCTCAAAAGCTCGAAGAAGGACATCTTCTGGAATTGGTCTGTATCTATAATTATGCAATAAAATGAGTAAATGCCACAGTATTTACCACAGTCTCTACATAATAAATCAGTAGTCTCCAACCTTTTTGGCACCAGGGACCAGTTTCACTGAAGACAATTCTTCCACAGACCCGGGAAGGGGAGGGATGGGTTGTGGATGAAACTGCTCCACCTCAGATCATCGGGCATTAGATTCTCATAAGAAGCGTGCAACCAGTCCCTGGCCTGGTGGTTGGGGACCCCTGTAATAAATGACCACATAAAACAAAACAGGGCTGGGCGCAGTGGCTCACGCCTGTAATCCCAGCACTTTGGGAGGCCGAGGTGGGCAGATCACCTGAGGTCAGGAGTTCGAGACCAGACTGGCCAACATAATAAAACCCTGTCTCTACTAAAAATACAAAAATTAGCCAGGCGTGGTGGCATACGTGCGCCTGTAATCCCAGCTACTCGGGAGGCTGAGGCAGGAGAATCGCTTGAACCCAGGAGGCAGAGGTTGCAGTGAGCCAAGATGGTGCCACTGCATTCCAGCCTGGGTGACAAGAGTGAAACTCCCTCTCAAAAAAATAAAATAAAATAAAATAAAAGCTGCTGATATATTGGGATGAGAATACTCGCCTCATTGAAATCTTTTTGGATTTCTGGATATGAAAGTTGAAATACCTCAGCCCCACAGGAAATACTTAGTGCCAAATCACTGACATGTTTGAGGTTATCTATTCGCTTTTTGGAAATCAATTTATCTGGGCACAAGACTTCTATGATGAATGAACTACCGTAAGCTAATGCTATATTTTGCTAGAAAATATTAGGATTCTTATTTATCACTGATAATTCAAAACAGAAGATAATAAGAATGTTGATTTACGATTTTTGTAGCTTATTTACCCTCTAATTATGCTTTGCTTAGGATAACACTAATGTGGTTGATATTTCTAAGCATGTACCAACTGGCAGGTCAGAAGTATCTTGAAAGGTTAGAGGTAGGCCACCTTAAGATACACCGGTTGAGTATAATATACAAAGTGAAAAAGTCAAGCGTCCTGAAATGAATGGATTCATAATTCAGATCATTACTTTGCCTTAACAATTGCATTTACTTACTTACCTCCTTTCTAGTAGTATTTCCGTCATCACCGGAAGAAATTTTTCGAATCGAATGTATCCAGTGGGTTCTTCTTCTTCTACCTAAACATTCAATAAGTAAACAGCCATTTATTCATTCAACAAATGTATTCAGCAACCACTTTTTCCAAGCACTGTAACAAGTGCTGGAAACTCTGGATGGTGAGCACGCTGGCCATGACCCCTGCTCACAGAGCTGGTACTTTAGTTTTTTAAGACTTCTCTTCATCATTCAACTTGAACACAGCTGATACTCTGATAAGGGAGACAGACATTAATCAAGAAACGCAACACAAATCCACTGTGAACTGATGTAAGCACAATGAGGGGAAGGAGCATGGGTCTGTAAGAACAGTCAATAAAGAACACTTGGCCGGGCGTTGCGGCTCACGCCTGTAATTCCAGCACTTGGGGAGGCCAAGGCAGGTGGATCACTTGAGGTCAGGAGTTCGAGACCATCCTGGCCAACATGGTGAAACCCCCCCCCCCCCGATCTCTTCTAAAAATACAAAAATTATATGGACGTAGTGGTGCACGCCTGTAATCCCAGCTACACGGGAGGCTGAGGCAGGAAAACCACTTGAACCTGGGAGGTGGAGGTTGCAGTGAGCCGAGATCGCACCACTGTACTCCAGTCCGGGTGACAGAGCGAGACTCCAGCTCAAAAAATAATAAAGAAAGAAAGAAAAAACACTTCTTAGACCAGGAGACCGGGGAAGTCATCCATGAGGAAATAACACTCCAGCTGACTTAGAAAGGATGAGTAGAAGGTAATGAGACAGAGACAGCAGGGGAGAGACAGTCACCTAGAGGAAACTGAATATGCTGAGACTCCGCGCTGACACATTGGAGGCTAGGAGGCTGGAGTACAAGGGGCAGGGAGAAGGCTTCAAGATGAGGCTAGAGAGAGAGACAGGGGCAAGACGGCAGGGCATTCTTGTCCATGACAGTGATAAGGTTGCTAGCCTGAGAACAATGGGAAATCAGTGACGGTCTCATAGATGCAGGTTTTGAAAGAGGACACTGGTTGAGGGTGAGGCAGCTTCTTTGGTAGTTCAAGCAGATATGACAAAGGCGTAGATTGGAGTGACGGCCATTGAGAGAGAAATGGATAGCTTCAAAAAATATTTTAAGAAGTGAAATTGATAGGACCTGGTCCTGCATTCATTATGAATAAGGATGGAAAAAACAGAGGATTCAAGGATGACTCCCAAGATTCTGACTTACACCACTGGGATAAGGTCATGCTTTTCCCTGAGATAAGGAACCCTGAATGAGGCACCAGGTTAGGGGACCAATCACCATCTCAAGGACCAACTACATCCTAAATCATCATAATATGCATTAAGTACCTCCACGGTAAATAGAACTTTCACACCACCATGAGGTTAGAAGACTATACCTGAGAAAGAGAATGTTTGGCACTTAGCACTATTAAATGAGAGTGAAACAGATCCCTGCCTGTGGGTTCGACTTGGATGGAGTGGCTGAACAAAACACCATTGACCTTAACTTTCATGTCAGGCTATCTATAAGGAGCTGTAAATTTTCTACTCCCTTTCAAAAATCCTATTGAAAGGCTCACAGATCCCAATTCAGCAGATGAGCTTTGGGCAGATTTATTCTTTGAGCAAAAACAAACAAGCAAACGAAAAACTATAGGTTGCTGCTAAGTGGAACACACCATCATCCAAATGACTCCTATTTTTTCATGTTTATACTAGATTCACACCTAGCATGGTGGAACCCTCAGACTCCACTCTCAGCAGAAAATGCAATGCATTCAGTGACAGAATTGTGTGTTTCAGGATTTCTGAGTCCATCCATTCATGAACAATTGTCCTCAGTTGCCTCGAGGTCCAAGGCGAGCATTTTGCAAATTAATGTTCACATGGCTCTGATGCGCTTGAGTAGCACTCTGCAACTCCCTACTCAGGAGCCTCGGACAAATACAATGTCAATCTCATGAGGTTATCTCCAAAGGAGGAATTTTAAAATTAAAATGTTGAGCTGCTATTCTGGTTACTCCAGAAATTTGCTCCAGAAGCGAGAGCAGTGGTTTTTTTCCTTTCTTCCCACCACCAACAAACCACTGTAGAGCAGCGGTCTCAACCTTCAAAAGATCAAAACCCCTTTTTAGTTTACATGCACCCTGATCAAGCTACAAACTGTTGTTTGTTGTTCCAAAGGAAGTTCAACTCTATAATTCCATCTCCATCAGGGAAGAACTCACAAATGACACATAATATATGCCTCATATCGCTTCCCCAGGTTCCCTCACGACTTTCACAAACCCTCAGGGATGTGAACATTATGGTGCAAACTCCACAGATTCTTTCTTGCCTAACAGATCTTTGTGGAACCAAAATTACATGAAAATAAGTTAAAACAAAACAGCCAACTAGTCAGAATAGCGGACAAGTCATAAATGTTCTTTGTTATTGTTGTTTTTAAAGAGGGACAATGAATAAACAGGCCTTGTGGTTAGAAAATAAGAAGAAAAATGGTTATGACCATCTTCAACTTGGACAGAAATTGTTAACATCTTTCTATGACCCAACACTGTCCTCTAGAGGCCATCTCCAATTTGTTCTTCAGCACAAAAACATGTATAAGCAATGGCATTAAAAACATATAATTACATAATAATTCCAAGTACAGCATTCATGGAATGTTTAATATAGACACTATTTTATATTATAAAAGGATGTTTATATTTGAATAATCTTTTGATTTTAGAATAGCTTTAGATATACAGAAAAGTTCCAAATACAATACAGAGTTCCCATACACCTGTCACTCAGTTTCCTCTATTTTTTTTCCAGTCTTATTGAGGTATGATGGACAAATAAAAATTGCATATATTTAAGGTGTACCACACGACGTTTTGACATACATACACCTTGTGAAATGATTACCACACAGGCTTATTAACATATCCATCGACTCACTAGTTACCTTTTTTGTATGTGTGGGGAGAACACTTGAGATCTACTCTCTTAGTAAATTTCAAGTATAGAATAATTATTAACCATAGTCACCACACTGTACATCAGAAATTGTTTTTCTTATCACTGAAAGCTTGTACCCTTTGACCAACATTTTCCCATCTCCCCTACCCTCACGTCTGGTTAACTACCCATCTATTCTGTTTCCATGAGCTTGACTTTTGAAAATGTAACAGAGATCATGCAGTATTTGTCTTTCTGTGTCTAGCTTATTTCACTTAGCATAATGTCCTCCAAGTTCATCCATGTTGTTGCAAATAGCAGGACCTCCTTTTTTAAGGCTGAATAATATTCCATTACATATGTACATATACACACACCTTTTGTTTATCCACTCATTTGTCTATAGATACATTGTTTCCGTATCTTAGTTACTGTGAATAATGCTGCAATAAACACAGCAATATAGCTAGCTCTTAGAGATTCTGATTTTATTTCTTTTGGGATTTATACCCAGAAGTGGGATTGTTGGATGATATGGTAATTCTATTTTTAGTTTCTTGAGAAACCTCCATAGTGTTTTCCATAGTGTCTGTGCCAATTTACATTCCCACCGACAGGTTCCTTTTTCTCCACACCCTCATCAACACTTTTGTCTTTTTGATAGTAGCCATTATAATAGGTGCGAGGTGATATCTCATTGTGGTTTTGGTTTGCATTTCCTTGATGAACAATGATGTTCATATACCTGTTGGACATTTGTATGTCTCCTTTGAAAAAATGTCAGGTCCTTTTTTCCATTTTTTTTTAAATTAGGTCGTTTTTGTTTTTGCAACTGAGTTGTCTGAGTTCCTTATATGTATTGGAATATTAACCCCTTATCAAATGTATGGTTTGCAATATTTTCTCCCATTCCATAGGTTGCCTTTACATTTTGCTGCTTGCTTCTTTTGCATGCAGGAACTTTTTAGTTTGATGTAGTCCCACTTGTTTATTTTTGCTTTTGTTGCCTGTGCTTTTGGTATCATATCCAAAAAATCATTGCCCAGACCAATGTCAAAGAGCATTTTCCCTATGTTTTCTTCTAGTTTTATGGCTCCAAGTCTCACATTTAAATCTCTGATACAGTTTGAGTTGATTTTTGTGTATGGTGTGAGATAAGGATCCAATTTCATTCTTCTTCATGTAAATAACAGTTTTCCTATCACCACTTACTGAAGACACTATCCTTTCCCTATGGGGTATTCTTGGCACTCTTGCTGAGGATTAGCTGACCATTTATGCAGGGCTTCATTTATAGGCTTTCTATTCTGTTCCAACAGTCTATATGATTGTTTTTATGCCAGTACCACACTGTTTTGATTACTATTGCTTTGTAACATAATTTGTAATTTCATTTGTGATATAATTCATCTATCATTAACTCTTACATTATTATGGCACACTTGTCATAACTAATGAATCAATATTAATATATTATTAGTCACTAAACTCCAAACTTTTTTGTATTCCATTAGTTTTCTAAAATGCATTTTCAAATATGGTATATTCCAATGTCATAAAAAAGAACAAGAAGTATAGGGTAGATGTTTAATCATGCTGATACCTTGATCTTAAACTTTCAGCCTTGAGAACTGTGAGACAATAAATTTCTATTGTTTAAGCCACTCTGTGTGGTGTACTATCAAAGCGGCTCTGGCAAACATTATAACTAACATATATTCTAAATATATATGACATATTTTTATCCAAAGACTTTGAATCACTATCATCAAGCAGAAATCTGATCAAGTTTGAATCACTATCATCAAGCAGAGCAGATACTCAGAATTCAGAACTGTATTTCACACCTGTAATCCCAGCACTTCGGGTGGCCAAGGTGGGTGGATCTCCTGAGGTCAGGAGTTTGAGACCATCCTGGCCAACATGACAAAATCCCATCTATACTAAAAACACAAAAATTAGCTGGGCATGGTGGTGCGCACCTGTGGTCCCAGCTACTCAGGAAGCTGAGGCAGGAGGATCTCTTGAACCCAGGAGATGAAGGGTGCAGTGAGCCGAGATCACACGACTCCACTTCAGAGCAAGATTCTGTCTCAAAAAAAAAAAAACTGTATTTCATAGAGTTGATGCAGAAGTGCAGAAAAAATGGTGCAATCTGAACCTATTTTCTCCAGGAGGAAACTCAATGATACTGAAATGAATTCAAGAAAGATTCCGTACATTATATCAGACATGTTTGAAAAGACTACAAAGTCATTGCATTTCTTCACTTAAATCAAAGTCGTGTTGGGAAAATTCACTTGACTTCTTTCTGTATTGGTCAGAATCTTTTTTAAAAAATAGATTCTACAGGACTAGTATGAAAAGCAAATATATAGATAAATAATTTAAAAAGACATTACCTTTCTTATAGAGAAAAATCACAACATATTCCCCATGTTAAACCAATAATAGTTAAGAATGTTATTAGCCGGGCGCGGTGGCTCAAGCCTGTAATCCCAGCACTTTGGGAGGCCGAGACGGATCACGAAGTCAGGAAATCGAGACCATCCTGGCTAACACGGTGAAACCTTCTCTACTAAAAATACAAAAAACTAGCCGGGCAAGGTGGCGGGCGCCTGTAGTCCCAGCTACTCCAGAGGCTGAGGCAGGAGAATGGCGTAAACCCGGGAGGCGGAGCTTGCAGTGAGCTGAGATCTGGCCACTGCACTCTAGCCTGGGCGACACAGCGAGACTCTGTCTCAAAAAAAAAAAAAAAAAAAAAAAAAAAAAAAAAAAAAAAAAAAGAATGTTATTAAAATTCATCCTCTAGCTTCAGCATGCTCATGTCTAATACAGGGGGAACAGTAACCTACAGGATGGTTGTGAAGGTTCCATGAGATACAAAGGTGCTTTGTGAACTGTGAGAGTAGATGATGATGACGATGATGACAATGTTCCATGAGATATGAAGGTGCTTTGTGAACTGTGAAAGTCGATGATGATGATGCTCCATGAGATACGAAGGTGCTCTGTGAACTGTGAGAGTCGATGATGATGATGATGATGATGATGATGATGATTTCTACCAGCAGTGTACACACTTCTGGTTCTATGACATGTAATGACACTTTTTCCTAAAAGACTCAATCACCGGTGCTGAAATTTCAGGCACATCCTCACTGACCCACCATGTAGACCCACCTGTTTATACAGATGTTTGCCTCTGTCACCTATCCGTAAAATGCCACATGGAATGTGGCAATTCAATATGATAATGTATGGAATTGCTAGGCACATTTAATACCTTCTCCCTCACCCCTTGTTGCCTCACCCCATGTCTAGAGGACAGGGTATGTGGGTTAGCAGTGATGCCTCCACCTCTGCTGTTTTCCCACATGGCCTCTTTGGACTGAAAAAAAGGCGAGAGTAACAAATATCCACCAAACTCCACATCCCTCCCTTCAAAAGACAGAAGAAATTCACAAAACAAATACATCCTGTTACTGCAAACATGAATGAGGCAAAGTAAGTTAAATCTAGTTTGTTTCTTCTAAGAGAAGGGCCAATGTGGAGTAGTAATTTAAAAGTAACCCAGGCAGCATTTATGAATGTAAAGGAAAAATGTCTTCGCCGGAAGACCCCTCGAGTGTAGCCTGCTAAAAGTACCATTTGTGGGGAATTCATCTTCATAGTGTGCCAGCAGATGCTCACCTGGAAAACCAAGGCCCTGATACGCCTGGCTTCTCCTCCTCCAAAGAATTAAGGTGGAGTAGGTGACCTAGAGAAAATATACTGCCTTCATTGCCACACAAAGGGGCCCAAATTCTGGAGGCTAACACAGTGCCTTCGGGCACGCCACAGTCTCTCTGCTTCCTCTTCCCCAATATGGAGCCATCTCAATAAATATGGTGGGACTTTTTAATAACATGAACATTTATCTCAGCCTCAAAGCATGTGGCAAATGCTGTGCTTCTCACTCTACTTTGGTCTAAATCAATTTTCTTAATCCATTTTGGATTTGAGGAAATACAGGCACGGAGAGGTTAAGTGCCTATCTGAGGGCGTCAGAGTCAGTCAGGTGTTTTGATGGGATCACAGCCTGGAGTTCTTCCATTTCCATCGAGAAATCATCAGGCCATCTCTTTTCTCATAACAGCATTATTTATTTTAATGCTGAACCCACTGAATAGGCACAATAAAACACACCGTGAAAATTCATTTTTCCCCAGTGACACAACAATCAGTCAATAAACTGAACTATTTCATGCTTCACAAAAAACAAGACAATGTCAGTAGTTAAGATGGTTTATAAAGCATCTACATTTCAACTAGTTCTAGGTCACCAAATGAGATATACATGCGAATTTTTAAAAACTATTTGTAGTAAAAAATATAAAAACCATGAGATAGTTCACATTAGGCTCTAAATAGTATATATACAAATTTTGACATAAACTATGTTTCAAAACCAAAACATAAACACAATTTAGAAAATATTTCTCTACCTTGAATAGAATAAAATCACAAAAATTGGCATTTACCAAAAATGTTGTCTTTACAAAGAAAAAATTTTAAAGCCACTTACTTTGGAAAAATTATTTATTCTAAAGATTCCAGAGGCTGTTGTGCAACCACGAGACTACACGCGCCTTCTGGGTTATAAATTCCTTGCCTATTTCAGTGCAAGTGTTAAAAATAGATGAATCATCAGAGAGTCTAAGAATCAACAGGTGGCTAAATCCGGTACTTAGTAAGGTCCCTTCCAACTGAGAGTTTCTCCAATTTGAAGAGACGGGGGAAAGGTTGCATCAGTGCCTGTCAGGCCATTAATTTCCCTGTTGAAAAATCTGAGGGTGGGGCTTCAGGGGCACCAGCTACACTAATTGCTTCATCTTCTCCAGCTCCAGTTTCTCTACTGAACTGTGAGTGACGCTCCCCACGCCAAGTAGAGTTTTCTTGTATTTGATAGAGGCAGCAGGTGTTGGAACAGTCACCTCACTAACGTACTCTTCAACCCCACTCAGACCAAAAACAACGATGGAAAGCTGTGTTGCAATATGATTGGAGGAAAAGCTTTATTCTGGGTTGCAATTAATTTAAGCAAAGGAGCAGTGGTTAACACAATAAATATCTGAATATAGTGATGAAAAAAAGTGAGCCTCCTTTCCCTAATAAGAAAATCCCCTAAAGAAGATTTGGTCAAGTTAAATATATACACTTTACTACGTCCACAGATATATTTAAGATCACGTATGTAACAACGTTAATTTAAAAATATCACTCTTTATTTTACATTGCAAAACCAACTTCAGTCAAACTTTCAACATGCATCTTCAATAGTGTCTTTGTGACCACTAGACAACTTTTTGAATGATACAATGCAGTTTTCTTTTCTTCTTGTTCTTGTTACAGAGATAATAATAATACATGTTCTTTGTGGAACAGTGAAAAGCACACAAGAGCACAAAGAATACAAATCACTCTGGGCTTTGATCCTGTCATCTACAGGTCCCTTCTGTATACGCAGTGCTGGAGAGCTGCGCTTTAGTTTTATATTTATTAATACAATGCTATATCCACATATTATATTTGTGTATGTATTATATATGTGTGTATATATATTTTAGCAAGAAATAGAATTCTAGCCTCTTTTTATTTATTTTTTACTTAACACACTGTGAACATCTTATCAAGCCATTAGTCTTTTTTTTTTAATTAATAAACTTGAGATTGTTAAGAATAGTTTTAGGTTCACAGGAAAATTGAGTAGAATGTCCAGACAGTTCCCACATACCACACCCCCTCCCCTGGGTTGCTCTCCCCATCCCCAGCCTCCCCTACAATCAGCATCCCCACCACAGTGGTACATATGTTAAAAATTAATGAAGCTGGCCAGGGGCAGTAGCTCAGGCCTGTAATCCAAGCACTTTGGGAGGCCGAGGTGGTCAGATTACCTGAGGCCAGGAGTTTGAGACCAGCCTGGCCAACGTGGTGAAACCACATCTCTACTAACATTATAAAAATTAGCTGGGTGTGGTTGTGCATGCCTGTAATCCCAGCTACTCGGGAGGCTGAGACAGGAGAAACACTTGAACCTGGGAGGCAGAGGTTGCAGTGAACCAAATCACGCCACTACACTCCAGCCTGGGCAACAGAGTGAGATTCTGTCTCAAAAAAAATAAAAAATAAATAAAACTACATTGATATCTCTTTATTACCCAAAGTTCATAGTTTACATTAGGCTTCATTCTTTGTATTAGGCTGTTCTTGTATTGCTATAAACACTTGAGACCGGGTAATTTATAAAGAAAAGAGGTTTAATTGGCTCACAGTTGTGCAGGCTGTACAGGAAGCATGGTGCTGGCATCTGCCTGGTTTCTTGGGAGGCCTCAGGAAGCTTCCAGTCATGGTGGAAGGTGAAGGGGCAACAGGCACATCACAAGGCCAGAACAGGAGCAAGAGAGAGAGTGCGGAGGGAGGAGCCACGCAGTTTTAAATGACCAGAGCTTGTGTGAAGTCATTGATCACCAAGGGGATGACCCAAGCCATGCATGAGGGATCTTCGCCCATGATTCAAACACCTCCCACCAGGTCCCATCTCTGACACTGAGGATTACATTTTAACACGAGATTTGGGCAGGGGCAAATATTCAAACCATTTCGCTCTTGGTGTTGTACATTCAATGGATTTGGACAAATGCATAACAACAAGTCTCCACCATGATGGTATCACACAAAGGAGTTTCACTGCCCTCAAACTCCTCTGAGGCCAGCTGTGGGGGCTCATGCTTGTAATCCCAGCGCTTTGGGAGGCCAAGGTGGGAGGCTCACTTGAGGCCAGGAGTTTGAGATCAGCTTGGGCAACATGGCGAAAGCCCATCTCTACAAAAATTTAAAAAATTAGCTGGGCATGGCATGTGCCTGTAACCCCAGCTGCTTGGGAAGCTGAGATGGGAGAACTGGCACTCCAGCCTAGGTGACAGAGTGAGACCCTATCTCAAAAAAGAAATAAAAAAGGTTTCTTCCATGTATTTTCATGGCTTGATGACTCATTTTAGTGCTGAATAATACTCCATTGTCTGGATGTACCACAGCTGATTTATTCATTCACCTACTAAAGGACATCTGGTTGCTTCCGAGTTTTGCCGGTTACGAATGAAGCTGCTGTGAGCATCCGTGTGCAGGTGTCCGTGTGGCCGTAATTACGAACGAAGCTGCTGTGAGCATCCGTGTGCAGGTGTCCGTGTGGCCGTAATTACGAACGAAGCTGCTGTGAGCATCCGTGTGCAGGCGTCCGTGTGGCCGTAATTACGAACGAAGCTGCTGTGAGCATCCGTGTGCAGGCGTCCGTGTGGCCGTAATTACGAACGAAGCTGCTGTGAGCAGCCGTGTGCAGGCGTCCGTGTGGCCGTAATTACGAACGAAGCTGCTGTGAGCAGCCGTGTGCAGGCGTCCGTGTGGCCGTAATTACGAACGAAGCTGCTGTGAGCAGCCGTGTGCAGGCGTCCGTGTGGCCGTAATTACGAACGAAGCTGCTGTGAGCAGCCGTGTGCAGGCGTCCGTGTGGCCGTAATTACGAACGAAGCTGCTGTGAGCAGCCGTGTGCAGGCGTCCGTGTGGCCGTAATTACGAACGAAGCTGCTGTGAGCAGCCGTGTGCAGGCGTCCGTGTGGCCGTAATTACGAACGAAGCTGCTGTGAGCAGCCGTGTGCAGGCGTCCGTGTGGCCGTAATTACGAACGAAGCTGCTGTGAGCAGCCGTGTGCAGGCGTCCGTGTGGCCGTAATTACGAACGAAGCTGCTGTGAGCAGCCGTGTGCAGGCGTCCGTGTGGCCGTAATTACGAACGAAGCTGCTGTGAGCAGCCGTGTGCAGGCGTCCGTGTGGCCGTAATTACGAACGAAGCTGCTGTGAGCAGCCGTGTGCAGGCGTCCGTGTGGCCGTAATTACGAACGAAGCTGCTGTGAGCAGCCGTGTGCAGGCGTCCGTGTGGCCGTAATTACGAACGAAGCTGCTGTGAGCAGCCGTGTGCAGGCGTCCGTGTGGCCGTAATTACGAACGAAGCTGCTGTGAGCAGCCGTGTGCAGGCGTCCGTGTGGCCGTAATTACGAACGAAGCTGCTGTGAGCAGCCGTGTGCAGGCGTCCGTGTGGCCGTAATTACGAACGAAGCTGCTGTGAGCAGCCGTGTGCAGGCGTCCGTGTGGCCGTAATTACGAACGAAGCTGCTGTGAGCAGCCGTGTGCAGGCGTTCGTGTGGCCGTAATTACGAACGAAGCTGCTGTGAGCAGCCGTGTGCAGGCGTTCGTGTGGCCGTAATTACGAACGAAGCTGCTGTGAACAGCCGTGTGCAGGTGTTCATGTGGCCGTAACTTTCAATTCCTTCGCACAAGTGAAAGGAGAGTGACTGCTGGGTCACGTGGTAAGAGAGTGCCGCACCGTCCTCACCAGCGGGGAAGGAGAGTTCCTGCTACTCCACTTTCTTGTCGGCATTTGTTGTTGTCAGTGCTTTGGATTTCATCCCCTCTCATAGGTGTGTGGTGGCATCAGTCTTTTACAACATACTTGTAATGACGGCACAGCACTCCAGTCCACAGACAGACCAAGGTTTGTTGAACCATTTTTGTGCTAACGGACACTCAGGTTGTTTCCAGTTGTTACAAACAACAGTGTGACTAACACCTTTGAAGTAAAATCTTTGTGTTTGTTCCCAATAACAGTATCTCCTCCAGAAACTGATCAAAGAGCTTGTACATTTTTTTTTAGCCTGTTGATAAGTATTGCTAAAATGCCCTCCAGGAAGGGAGTATGAATACCACCATTTTTTACTGCTATTAGCAATGTGTAAAATTGTCAATGCCAGGAACTTACCACTTTTAGAAACTCTTTGACAATTTCAATATCCAAGGTTCATTATTTCTAAGTTCTGCCTTCCATAAAGCACAGGCGCAGACACAATTCAGACAAGTTCCTTGCCATGTTATAGCAACGATGTCCTTTCCTCCAGATTCCAATACCTCATCCCTCATTTATGTCTGTGACCTCAACACAATTGGCTTTACCATCCATATTTCTACCAACATTCTGTTCTTGTCTACCTAGATAATCTCTAAGAAGATTGAGGCTCTCTCTACAGATCTCTTCTCTAAGCCCTCACCAGAATCACCGTGAGTGCTCTGTTCACAGCAATCCAGGCTTTTCTAGCACACACCTCAGTCTTCCAGCCTCTACCCATTATCCAGTTCCAAAGCCACTTCCACATTTTCAGGTATTTGTTACAGCAACAATCCCACAAAGATCAATTTCAGTCTGAGTCCAGTTGTGCTACTATGACGAAGTACCTTAGACTGGATAATGTATAAACAGCATACATGTATTGCCGTTATGGAGGCTGGGAAGTCCCAGATCAGGGTACCAGCAGGCTTGGTGTCTGGTGAAGGCCTGGTCTCTGCTTCCAAGATGGGCCTTGAATGCTGTGGCCTCCAGAGGGCATGAGCACTGTGTCCTAACATGGCGGAAGGGACGCCAAGGCAAAAAGGGGCCTAGCTCATTCTCTCCAGCCCTTTTATAGCATTGCTCATCCTGTTCATGACGGATCTACCCTCTTGACTTAATTGCCCCCTGAAGGCTCCACCTCTTAATACTATCTCATTGGGGGTTAAGCTCCAACATGTGAATTTTGGAGGGGCTCATACATTCTGACCACAGCATAATAGAGACATGGCAATTAAGTTTTACTGAATAAAAGAGATAAATAAAAGCATTTAGGAAAAAATTACCCAAATGTACAAAGGGCTCCAAGCTGTCAGATATGACCCACGGAAAGGATGACTATAAAGTACTCCAATCTAACTTCTTACTACCATCAGACTGGTTTGTCTAAAGTACAATCTCATTCAATAAAAACAAGTACGAATTAAAATAAAATAAAATGCAAATCTCGTCATGTTATTCTCATTTAAAACCCTTCAGTAACCCATCACTGCCATGGCTTGCTTCACAAGGCCCTCTGACATCTGAAAAGGCCTATACTTTATCCAAATGATGTTTATCATGTGGTATCCATGATATTAAAAATTGTTAGCAACCTTTACCAATAGATGAATGGATATGTAATATGGAATATTCATTTCATGGAATATTATGTTTCTATTTATTAATATGGTTATTGCCATATAATTAAATATGAGGAAGCAATTACACTCCTATTAGAGCAGAATATTGGCAAGGAAAATACTAATGACATTACTATGGGTGTCCCTCTGTATCCATGGTGGACTGGTTCCCAGACTTCTCATGGATACCAAAATCTGCACATGCTTAACTTCTTATATAAAATGACATACTATTTGCATATAACTGATGCACATCCTTCTGTATACTTTATTGGTTTATTTTTTATTTTTTTTGCCTAGGCTGGAGTGCAGTGGTGCTATGATAGCTCACTACAGCCTTACACTCTTGTGCAAAAGTGATCCTCCGGTCTCAGCTTCCCAAGTAGCTGGGACTATAAGGCACCAAGCTCGGCTAATTTTTAAAAAATTTTTTTTGTAGAGACAGGGTCTCACAATGTTGCCCAGGCTGGTCCCGAACTCCTGGCCTCAAGCAATCCTCCAGCCTCAGCCTCCTGAGTAGCTGAAACTATTGGGGTGCACCACCATGCCCAGCCCACCTTAACCATTTTTAAGTGTACAGTACAGCAGTGATAACTACATGTACATTGTTGTGTAACAGATCTCTAGAACGTTTTCATCTTACAAAACTGAAACTCTATACTCACTCAACAGCAGCTCCACTTTTCCCCCCCGCCATTCCCTGGCCACTACCGCTCTATTTTCTGTTTCTAGGAGTTGGGTTATTTTGGATACCTCCCAAGTGGAATCATGCAGTATTTGTGCATTAATATTTATAACTACAGGTGACCCTCAAACATGGGTTTGAAATCCATGGGTCCACTTCTCCATGGATTTTCTTCTGTCTCTGCTACCCTGGGAGAACAAGACCAAACCCCTCATCTCCTCGTCCTCCTCAGCCTACCCAGTGTGAAGACAATGAGGACGAGACCTTTATGAAGATCCACTTCCACTTGTTGGGTAGTAAATATATTTTCTCTTCCTTATGATTTTCTTAATAGTATTTTCTTTACTCTGGCTTACTTTGTTGTAAGAATTCAGTAAATAACACATATACAAAATCTTTGTTAACTGATCATGTATGTTATTGATATGGCTTCCAGTCAATCGTAGTCTATTGGTTTAAGTTTCGGGGGAGGCAAAATTATACTTCGATTTTCAACTGCAGGGGGGTCAGTACCTTGAACCCCCATGTTGTTTAAGGGTCAACTGTAGCTTGCTTTGCTTAGCATAATACCTTAGGTTTCATCCATGTTATACTGTAACAGGATTTCTCTCTTAAAATGTTGGTTTCTAAAAACTAGATAACAGAAGGGAAAAATCATTTTGATTTAATACTGAGTAAAAAAGGTAAAATATTCTGGTTGTGTCTGAGTGACGTACAGAAGATATATCATTTCCTTCCTTTTTTTCTTGTGCAATTTAATCAGCATGCATTTTTATAATGAAAACTTTGTAATAACATGGAGACATAATTTGTGATATAATTAGGTGGAAAAAAGCAAGATTCAGAATTTTACCTACTGAATTGTACTATAAGATTATAGTGGCCACGCGCGGTGGCTCACTGCTGTAATCCCAGCACTTTGGGAGGCCGAGGCAGGTGGATCACGGGGTCAGGAGATCGAGACCATCCTGGCTAACACAGTGAAACCCAGTCTCTACTAAAAATACAAAAAATTAGCTGGGCGTGGTGGCGGGCGCCTGTAGTCCCAGCTACTGGGGAGGCTGAGGCACGAGAATGGCGTGAATCCAGGAGGCGGAGCTTGCAGTGACCCAGATCGCACCACTGCACTCCAGCCTGGGCAACAGAGTGAGACTCCGTCTCAAAAAAAAAAAAAAAAAA
>NW_016804791.1:1444702-1465844 GCF_001698545.2 Rhinopithecus bieti | reverse complement strand
GGTGGCGGGCGCCTGTAGTCCCAGCTACTGGGGAGGCTGAGGCACGAGAATGGCGTGAATCCAGGAGGCGGAGCTTGCAGTGACCCAGATCGCACCACTGCACTCCAGCCTGGGCAACAGAGTGAGACTCCGTCTCAAAAAAAAAAAAAAAAAAAAAGGCCGGGCGCGGTGGCTCAAGCCTGTCATCCCAGCACTTTGGGAGGCCGAGACGGGCGGATCACGAGGTCAGGAGATCGAGACCATCCTGGCTAACACGGTGAAACCCCGTCTCTACTAAAAAAATACAAAAAACTAGCCGGGCGAGATGGCGGGCGCCTGTAGTCCCAGCTACTCGGGAGGCTGAGGCAGGAGAATGGCGTAAACCCGGGAGGCGGAGCTTGCAGTGAGCTGAGATCCGGCCACTGCACTCCAGCCCGGGTGACAGAGCGAGACTCCGTCTCAAAAAATAATAATAATAAAAGATTATAGTTCTGCCAGGCATGGTGGCTCACATGCTCATACCTGGTAATTCCTGCACTTTGGGAGGCTGAGGTGGGAGGATCACTTGAGGCCAGGAGTTCAAGACCAGCCTGGGCAACACTTCAAGGCCCTGTCTCTACGGAAAAAAAAAACTAGCTGGGAGTAGTGGCATATACCTGTAGTCCCAGCTATTTGGGAGGCTGAGATGGGAGGATCACTTGAGTCCAGGAGTTCAAGACTGCAGGGAGCTATGATCATGCCAAACTACTCCAGTCTGGGTAACAGAGACCCAGTCTCTAAAAAAAAAAAGAATACAATAGCAACAAAAAATTACAGTCCAGTTAAAACCTACACAGAAAATAATATGGAAGGAAGTATACCAAAATATTAACAATGATTATATTAAGGTGATGGCATTGTTGGAAAGGAAATTCCTATTTATTTAAATTTTTTTGTAATCTGGATATTACCTATACAATAAGAAATCTTGAATAAAACCGTATTTATTAGTCTATTGCCGTGATTGTTTCTGTTCTATAGAAAACACATTTTATTTCTCTAATAAAGAAAAAACCACTTTTGCAGATTTCCCTGAGTCCTGTTTTCCTGCTACTGATCATGGTTTTAGCATCGTTTAATGTCTTTCTACCAATTACAAATAAGCAATCCTCTCAGTATACACTTTTTACAAAATATTCTCCTCACTCCCCCAAATTTACCTAATTCTACTCAGAAGTAATGGCTGGATGGTAGCCTTTACTAACTAATCTGCAAAGTACCATCAGCTCTATAATTAAATTCCAGCCTCTAACATAAACAAGAATTAGAGCAGATTGATTCCATTCTCCCACATCTCCCAAAGGCAGGATGTGTAGGAAAAATAACAGATAAAACATTTCATATCACCAACTACGTCAAACTAAGAACATAATTACTCCCACCCTGTCTCATTCTCTGAGAAACCTGATACAGTCAAATTCCAAACGATGTAAAGTCCCAGAGCTCTTCCAGAACCTCAGTGATAGAGTCCAGGTACAGGCTGACAGAAATTCCCACTTCACCAGGGTGTAGATTCTGTGGATCTTGTTCTACTAACTCAAAAGCCAATTCTGAAGTTTCAAAGAAAAAAAAATCCAAGGATACTTAACCAATTAAGAATAATGACAGATGGAGATCTGGGACGTCTGGGGCTTGTGGTGCACCTGGGGTAGTAGGATACCTTCCATCCAAGATGCAAAGTGTAGGAAATGACTCGGCAGTGTCATTACATTATTTTAACGGTTACTAGGGAGTATCTGCCACACTTTGACATCACAGTCGTCTCAACAGTATAAATGTAACATTAAACCACTGATCACAGACATAAAAAAAAACTCTAACATTTATTCATGGGTTTCCTCACTTAGCGAAATGAGTAGGGACTGAATACCATCTCAAATATTTAAAAATGCATGTACTGGGTCAGGCGTGGTCATGTTGGTGGGCGCCTTTAATCCCCGCTACTCGGCTGGCTGAGGCAAGAGAACCATGTGAATCCGGGAGGTGAAGGTTGCAGTGAGTGGAGATCATGCCACTGCACTCCAACCTGGGCGACAGAGTGAGATTCTGTCTGAAAAGCAAGTAAATAAATGCCACTGCAGTCACTCATGGAGAAATGACAAGCCTTGGACTAAGGTAATGGATGTGAAAACGATGAGAAAGAGTTAGATTTATAATGTGAAGGTACAGATGGCAGAAATGTGTTGATGTACTGTAATACTGGATTTTTTCAGAAGTCCAATTTCAATTTCTTTTCACTGTGAGCTTAATCCAGTTGCATTTATCATGATTTTTTTTCTTTGAGACAGTCTTGCTCTGTCGCCCAGGCTGGAGTGCAGTGGCCGGATCTCAGCTCACTGCAAGCTCCACCTCCCGGGTTCACACCATTCTCCTGCCTCAGCCTCCTGAGTAGCTGGGACTACAGGCACCCGCCACCTCGCCCGGCTAATTTTTTGTATTTTAGTAGAGACGGGGTTTCACCGTGTTAGCCAGGATGGTCTCGATCTCCTGACCTCGTGATCCGCCTGCCTCGGCCTCCCAAAGTGCTGGGATTACAGGCGTAAGCCACCGCGCCCGGCCTATTATGATTATAAGTACCATTATCTTGTGTTTTCTAGATAGCCTGATTATTCTATGCTTCTTTTCTGTCTTTTTGGACTGACTGCCCTCTAATTCTTTCATCCTCTCTATCAGTTTGGAAGTTATGCATTCAATTTCTACTCTTTTGAAGTCACCCTTAATATTTAAACACGCATACTTAATTCGCTCCAATGTTTGTATTACATCTTATATGCTATAATTATCAGTGTTATAGTTCAACATTTAGTAACGCTCTCTTTCTAAAGATTATTACAATATTTCATTGAGATTTATATTATTAATGCGTTTCTCGGGAGTACTGTTGCTATTTTCTGATTAATCCAATGTCAATGAAATTTCTGGGTTAAGGAGGCAAACTGTATATCTGCATCTAACTTTACTCTCTCTCAAACCTTATTAAAATTGCAGTAAAGAAATATTTGTTAAAACAATCATACACCTACTTAGGAAGAATAGGAAAAGATATAGAGGAAATAAAATTTTGCAAGCTGCGAAGCAGATGGATGAGTGGCAAGAATCTAGTAGATCTAGAAAACTGAACCCAAGACAGTAGTGAGTAAAGAATCCTCAAAAAGAACTGGTTACTTCTGGAAATGAGGGTGAGGGAGCAGGAACTAAAATTAGGGGAACTGGGGTAAAATACGTTTGAAAAGCTATCAATCTCTCAGTTTTCCCCACTGAGTGTCTGCCTCCCTCCGTCCCCACAGGAGTTTAGAGATGTACCTTCTAAAGAGTGTAAACAGAAGGTGTCTGAACTGGCAGCTAGATGCTTTTGCCTCCCAAGTAGAAGATTGAAGACTCTATTCCTAAGAATCAAGCCTGTGCGAGAGAAAAATCCCCAAAACTCTGATGCTGGCGATTCCCGGATTACCCAGTGATCAAGTTTAAAGTTGACAAGTTCCATACATATGTGTGTTATGAACTGACAGCCAAGGTTTATCAGACACGGAGAAAAGCTACTAACAAAAACAAAGACCAGAACAGACACAGATATCAACTTGGAGAAAACAGATTATGCAAAGAGAAGAAAACTTCAAATAAACTACCACTATTATCTTCAGAGCTCTGAAACAAGAACAGGATGCTATTTAGAAAAGAATATTCAAAGAACAAAAACAAGCTATTGGAAATTTAAAACACAACAGAAATAAGAAACTCAATACAAATATTGGAAGAGAAAGTTCAAGAAATCTACCAGAGAGAACAAAGAGACGAGATGGAAAATAAGTTAAAAATAAGAATATTAGGCTGGGTGCAGTGGCTCACACTTGTAATCCCAGCACTTTGGGAGGCCAAGGCAGGCAGATCACTTGAGGTCAGGCATTCAAGACCAGCCTGGACAACATGGTGAAACACCATCTCTACTGAAAATACAAAAATTAGCCAGGCATGGTGGCATGCACCTGTAATCCCAGCATTTGGGAGGCCAAGGCAGGCAGATCACTTGAGGTCAGGTGTTCAAGACCAGCCTGGCCAATATGGTAAAAACCCTGTCTCTACTAAAAAAAAAAAAAAAAAAAAAAAAGAATAGTAAAGACAAGTCCAGAAACACAAAAATGAATAAAAGGAGTTCCAAAGGAGAGAAAAAAAGAAAACAAAATAATTGCAAGAAATTTTCCTGAAACCAAAAGATACAAATCACTACTTTGAAAAGGCCCACCAGGTACCTAACACATTAGATATGTGCTCATACCAAGGTAAATCATTGTGAAATTTCAAACTCTGGGGGGAAAAACTGTCCAGGGTTTCAGGAAAACAAAATTTAATGGTTAGATACAAAGGATTGGGAACCAGAATGGATTTGCACGATCTCAATAGCATTACCAGGAACATGAAGACGAGGAGTGCCTTCAGAACTCTTACTGAAGACCTGAAAAATCCAAATCCATTTAATGAAGAAAAATCCATTCAATGTAGAATTCTATATCCAGCCAAAGATTAGCATAATCAATTTCAAACATACAAATCTCAAAAATTTTACCTCCAAGGCACTCTTTTCCAAGAAGCTATCAAAGAAGGTGTTAAAATGCTAGAGGAACTAGAAAGAGGAAAACTTAGGATAGAAAGAAGTCCAATCCAGAAGGAAAACAGTGACTCCCAGGATTATCACAAAGATCCCAGAATGATGGCTGTGCACAGATGTCGAGGTCAACCATCACATGTAAAGGGACAGTTTTGTTAGGGACTATCATTACCATGGTCTCCCTGCCATGGTATCCTCTTTTTATCCAAGAACAGAATTCCTGGATAAGCCTGGCCCAGTTCTTATCTATCACTGACCTATCTTTACCATGTGCTGGTCAAGTTTCTGCTCACTCTTCCCCCACTCCTTGGATGTGATGAGGACCTTCATTTCATTCCTAAGTAGTTTTATGCTTTGATCTAATCCTGAAAGCCAGGGGTAGGCACTAGTGAGTTTAGAAATAAAATATACAGAGCAGCCAACTCCTTTTGCCCATATTCTACTGGACACTGAACACCTGGTTCGCATTACAGCTCTTCCAGATGACAACTATGGCAGCCATGAAAATTCCATTTTCTTCCTTTTTTAAAAAAAAAAAAAAAAATAGTTGAGATCTGGGCCAGGTGTGGTGGCTCACATCTGTAATCCCAGCACTTTGGGAGGCCAAGGTGGGTGGATCACTTGAGGTCAGGAATTCGAGACCAGCCTGGCCAACATGGTGAAATCCCACCTCTACTAAAAATACAAAAATTAGCCAGGCGTGGTGGTGGCGGGTGCCTATAATCCCAGCTACTCGGGAGGCTGAGGCAGGAGAATCACTTGAAGCCAGGAGGTGGAGGTTGCAGTGAGCCGAGATCATGCCACTGAACTCCAGCCTAGCAACAGAGCAAGACTCCATCTCAAAAAAAAAAAAAAGAGTTGAGATCTGGCTTTGTCACACAGGCTGGAGAGCAGTGAGCCACGATTGTGCCTCATTCTTGCACTCAAGCAATCCTCTCGCCTCAGCCTCCCAATGAAATGCACCTCTTAAATCTACAATTGCAGGAAATGTAGTTGAATGATGATCTTAGCCAGCACATTTGAGCCAAGGCCATCCTTCCGATGGGCTGCTCCAGGCAATAATGAAGTGTTACATCCCAGCAAAATCTGGCTGAGGGAGAGGTGGGCCTAATAAGGAAAGAAAAAGACTATACACTAAAATAGCAAAAGGAATTAGGTAGGAATTGGCTCCTGAACTAGGAGCTAGGGGAGTACCCCTGGGATTGGATGAGAGTGCTTGACCAAGAGGCCTGGAATATAAAACTGGATAAGCAAGAATTCATCAACTTCAGGCACTTTCTCAGGACACAGACTTAACACTCTGGCAAGGACCCTAGGAGATGGGGCTAACTTGCTGCTATGGTGAGACCTGGAACAGGTGACACCAAACCCTGAGTGAAGTGGCAAACCGCGCTGACAGAAGTGAGAGGGCAGAATGGGTACATAATGAGCCAGAAGACTCACCGGAGGATTCTGTTCCACGGGAGGGCGCAGACGCACTGCTCACCAAGGGCATCAGGCTGGTGAGAAAGGCACTGGTGTCACTAAGTCTGTGATGGTGTCCTCTGCAGGCCAGGGTTGACTAGATGAGGTCATCGTAGACCTGGGTTTGTTAAATCCATGGAATGATTTGCTAGCCAGCTCTCCCATACCCAGGTAACGGAGCCCAAGCAGAGTTGTTTGAGCACAGAAGTTAAGAGGCCTCATGTAATGAGCAGACAGATTGAAGAGGGAGTCAAGGGGAACGGTGGAGATGGTTAACAGAACATGGCATGCTTAGGAGCAAAACAGACGGGCAGCCAACAGAGGTGCTGCCTGACATCTGCAACCAAAAAAGGGCAAGGATGGGGAAGTGGAGGCTGCAGATGATCACCCCAATAAAAAGTCATAATCCAGGCTTAGTTCCTAAGCCTGAGTCAATAATCTGACTAACATAGGTCTTACTTTTAAATCATCTTTTAGTTCTTCTTTGTAATTAGTTTAAGTTCTCCATAATTCCACTTAGGTTGGAACTTCAAAAGACATAGACCTCTAAATAACCTTTCCATTTGTATGAAAATGCCATTATCTGGCCGGGCGCAGTAGCTCACGCCTGTAATCCCAGCACTTTGGGAGGCCAAGACGGGCGGATCACGAGGTCAGGAGATGGAGACCATCCTGGCTAACACGGTGAAACCCCGTCTCTACTAAAAAATACAAAAAACTAGCCGGGCGAGGTGGCGGGCGCCTGTAGTCCCAGCTACTCGGGAGGCTGAGGCAGGAGAATGGCGTAAACCCGGGAGGCGGAGCTTGCAGTGAGCTGAGATCCGGCCACTGCACTCCAGCCCGGGTGACACAGCGAGACTCTGTCTCCAAAAAAAAAAAAAAAAAAAACTTAAAAAAAAAAATGCCATTATCTCCTTCCAGCTCCCATACCCTGAAGACCCTAGAAGGCTCTAACTTAATGTTAAAAGAAGGATTATTTGGTAGCCTATATGTCAGTAAGATTTTTCACTAATCCTTCTCACAGTTGCCCGTTTTTGTGATATTCCAAAAGGCAGAAAGTATTTGCAGGAAGTTGCTATTTATAGAATATGAACTATATGGATCAAAGTTAAATGATTTTTTAAATGATCTATTTCAAGAGAAACACCAGATTTGAAATTGATCTTCAGGAAGCAAAGGGCTGAAAGTTAAAAAAATTGAAGAGAAAAGAATGTGTCTACACTAAAGTTCAAGTACATGACAACCAGAGAATTTTACACAGGTTTCAACTTTTTATAGAACAATTTTTTTGTTTGTTTGTTTGAGACAGAGTCTTGGTCTGTCACCCAGGCTGGAGTGTAGTGGTGCGATCTCGGCTCATTGCAACCTCTGCCTCCCGAGTTCAAGTGATCCTTCTCCCTCAGCCTCCTAAGTAGCTGGGATTACAAGTGTACACCACCACACCCAGCTAATTTTTCTATTTTTAGTAGAGACAGGATTTCACCATGTTGGCCAGGCTGGTCTCAAACTCCTGACCTCAAGTGATCCACCTGCTTCAGCCTCCCAAAGTGCTGGGATTACAGGCGTGAGCCATCGCACCCAGCCTTATAGAACAATTTTAAAGCATATACACACATACATTTAAATAGTTTGATCTCTGAAACTATTACAGAACATTTAGCAATATGACATTTACCCCTAGATGTTGACTTTTATGGAGCTTTGATTTTCTAAATGTGTTTGTATGTATTCACTATTAAATGTATTTAAATATGTACAAATACATACTTGTATTCATCAAATTTGTGTTTTTATGTGCTTTTTTCCCACTCATTTATTTAGAAAAGTTCTTTAAAAGGTAGTTATACCCAAAGCTGTTTATCAGTATAATTTAATTACAGTAAATTGTGTTGGTATACAAATACAGAAAAATATTTACAGAGCTTAATAGCTCAGTGGCCACTATTGGTAAATAAGTATTCTAAATATCTGTAATTCTCAAAGGTTGTGTCATGTCCCTAAAAAAGGGTAAAAATAAAATAAAACTTTAGGACCTAAGCACCCACTGTGGCTAATTGCCCAAACCAGTGGAGATATTATCCTAGAGAGCCACCTGCAGTGCAAGCAAACTCAAGAATGTACTACATGCCCACCAAGTAACAGTTGATTCCTCGGTTATTAAATTTAATCCTCATAAAATCACTTTCATATTATTATACTCCTTTTGCAGATGTGAAACCAAGCTTTGAAGGATTAAGTGGCTCATGGAGGGCCACATGGCTCTAAGTTGTAACTGTGGAGTTTGAACTCAGATCTTCTAGTATTACATGTGGTATTTGGTCTACTTTGGCACAGAAGCCCATAGATCAGGAATTGGCAAACTTTTTCTGCAAATGCCAGATGGTAAACATCTTGAGCTTTCCAAGCCGTAGGTTCTTTGTTGCAACTACTGAACTCTGCCCGTGTAGTCAGTAGTTCTATATCAACCATAAAATAAATGAGTTTAGCTGTGTTTCAGTGACACTGTATTTACATGCACATGTGGTGGGCAGGATTTGGCCAGGGGCCATGATTTGCTAACTCCTGGTAGAGATTAAAACGTACACACAAACCATAAAGGGACCAGACTCTAGAGCTCCTCCTTTTCTGACCTTCGGAGGTAGTTTTCATTATTGCTCCACTACTATCCTGAGCATGTGACGATGATGATTTCGCTGTAAATTCATCCTCTAGTTCTTACCTCTTCCACGGTGCCAGCTTGCTTCTCCCTAACACTAGTTCCAGCTTTGTGCAGATACACTTTAAGGCAATAATCAGTATCTTTTTTTAATGTGAGCACCAATTCAGGAAAACAAGCTTTTCTCTTACTCTTGGTAAAACAGCTTTATTGAACCCCAAAAGGTAAAACAATGTGTTCTTACAACTTAGATTCCTTACCGAACATTTCCAAATGCTTAAAACATTGCTACTGCTTTTGGTCACCAAGGTGCTAATATCTGTGCAGTAGAATCATCTTTCTAATCTTCCATTCCTTAACTTTACATGATGCTTTAGGATTCAAAACATGTCTTCTTATACCTTCTTTCATTTATCTTTGAAGCAAACTTTGAACTAGTTATTATTATGGAGAAACTGATACTCAATAGGGGTTAAATGACTCACCACGGTCACAATTCCTTCTCTCCAACTTAATATTGAACAAGCAGGTACCGTGCTAGGTGCAAAATAAACAGATAAAATTCCACTTCCTTCCCTGTCTCTCTTATCCCCTTTGCCACCCCCAGACTTCGCCAAAATCTTTGTGCCTAGATAAGCAATTCTGAAAAGATTCTTCTCCTGGCCAGGTAGCTTTTTCCCCGTTAAAGTCTCTGTCGTTGAACCAAATGCTGGATTTGAAACGAGATCAGAGATCTTTCTGGAAAGTCAAACGGAGCATGAAGCGCTCTCATCTCGGGCTGCTCATCCACTGCCTTCTGGGATCCTTCTCTTCATGGACTCCTCTCCACTATTACACATGACTCGTTTTTAAAATTCTTAGACTCTCTGGTCAACGTAAAGTTCATTCTTAATATTTTATTCTGTTTATCATTTGTTCTAAACGTTAGTTTTATTTCCCCAAATAAATAAAAATTCCTTACTGCCTCTGTCAATAGCCTTTCTGCATACGGTCAGCCCCTTGCATCTACTGGCCTGTCTTCAACTGATTTTACAGGGAGGATCATTTCCACAGTGGGTTCTTTATTTGATCAGCTGTGTTACTTGTTCATAGTCATTTCTTCAAGATCTGCTCTTAACTCTTTCAGATTTTGTTGGTTGGCTAATATGAATAGTTATCCTAGTATTTCCACTGAGCACATTCAGTAGTTCAGGGCATTTTTTTTTTTAGTTTCAGGTAAAGATTGTTTTTAATTACAAGGAGTAGCTGTCACACAGAGAGCCGGCTGAATGAAACTTTTTCACCCTACTCACCTCTGCAATCAGATCATGCAGCTCTCCTTCAGTAGGGCAGCATCCTAATGACCTGATGATTGTTCCGATCTCTCTGGGAAAAAAAAAAAAAAGTTTTCAATGGTTTTAGAATATAAACTCTGAAAAGGCTATGTTTCTCCAAATTATCTCAGAGCATACTGTGTAACGTAGGAAACCAAATCACTCCAATATTGCCTCATGACTATAAAAGATGTTTTTTGGGGAGAGAAAAAGGAGGCTAAGTGAACCAAAGAAATATGAAAGAAATGGCTTCACTGACTGGCAAACGCCTTGCCTGAGCCAATATAAAAAAGTTCTAGAAAGAAAAAGAAACGTTGGCCATGTACCAACTGACTTTAAGTGTTACTTAACTCTTTTGAGCCTCAGTTTCCACACCTGTAAAATGGGGATGATAATGTCTACCGCAGAGTTTTGCGGTGAAGTTGACATTAGTATCAGAGTGTTAAAAGCATGGCCTCTAGCACCAGACCACTAAGGTTCAAATCCCAGCTCTGTGACTTACTGGATTGGAGAGGTCACCTACCAAATCAATGTGCACATAAGCCTACCTGGTAGGTAAAACACAGTGACTTCCTTCAAACACTAAGAACCAGGATGGGGGACACACTAAGGGTTAAATAAGAAGAGCTATCATAAAACAAAGCACATCTCCTGGCAGAGCAGCTACTCAATAAATATTAGTTATTCACCTCTCCCTTCCCCCATCATAATGTAGTTCAGTTCCACAAATAACCTAAGAAAAGTATAAATGCTATTCAGTACTCTCTGAATATTAAGACGGGGATGTGTAATTGATTACAAAATACTTCCATTCAAAATTATTAAAATTAAAGTTGTAATGTTTGAAAATTAATTTAATTTCACAAATATTCACTTAACTAGAATAGTTAATTTCTTTACCATTCTGGATAATTTTAGCGGTATTATATTTACTCCCTATTTTACAAAGAAAACATTTTAAATTTCTTCACTGAAAGAGGTTGCAGAATGAGTATCAACTGGAAAGTAAAATTGAAAGGCAGTAACTATGGAATACAGGATTCTTTTCACTTACTGATCTTTCTTCTTCATAAATGAAGGGCCAAAAAAATCAAGTGCTATCCTCACATCAAGTGTATTTCCTCGTTTTCCCTGCTTTCTTGTTTTTTTCTTTCATATAGCAAAGTTATTATTATTATAAAAGGTCTCACTTTCCTTGCCCACGCTAGAGTGCAGCGATGCAATCTCGGCTCACTGCAGCCTTGACTTCCCAAAACGCAGGTGATCCTCCCAGCACAGCCTCCCAAGTAGCTGGGGCCACAGATGTGCACCACCGCACCCGGCTAATCGCACACTCTCACACTTACGCAGGCAAGAGTTTCGAAGCAGGGCAAGACAAATCGCACATTCTCACACTGATTGGAGCTAACTAAGTTGGTCTCAGGGAGGTAGAGAGTAGAATGGTGGTTACCAGAGGCTGGGAAGGGAAGAGGAAAAGGAGGACAAAGAGAAATTGGGTTAATAAGAACAAAAATATAGTTAGATAGAAGAAGTAAGTTCTAGTATTTGATAGTACAGTAGGAAAATTACAGTTAACAATAATTTATTCTATTTCCAAAACAGTAAGAAGAGAAGAATTATAATGTTCCCAACACAAAGATAAACGTTTGAGGTGATGGATACCCCAATTACCCTGACTTGACCATTACACATTGTATGCAGGTATCAAAATAGCACACGGAACTCATACATATGTACAACCATGGTATCTCGATTTTTTAATTACCAAAAAAAAAAAAAGATTTTTGAAGGAGACAAGATGGGGGAAAAGACAAATTCTAGGCCCACGCTAGACCAAACAGCAGCCACCAACTACATCTAGCGATTACGCATTTGAAATGTGATGACTACAAATGGACACGTGTTGCCAGTGTAAAATACACACTGACTTCAAAAGCTTAGTATGAAAAAGAAAACGCAAAATAGCTCATTAATAATTTTTAATATTGGTTACATGTTGAAATAACATTTTAGACACATTGGGTTAGATAAGATACGTTGTTAAAATTAATTTTACTTGTCTTAAATTATTAGGTTCGTGTGAAATTGCGGGTTTGCCATTAAAAGGGCAAAAACTGCAATTACTTTTGCACCAACCTACAAGTTTAGCCTAAAGCTGCCTCCTTACATGTTTTAAGCTTGACCTAGAGGTTTCTGCATATATAGTGAACTGCAGCCTAACTGGATGCTGTTACAGACATAACCTACTCATGCCCCAGTCACAGCGTTTCGGCCAATCACAGCCAATGCTTCAAACCTTGTTCAAAGGAGGCCAACTTCGAGCTGTAACTAGGCCAGCTGCTTCTGCACCTCGCTTCCATTTCCTTTTCTTGGAGAGGTGAACTGATTCTCAGATGGTTCTTTGCTCAATTAAATTCTGTTAAATTCCATTCGTCTAAAGTTTTTCTTTCAACAACCTGTTTCTTTTTTACTTAAAAAAATGTGGCTAACAGAAAATGGAAAATGATATACTATGCAAACTCTTTCTGCACAGGGCTTTTCTAGGGAAGAGCTTCCATCAGGAGTCAGACTGTGAGAAGAGAGCAGATAAGGAGAAAGTGAGAATTTTACTGTGCTGCGTCAGCTACAGAAGCCTCCTTGCTCCTCTCTGAGAGACTCCCAGCTACTCAGGAGGCTGAGGCAGGAGAATCACTTGAACCCAGGAGGCGAAGGTTGCAGTGCACTGACATGGCGCCACTGCACTCCAGCCTGGGCAACAGAGTGACAGTCTTTCTCAAAAAAAAAAAAAAAAAAAAAAAAAATTATTAAGCAAATGTAAGGTGTAGAAATTTGTGTCACAGTCTCATATACGGTACTTGAGTAACCTGAGTATAAAATGTCTACCTTGGGTACAGTATTGACAGGATACACGAAGAGCTGGTAACATTCACTGGAGGGTGGAGAATGCCTTGGAGAGAGTGGGTGGCAGGGGCAAAGGCTGGAGGAAGTCCTTTCACCATCTACCTTTTGAATTGTTTGTATTACAAACAAATGAATACATACATTTTAAATTAAGTACCTTAGTCCCAGCTACTAGGCAGGCTGGGGCAGGAGGACGGCTGGAGGCTCCGGGTTCAAGGCTGCAGTGAGCTATTACACACCTGTAAATGGCTACTGCACTCCAGCCTGGGCAGCACAGCAAGACCCTGTCTCTAAAAACATTTTTAAATAAAACAACTTAGAACTTCATAAAATGAATATTCTGGCTGGATGATAAAAGGCTATAATTGTCTTAAACATGTAAGAGAAGCACAGTCTGACCCAGGGATAGGCAGCGAGGGGCAGGAAGAGCAAATGAACCTTAGAGAGAGCTGGAAGGAGTCGTCAGACTTCATGAGGGAGAGGAAGGTCAGAAGAGTTAAGAATTTCTTATCAGTTGGTAATGAGTTACCAATATCAAGGACTGCATCAATCACTGAGTTCAGAAAACGGAAGGAGAAACAGGTCAGGCGCAGTGGCTCACATCTATAATCCCAGCACTCTGGGAGGCTGAGGGTGGGAGGATCACTTGAGGCCAGGACTTCGAGACCAGCCTGGGCAACACAGCAAGATCACCATGTCTGCAAAAAATTTTAAAATTAGTTGAGTGTGGTGGCATGTGCCTGTAGTCCCAGCTACTCAGGAGACAAAGATGAGAGGATCGGTTGAGCCGAGGAGTTCAAGGCTGCAGTGGACTATGATCCTGCAATTGTACTCCAGCCCGGGTGACAGAGTGAGATCTGTCTCTAAAAGAAATACCAATAAATGTGCAAAATAAATAAAAATAAAAATTTTAAAAGGAAGTAAAAAAGTTTGGGTGGAGGGAGATGAAGAGTTCAATCTGGGACATGCTGAATTTCCAACATGCTTGTTCTTGCTGGTTATGCCATGAAAACCCTGACCATCTCTCAGAGTTACGTCGCAGTGAGCAGCCTCGAGAGATGACGCAATGTCTCCCTCCAGGCCAAAGAGCAGGCTTGCTTCCTGCTTGCTATAAAAGCAGTAGATATCCCCTGTTCTGTTCCCCGAAATTATCTGTTCTGAAAGCTCTGTTCCCTTTCTGTAATGGCAACCATTGCCTGTGCAGGCATCCAGCTGGGCCCATCACCACAAAAAGGTGAGGGCAGGAGAAACTGTCACCCACAAGCTGATGCTCATGTTGCCTGCTGTGCCAAGAGGAATGAAGTCCTTTGTCACTGACCCAGGAGTCTCAAGTCTTGTGCCAACATCCATGGAACAGTAACAAGCTAACTTACTGGCTTACAAGTGGGGTAAAATCAAACCACAGACTTGATACTCGTAAGAGTGTGAAGTGCAGGAGAAGGATCTGGCTGGAGACGTGGATCTGGTCATGAAGGCACAGGAGCAGAAGAATTCCTCTAAGTAGAATGTATTGGCTGGGAAAGACAAGGAAGAGATCTGAGGAGTACCCACATTCAAGGAATGATCCAAGAAAGAGGAACCTGCATGAGAGATGGAGCAGAAGAGCCAGAGAGGGAAGTGAACATCCAGGAGAGGGCCGTGGCACAGAGGCTAAGGAAAAAGAAAATGGAAAGTCATCCTTGGCTTTCCAATGTTGCTGAGAGGTCAAGGAAGGTAAATTCTGAGAAATATCCACTGGAGTTAGTAAAAAAGGAGATCAGCTCTGATTTGACAAGGGCAGTCTCTGTTGAAGGTGGAGGAGAAATTAGATTGCAGTGGGTCAAGAAGTAAAGGGGAGAAGTCAGGTGTGATGGCAGGTGCCTGCAGTCCCAGCTCCTCAGGAGGCTGAGGTGCGAGGATTGCTCGAGCCCGGGGGAAGTGGGGGTGAAGGTTGCAGTGAGCAGAGATCACAATGTGAACAGCCAGTGCGCTCGGCACTCCAGCCTGGGCAACATACACAGACCCCCACATCAAAAAACAAACAAACAAAAATCCCAAAAACAAACAGAAGTAAAGGGGAGGGAAGGGGTGTCTGGAGAGGAACATGGTGTTAAAGAGGATGTTTTTTCTTTTTTGATACTGAAAACCTGAAAGATGCAAGCATATTTCAATGCTACTGGGAATGAGCCCTTGCAAAGAAGGCTGATGAGGGCGTTGTTCACCGGGTAGGTGGGCTTCAGGCTGATGAGGGCGTTGTTCACCGGGTAGGTGGACTTCAGGCTGATGAGGGCATTGTTCACTGGGTGGGTGGGCTTCCGGAGAAGGTGAGAAGGCCTGGGCCACTTAGTGCTCAGTGTTCTCGCAGCCACCCCCATCCTAGGTCCTGCCACCTGCAAGTTGCTACATGGAAGAGAACGGCAAGTTCTTCCCGATCACAGGAAATTTCCCTCTCCCGCTTTCCACATCCCCTTGAGGAACCCATCACCATCCTCTTCTTTGCTGAGCAAATCTGCTACGGTCTCACCTGCCCGGGTAGACCACAGAAAACAAAGCCCACATGATGGGACATCTTCCAGGCAGTAAGCAACTTCTTTCTCTCTAGTCTCGAATAACAAAGGCCTCATGATATAAGAAAAAAAGGCAGATTATTTTGCTGATGAGGCCAGAGTGGCCTAAAGAACAATAACCATGGCTTCCTCAAGAACTCACCCTGTACACCCACAAACTGCTCCACGAGCTCACCTACATCTCATCCACCTTCTTCTCTTCCTCTACTGCACTGGACAAGCTTCCTTCCTCTCCACGAGCTCACCTACATCTCACCCACCTTTTTCTCCTCCTCTGCTTCACTGATGAGCCTCCTTCCTCTTGTGGAAAGCGAATGTCCTCGTTGACCTCTGGGGCCCTGGAAGCTGTGCTAAGGCTCCCTGTGGCTGGGCCTCGTGTAGACGACATGGATGCTGTCCCTGTCTCAGGCCTAGACAGCTCATGAACACAATGCTTTTCCTCTCTCTACTTTCTCCCAGAGACTGCACTAAGCCTTGGGGTCCCAGAACAGCAAGTCTTCTCTGAGTATCATTGATGGGTTCTTAGAAACTGCAACTGTAAGCAAAAGGACATATAACAAAACCATTTCTTTTCTCATTAACTTTGTAACAACATTATTCAAAGACTTGCTATATATCATTTCATTTAAAGGTGCAGTTTACAACAACTGATTGAAAGGTTAAGAGAAAACTTACTGTACAATATAAGAGACTAAAAGAAGCCACAAAAACTGCTAACTTTTTATTGGTCTTGACAAGTAGGGGTACAAGATTTAATCAGACTTAGAAAAGTAATGTGACTTATCTGTTCTCTCAAGTTGTAGCATACAATTCCTATCTGTAGCATACAATTCCTATCTGTAGCCCTAGTTTGTCTTTGGAAATGGGATGATGAAGAAACTCGCATATAAAGACTTCGCTGTCCTCTGTGTAGCACAGGGCAAGGTCCTCTGCTGAGAGCGACAGGGACGGAAGAAAAGAGACAGTCTGAGCTGTGTCTGGGCTCCCTCTAGTACTTAACATCACCACAACTTGCTGCCAGGCCCGTATATCTCAAGATGGCAAGCCTCCTCCTCACTCTCACATTCAAAAACCTGCCCTTCTACTGATGTGCTGGATATTTCTGGGTGCCCCCTAGAGACCCCCTCTATTCTTTTCCACCTGCCCAGTTTCTCCATCTGACTGACCTCTGCTTTTGTGCCAGGCTCCCTTGCCTCAGGCTCCCTGCTGTGCACAGTCAACACGAGGCATGGCGTGCATCCTCTACTGCGGCGTAACAAGCTGCCTGCCACAGAGGGACGGAATCAACAAGGGCTTATTCTTTTCCACCATTCTGCGGGTTGGCTGCGTGGTTCCTCCACTAGTATGGCCTAGGCTCACTCGTGGAGCTGTGCTCGGCAGTTCATCTACACACGGCTGCTCAATCCTCCACACTCAGCCACTCAAAATGGCCACTGTCACCACCCTGAACTCTCCGGGCCCTTCACCCTCCATTCCGCCTCCTGTTAATCCATAACCCTGAACATCTCTAATTTTCACTTTCTTTGTTCCTGCAAAGCACTGCTGCAATAAAAAATAAAATAAAATAAAATAAAATAAAATAAAATAAAATAAAATAAAATAAAATACCATGGCCTACTACAGATGCACCCCATCCAACATCAAATCTGTCCTGGCTGTGGCCTAACAATCCTCTCAGTCGTCTGCTGACCTCCTGGCAAACTCCCTCAAAACAGCTATTCTGGAGCATCTCTTGCCTCAAGCTCCAAAGTACTCACTCCCTTCATCTCAGAAAACGTCCTTATCACCCATTTCACTCAACAGATGTGAACTGCACAATCACTGGGTGGTATGATTAATCCTCATGTCACCTTTACAGTCGCTGACTTTGTACCACTTTAGAGGAATGTCCTATAGCTCTTGCCTCGTGCTCTTAGACTTGGAGAAATTAAAAGTGCTCCTCCTCAATGAAGCAAATCTACCGCTTAGTTTTTCGTTTCCACACTCAGCTCTTGCTCTTCACATGCTTACCTCTCCCTCTCAGTATCTTCATTCTTTTCTTTATTAGCTATTTCCTCTTTTGCCTTGAAATATTCAAGTATCTTCCTTATCTTGAACAAAATTGATAGGTGCTTTGCCACTCTCAACCATTCTATTTCCAGACTTCCTTTCACTAATCACAGTATTTCTTCTAAATGGCTTATTTTGTAACAGTCAGCTTCATGTCGCACTCATCCACCCCACGCCTCACCACTGCAGAATCCTGCCATCACTAGCCTTCCACTGCTCAGCCAACCAGCCAATGTCTCCCTCCCACTCCCTCCTTTCCCTCCTCATCTCCACTTCCCTTTCTCCAGTAACCTCCTTACTGTCCCCTACCCCCATGCTTCTGGCTGCAAAATAATCTCCACAGTTTTGTCTTCCTTTTTGGTGGGGTGGGGGGGTTGGGTTGGGTTGGGGGGATAGGGTCTTGCTCTGTTATCCAGGCTGGAGAAGTGGCACGATCACACTCACTACAGACTCAAACTCCTGGGCTCAAGTGATTCTCCTGCTTCGGCCTTCCAAGCAGCTGAGACTACAAGTACACATCATCACGCCCAGCTGATTTTTTTTTTAATAGAGACAGGGTCTCGCTATGTTGCCCAGGCTGGTCTTGAACTCCTGGGCTCAAGTGATCCTCCCACCTCAGCCTCCCAAAGTACTGGGATTAAAGGTGCGAGCCTGGCCAGGTTGCTACAGTTTAAAATATTACAGAAGGTGGCCTGGCCAACATGGCAAGAACCCATCTCTACAAAAAATTTTTAAAAAATTATTGGGAGGCCAGGCACGGTGGCTCACGCCTGTAATCCCAGCACTTTGGGAGGCCAAGGCAGGCGGATCACTAGGTCAGGAGTTCAAGACCAGCCTGGCCAATATGGCAAAACCCTGTCTCTACTAAAAATACAAAAATTAGTTGGGTGTGGTGGCGCATGCCTGTAATCCCAGCTACTTGGGAGGCTGAGGCAGCAGAATCACTTGAACCCAGGAGGCGGAGGCTGCAGTGAGCCAATATTGTGCCACTGCACTCTCTAGCCTGGGTGACAAAGTGAGATTCAGTCTCAAAAAAAAAAAAAAAAAATTACTGGGGTGTGGGTGTGGTGGTTCATGCCTGTAGTCCCAGCTACTTGGGGGAAGATTACTTGAGCCCAGGAGGTTGAGGCTGCAGTGAGCCGTGAAACTCTGTCTCAAAATAAATAAATAAAATATTACAGAAGGCTGAGAGAATAAGCAGAGTCTTAGATCTGGACAAAAAGAAGCCCCTTGACCTTAATAAGAGCACTTGCAGAGGAGAAAAAGAGGAAGAAGAAACTCCAGAAGTGAGCCAGCAAAAAGAAAATTTAGATCATAAGTATAGAGTACACCATGGAGAAATACGGCTACGAAAGAGAATGCACATCCTAACCAATAGCTGAGAGTTCCACAGCACTCACCGTGTGCCAGGGACTGCTCTGACATAGTAACCCACAGATTAACTCACTGAACCCTCACAACAACTAGGAGGGAGGTACTACTATTGTCTCCACTTTACAGATAGAAAACTAAAGCTCAAAGACATTAAATAACTTGTCAGGGATCACGTATAGTTAATCTTCAGGCAGTGACCCCCGTGGCACTAGGGAAATACAGGTAAGAGCTGGGGGAGAAGTCTGACAAGAAGGATGAATATAAAACAGGGATGAGGGCTGGGCACGGTGGCTCACGCCTGTAATCCCGGGACTTTGGGAGGCCAAGGCGGGCGGATCACCTGAGGTCAGGAGTTCGGGACCAGCCTGGCCAACATGGTGAAACCCCATCTCTACTAACAAGAGCGAAACTCCGAGAAAGAAAGAAAGAAAGAAAGAAAGAAAGAAAGAAGAAAGAAAGAAAGAAGGAAGGAAGGAAGGAAGGAAGGAAGGAAGGAAGGAAGGAAGGAAAGAAAGGAAAGAAAGGAAAGAAAGGAAAGAAAGGAAAGAAAGGAAAGAAAGGAAAGAAAGGAAAGAAAGGAAAGAAAGGAAAGAAAGGAAAGAAAGGAAAGAAAGGAAAGAAAGGAAAGAAAGAAAGAAAGAAAGGAAGGAACAACACGGGGTAAGAATAGAAAGCCACTCACAATGGGAGAAAAGTAGATTATGTAGCTTTCTGGCTCAAGAATGAACATCTCCTCTAAGTGTTCTAGGAGGAACAGTCCTCACATCCCTCTCCCCTTATACCAGGATCAAGTTCTGCATGGATGTGAGAAAAAATAGCCTCTAGCCATCAGGTTCCTGTTAGCAGAATCCAGTTCAACAGTGTCTTATGACGTGTGCCAGACCCTGGTGTAAGGTGCTTTACATATTTCTTCCTCATGACAGCTGTGTGCGATAGGTACTAGTTTACAGATGAGGAAAATGAATCACAGAAAGGTTAAGAAATTTTCCCAAGATCACACTGGGAGCAAATGGTAGAAACGGGATTCACAACCCAGTCTAGCACCCATGCCACCCGCCACTGCAACTGCTGCCTCTCATAAATCTCAGTCACGCATTCAGACTTAAAGGAGAACTTCCTAACTATGACACAGTGCTTCCAAAGACAGCTGTGGATATCCCACCCCACGGGAGCTCTCACCATAGATCCAGGGCCGCAAACTGTTGACCCAAGTGACAAACTTGGCCATCAGATATTTTTTGTTGTTGTTTTGTTTTTTATTTCTTATTTCCGTTTTCTTTAGTGTAGGATTGGCATGTTTATTTGTTTAGGTGGGGCATGCACACATGTCATGAGCACTGCACGAACTCTGATTCTCACTTTTATATCACAGGCTGGCCCCATAAGAATTTGCGTTTATCACTCCCAGAAAATATCAGTTTTGTACTGTTTAGAAATTTACCTGCAAGAAGCAGAGGAATGAGCCCAATGACATCCTAACCCAAGTGCTCTGACTCTAAGATTATCTTTAAGAAACACACAGACACTGCGGCTTATGGAAGAGAATGTTCTTGTCTTAGAAGGCCCCACTGAGGCCGGGCGCAGCGGCTCACGCCTGTAATCCCAGCACTTTGGGAGGCCAAGGTGGGCGGATCACTTGAGGCCAGGAGCTCGAGACCAGCCTGGCCCACATGGCAAAACCTTGTCTCTACTAAAATACAAAATTAGCCAGGCATGATGGTGCACACCTGTAATTCCAGCTACTTGAGAGGCTGAGGCATGAGAATCCCTTGAACCCGGGAGGGAGAGGTTGCAGTGAGTCGAGATTGAGCCACTGCACTCCCATCTGGGTGACGGAGTGGGACTCTGTCTCAAAAAAAAAAGAAAGGAAGGAAGACCCCAATGGTGCACACCTGTAGTCCAAGCTACTTGGGAAGCTGGGGTAGAAGGAGCACTGAAGCCCAGGAGTTCACGTCCATTTCCCACCTGGACAATATAGCCAGACACCAGAAAGAAAGAAAGAAAAGAAAGAAAAGAAAGAAAAGAAAGAAAGAAGGAAAGAAGGAAAGAAGGAAAGAAGGAAAGAAGGAAAGAAAGAAAGAGAAAGAAAGAAAGAAAGAAAGAAAGAAAGAAAGAAAGAAAGAAAGAAAGAAAGAAAGAAGAAAGAAAAAAAGAAAGAAAGAAAGAAAGAAAGAAAGAAAGAAAGAAAGAAAGAAAGAAAGAAAGAAAGAAAGAAAGA
>NW_016804791.1:1420092-1442511 GCF_001698545.2 Rhinopithecus bieti | reverse complement strand
GAAAGAAAGGAAAGAAAGGAAAGAAAGGAAAGAAAGGAAAGAAAGGAAAGAAAGGAAAGAAAGGAAAGAAAGGAAAGAAAGGAAAGAAAGGAAAGAAAGAAAGAAAGAAAGGAAGGAACAACACGGGGGTAAGAATAGAAAGCCACTCACAATGGGAGAAAAGTAGATTATGTAGCTTTCTGGCTCAAGAATGAACATCTCCTCTAAGTGTTCTAGGAGGAACAGTCCTCACATCCCTCTCCCCTTATACCAGGATCAAGTTCTGCATGGATGTGAGAAAAAATAGCCTCTAGCCATCAGGTTCCTGTTAGCAGAATCCAGTTCAACAGTGTCTTATGACGTGTGCCAGACCCTGGTGTAAGGTGCTTTACATATTTCTTCCTCATGACAGCTGTGTGCGATAGGTACTAGTTTACAGATGAGGAAAAATGAATCACAGAAAGGTTAAGAAATTTTCCCAAGATCACACTGGGAGCAAATGGTAGAAACGGGATTCACAACCCAGTCTAGCACCCATGCCACCCGCCACTGCAACTGCTGCCTCTCATAAATCTCAGTCACGCATTCAGACTTAAAGGAGAACTTCCTAACTATGACACAGTGCTTCCAAAGACAGCTGTGGATATCCCACCCCACGGGAGCTCTCACCATAGATCCAGGGCCGCAAACTGTTGACCCAAGTGACAAACTTGGCCATCAGATATTTTTTGTTGTTGTTTTTGTTTTTTATTTCTTATTTCCGTTTTCTTTAGTGTAGGATTGGCATGTTTATTTGTTTAGGTGGGGCATGCACACATGTCATGAGCACTGCACGAACTCTGATTCTCACTTTTATATCACAGGCTGGCCCCCATAAGAATTTGCGTTTATCACTCCCAGAAAATATCAGTTTTGTACTGTTTAGAAATTTACCTGCAAGAAGCAGAGGAATGAGCCCAATGACATCCTAACCCAAGTGCTCTGACTCTAAGATTATCTTTAAGAAACACACAGACACTGCGGCTTATGGAAGAGAATGTTCTTGTCTTAGAAGGCCCCACTGAGGCCGGGCGCAGCGGCTCACGCCTGTAATCCCAGCACTTTGGGAGGCCAAGGTGGGCGGATCACTTGAGGCCAGGAGCTCGAGACCAGCCTGGCCCACATGGCAAAACCTTGTCTCTACTAAAAATACAAAAATTAGCCAGGCATGATGGTGCACACCTGTAATTCCAGCTACTTGAGAGGCTGAGGCATGAGAATCCCTTGAACCCGGGAGGGAGAGGTTGCAGTGAGTCGAGATTGAGCCACTGCACTCCCATCTGGGTGACGGAGTGGGACTCTGTCTCAAAAAAAAAAGAAAGGAAGGAAGACCCCAATGGTGCACACCTGTAGTCCAAGCTACTTGGGAAGCTGGGGTAGAAGGAGCACTGAAGCCCAGGAGTTCACGTCCATTTCCCACCTGGACAATATAGCCAGACACCAGAAAGAAAGAAAGAAAAGAAAGAAAAGAAAGAAAAGAAAGAAAGAAGGAAAGAAGGAAAGAAGGAAAGAAGGAAAGAAGGAAAGAAAGAAAGAGAAAGAAAGAAAGAAAGAAAGAAAGAAAGAAAGAAGAAAGAAAAAAAGAAAGAAAGAAAGAAAGAAAGAAAGAAAGAAAGAAAGAAAGAAAGAAAGAAAGAAAGAAAGAAAGAAAGAAAGATCCACAGTGAACCTTTTCCAGGAGAGGTTACAATGTTTACAATTTACCCTCAAATAGTCTAGCAAAATGGTGATGATGAAAATAACAATAATAATAAAATGTATAAATACGTATGTGTGTTTGTGCATATATAGAGAGAAACGGGGAGAGAGGGAGAAGGAGAAAGAGGAGGTGAAAACAAATGTGGCAGATCATGAGGGATTGGTGAATGTGAGTAAAAGTGCACAGGAGTTCAGGGCACCACTCTTACAGTTTAGAAGTTTGAAATTTTTTAAATAAAAAGACTTTATTTAAAAAAAAAAAGATATGCACATTTCACTCTCATTCATCAAAACCACAGTAATAGCAAACAATAACAGAAATCCTGCCTCATATAAATAAACTATTTATAAAACAATTTACTCTTTTGTGTTACACTATCTGTATCACTTTGACTTGAAAAGCTTGTTAGGAAGGATGTCTTAATCCTCAGTTTCATAATAAAATATATTAGTTACAACATTTTCACTCAGTACTCCAGAAACCTGGCAACCCTGGAGAGATCCACAATACTGTTTCCTGAAGTGAAAGTTGAGATGAGGCTGTGTGTCAGTCCACCATTCCTTGCAGGTAAAAGAAAGGCACAGTGGACCCTCAAACAACATGGTGTGAACAGCACAAGTCCACTGAGATGTGGATTTTCTTCTGTCTCTGCCACTCCAAACAAGACCAACCCCTCTTCCTCCTCCTCCTCCTCAGCCTATTCCATGTGAAGATGAGAATGAAGACCTTTGTGATGATCTACCTCCTCTTAATGAGTAGTAAATACATTTTCTCTTCTTTTTTTCTCTTTTTTTTTTTTTAGACAGAGTGCCTCTCTGTCACCCAGACTGGAGTGCTGTGGCACCATCTCGGCTCACTGCAACCTCTGCCTTCAGGGTTCAAGTGATTCCCCTGCCACAGCCTCTCAAGTAGCAGAGATCACAGGTATGTGTCACCACGTTCAGCTAAGTTTACTTTTTATTTTTAGTAGAGACGAGGTTTCACCATGTTGGCCAGGCTGGTCTCCAACTCCTGACCTCAAGTGATCCACCTGCCTTGGCCTTCCAAAGTGCTGGTGCTGGGATTACAGGCGTGAGCCACTGCACCGGCCCCTTATGATTTTCTTAATAATACACATATACATATATTTTGAGATGCAGTCTAGCTCTCTCGACCAGGCTGGAGTGCCGTGGCACCATCTCTGCTTGCTGCAACCTCCGCCTCCCAGGTTCATGCGATTCTCCTGCCTCAGCCTCCTAAGTAGCAGGGATTACAGGTGCCCGCCACCACACCTGGCTAATTTTTGTATTTTTAGTAGAGATAGGGTCTTACCATGTTGGCCAGGCTGGTCTTGAACTCTTGGCCTCAAGTGATCTGCCTGCCTCAGCCTCCCAAACTGCTGGGATTACAGGTGTGAGCCACCACGCCTGGCCTAATATTTTCTCTTATTAAAGTAACATTAGTTTACTTTAGTGTAAGAATACAGTAGATAATACATATAACATCTAAAATATGTGTTAATTGATGTTTATGTTATCAGTAAGGTTTTCAGTCCACAGCAGGCTGTTAGTTGTGTTTTCGGAGAGTCAAAAGTTATATGTGGGTTTTCAACTGTAGGGGAGATCAGTGCTCCGAACCCCCACACTGCTCAAGAGTCAAGTGTGTATGGAAAAGACGAAGCCCTTTTCATCCTTCATGAGCGCTGATGAAAGCAGCGCTGTGAGGGGCTCCCTGCTGCTGGAAGACATGGGTTTTGAGATGGACTCGGTGCGCTCCAGGCTCGGCTCACCAGCGGAAGCAATGGCTCGCCCTCTAAAGAGGAGCAACGGCTCCCAGCTGAAGGATCACACTGACCTCACCCCAAGGCAGCTCACGGGTCAGGTGCCTTTCAGTGGCAATTTGTTGACGTAGTTGCCCAATAAAGGCAATATAAGAGAGTAAGTGAGAAGAAAAAAATATAAGGGCAAATGAGGTAGGGGAAGGGAGGTGGTGTTTAAATATTAATCGCCCTTTCTTCTCAAATGTTTCTTTCCTCAAATGATAATGGAATGAGATGCATTTATTTCAAAAGGTCTTCCAAATTCCTTGAGATGAGAATAAAAAGAAATTGTAGCAGAAGCAAAAACGACTCAGAGCTTCCCTTGTCCTCCCATGTCCTGAAACATGGGGCTAGAGGCACAAATGACCGAACGATCCTATGCACTATTCTCATATCGTAATTCCAGTGCCAAGGACATGGGAAAACAGCAGGAGGGGCCAGGTGGGCCTGTATATGTCCAGATGGTATCAGGATGGAGCTGGGATCCTGGCCACAGTGGAGGAAACCATATTGCTAACAGTTCGGCCTCAGGAGTAGTGAGGATCCTAAAGGTGAGCTGAGAGTAAAAGAGAAGACGAGAAGGAGCACAAGTCAGGAAAAGATCAGGCCATTAATTCTGAGAAAGAGGATCAAGGTCTGCAAAGGGAGACAGCTGAAGAGAAAAATGTGAAAACACTGAAATCGGTGAAAAGAAAGTTACAGGAGATAGGAAAAAAAACTTCATAGCTTAATGATGAAAATCAAAGAAAGAAGTTTAGAAATAAGAAAACAAGACATTAGACAGGAACTAGAAAATGAAAGAGAAAGATAAAATAACTGGTAAAATTATATACAATATTAAGGTTGGTTAACCTTTTTCTACTAAATGAGACTTTGAATGAAGTGAACTGATTAAAGATTAAAGTAAAGCTTTTAGGCCAGGCTGAGGCAGGGGAATCGGGTCTGGGTCAGGGAACCTAAGGCTGTTTCACACTGACTTCCTAGAACTCAAATGAAAGGAAAACCCTAACTTTCCAGCCTAAGTAATAAGAGGACCTGAGGCTGCTCCCTTTGCAAACTCGCTACCTTCTCTGGGAGGCAGATGGGAAATCTGCTGTCTGCAACAAACCAGACTGATTGCAGGCTGTCTTCCTCTGCATCTGTTCACTCCAGCCTCTGAATGGCTGCTGTCCACAACCAATCAGACTGATTGCCTGCCAAGTCTTTGTTTGCATAGAGGTATAACTTTGTAATTTCATCCTAGCCTCTGATTGGCTGTGAGAACCAACTCCTGTTTGCACAGGAGTGTGACCTTTGTAACTTCGCTTCAGCCTCTGGTTGACTGCTTTCTGCAACCATTCAGACCGACTGTGGGCTACCACTTCATTTACACAGGTGAACATGAAGTGGCCGATGGGAAACTTCTAGTGGGTATTTGGACCCAAGATGACTCTGCATCTGGACCCCGGAGCTGCTGCTCTGGCCCGCTCCCACACTGTGGAGTGTACTTGCATTTTCAGTGACACCCTGCGTTTGTTCTTCTGTTGCTTCACACTTTCTTTGCTTTGCTGGGCATTTTGTCCAATGCTTTGTTCAAAATGCCAAGAACCTGGGCAACTTGCAGTCACGACCCTCGACCAGTGACAAGGCAAGGGGGCTCGCACCTGTGATCCCAGCACTGTGGAAGGCTGAGGCGGGAAGACCACCTGTGTCCAGGGGTTCAAGACCACCCTGGGCAATACAATGAGACCCCGTTTCTACACAAAAAAATTTAAAATTAGCCAGGCATGGTGGTAATGTGGCTGTAGTTCCAGCTACTCTGGAGGCTGAGATGGGAGGATCACTTGAGCAGGTGAAGTTGAAGCTGCAGTGAGCTCTATGATGGTGCCATCACACCGTAGCCTGGTTGGCAGAACAAGACTCTATCTCAACATAAATAAATTAAATTAAATTAAAGCAACTTTTAAAACTATTCTTAACATTATTAAAATTAGTAGAGAATTCAAAATTATTAAAGTTATCTTTTCAGACAACTATTTAAGAAACTGAAACCAAGCCGGGCATGGTGGCTCACGCCTGTAATCCCAGCACTTTGTTGTCGGGGGGCCGAGGATTGCTTGAGGTCAGGAGTTCAAGACCAGCCTGACCAACGTGGTGAAACCCATCTCTATTAAACACACACACACACACACACACACACACACACACACACACACAGCCAGGCGTGGTGGCAGGTGCCTGTAATCCCACCTACTCAGGAGGCTGAGGCAGGAGAATCGCTTGAACCCGGGAGGCGGAGCTTGCAGTGAGCTGAGATGGTGCCACTGCACTCCAGCCTGGGTGACAGAGCAAGACTCCATCTCAAAAAAAGAAAATAAAATAAATAAAATAAATAAAAAATAAATAAAATAAATAAAGAAAATAAAAATAAATAAATAAATAATAAAATAAAATAACGGAAACCAATGTAGTAAAATAAAATTAAAATAGCTTTTAAAGTTTAATAATTCCTTCTTTTAAGTTTTGGAGTAGAGAAAAAAGATACAAACTCATTTTGCATACAGTAATGGGCTGGTTATCATTGGCTCCTCATTGGCAAAAAGCCCTGATTTGGAGCCTTTTTTATTTCCATTGTGGTTTTATTTCCATTGTACCAAGATGGATTTCAAGCTGCCAATTACAAACATGAAATCACTAAAGGTGGAGTCTGAAAGAAATGTACAATAGCATACCATTATTATATGGTACATTCACCATACATACACTAGACACAAATAACCTCAAAGCATAAATATGAGTAAAATATAGTAAAGTAATTAGGAAGTGGTAAATTGTGAGTATTTATTACCTTTCTTTTTGTCATTGTTAATAAAAGCATTTATTGTGCATGTTATATAGAATAACCTGAAAAAATATGGGATGCTTCATAAATTTGTGTGTCAGCCTGTGCAGGTGCCATGCTCATCTTCTCAATGTTGTTCTGATCTTAGATAAGTGCTGCTGAAGAAAGCACCTTTATTTTTTAATATAATTGAATTAAATCTATATAATTTATTTTTAATATAAAGTAGCTTTAAACATTAGTTTGCAGAATTCCTGAAATTTAGCCATTAGCTCTTGTGAGCTGGGATAAGTCGGCACAATCTGGCTCCAGCACACCACTGATGGTGAGAGTCAAAATCACTCCATTCAGACAGCTAAAGAGGCCTTCCTGGGGCCGTCCCTGTACAGGTTCATCTCCTCAACAGCAAGAGTGGCTAGGAGCAACTCACTCAGTATTCTACCATGTACACAAAATAGAAATCAAATACTACTCTTGAAAAAAAAATTTTGTCTCTTTGAAAAATAATTTTCTTCCTTTTAAATTGATTTCATGGAATTAAAAAAATGCTAACTCCTCAATTTTGGTAGGCTTTTGAAAGAAAATGAAAATCAACTGTTCCATATAAAGTATTTAAAATATGCTGACACATTTGATTTCCTTTTCTTTCTTTTTTTTTTTTTCTTCTTCGAGACAGAGTCTCGCTCTGTCGCCCAGGCTGGAGTGCAGTTGAGCGATCTCGGCTCACTGCAACCTCCGCTTCCCAGGTTCAAGCAATTCTCCTGCCTCAGCCTCCCAAGTAGCTGGGATTACAAGTGCCTACCACCACGCGCAGCTAATTTTTTGTGTTTTTAGTAGTGACAGGGTTTCACCATGCTGGCCAGGTTGATCTCAAACTCCTGACCTCAAGTGATCTGCCCGCCTTGGCCTCCCAAAGTGCTGGTATTGCAGGCATGAGCCACCATACTCGGTCAACATTCGATTTCTTTTGTCAAAGTAGATGTCTTACATTGATAAGAAGTACAAAGTAACTCCAAAAGCCTTTATGGTTACAAGTATAAAAAATATTTTTCTGTACCTGTACTATATATACAGTAGGGGCTAGGAGTAAGACTATTTCAGAACAAATGATCCCCAATAAGGTGGCCCAATCACAGTGTCATCATTTAATTATGTATAGCATTTGGACCACTTAAAATGTTTGACCCGGGGAAGCTTGGTTCTTGGCAGGCTGGCATTTAGTGGGTGTAGTATCACGTTCCTGACACAAGGGGGAGCCAGTGCCATTGAGCTAGGCTGTGACTTCCGTTTAAGGGCAGCCTAAGGTCAAAAACACCAAAGTGAAGACCTGATTCAGAACATTTCACACAATTATAAGAGACCAAAAGGGCAAAACATTTTACCTGCTCTATTAAATAGCTAATATTATGCTAAGGATAAGAGAACATTTAAAGCAATCCAAAAATGTCTAAGGACAAAGCAGGATTTGAAAATGGTTTTCATTCATTTAACAAATATTTGAAGCCTGTGATGTGCTGGTATCATTTACAGAACAGCAGAGAACAAAATAAAGACCTCGCCCTTATGGAGGGCATTTTTCACACATGAACCTTATTTTGGAAAAGCCATGAAATGAAGGTAAAATAGTGACTAAATCTCTTTATTCAGCAGAGCTATTCTGTTCAAAAAAGGCTTCTTTTATCCAAGGTCCCTCTAATCAAGAGATCACTTCTCCACTGCTAAAACATGCTCCTGAACACCTGGTTCTAACTTGCTGCAGTATTATTTCTTATATAGTCCTATGTGCTAGAGTTTGTAGCCGCCTAATAAACTCTGGATCTTCTATATATCATTAAAAACAAAAGCTCTAAAAAATACTGGATATTACACAGAGTGACTGAGAAATAATTTAACCACACAGTCACTTTTCATCTGCCATGGTGCAGGCACTCCCCTTGGTGCTGTGATTACTATGAATTAGACAAAATCCCTGCTGTAATGGAACTTACAATCAAGGGAGTGAAAGAATAAACATAAAGAAATGTAAGCGAATTTTAGGTAGTGATAAATACAATGAAAAAATCACCACCATAACCAGCATTTTCATAGTTCTATCAGTTTGCTAGGGCTGCTATAACAAATTACCACAGAGTGTGTGACTTAAACCACAGAAATTGATTTTCTTGGTTCCGGAGGCCAGAGGTCCTAGATCAAGGGGTCAGCAGGTTGGCTGCTTCTGAGGCCTTCCTTAATTTCTAGGGGCCACTTTTTCTCCCTGTGCCCTCAACTGGTCACCCCTCTGTGCGTGAGCATCCCAGTGTCTCTCTGGGTGTCCAAACTTCCTCTTCTTATAAGGACACAAGTCAGATTGGATTAGGGCCCACCCTAATGGCCTCATTTTAACTTAATCACCTCCCTTTGGTTTGGGCTTTTTAATTTAATCATCTCTTTAAAGACCTTATCTCCAACTAAGGTTACATTCTGAGGTATACCGGAGGTTACGACTCTAAGACATGAATTTGGAGGGGACATAATTTAGCCCATAACAATAACATCTTACAACTCACTGCCACCAAGCTTGCCTGACCACCATTCCCTCTTGCCTGGACCACTGCAGTAGACCACAGGCTGTCATTCTGCTTCTGCTCTCGCCAGCCATCTCAATCCATTCTCACAGCAGCCAGAACAATCTTTTTAAAATGAAAATCAGAACATGTAATGCCCTGCTTAAAACCCTTCAACGGCTTCCTGGTCAACTTCTTCCTGACAAACTGCACCGAGAAACTTCTTTTTCACAGCATGTAAGGCTCTACATCATTTGACCCTCCAAGCTTTTTGGCTTGACTTTACACCACTCTCTAGCGACCTCACAGGTACACCATCCTCTTTGCTTTACTCCAGCGTCCTAACCCTCTCCCCTTCAAAGGGCCTTTATATTTGCTTTCCCCTAGTTCACACAGCAGACTCCTTCTAATCTTAAAGTTCTTACCTCAAAAATTACTTCCAGAGACATTTTCCCTGACCAGAACATCTGAACTATTCCATCCCACCTAACCACACCCCAACTCTCTAATGTATTATCCTCCTTTATTTTCTTTACAGTACATTTTGTTACATCATCCCGTTTTATTTACAGTATAGCATTTATTACTATTTGAAATTATATTTATTACTTGCTTACTTGTCCATGATCCATCTTTCTCCTCGAAAATATAAGTTCCTTGAGGGCAGAGGCCTTGTCTTTCATTGTTATATTCTAACACCTAGAAAAAGCTCACACTTAATAGGAAATCAGGTATTTGTTGAATAATTCATGTTTGTGTGTTTGTTTTTTATACACAGGGCCTCGCTATGTTGGCCAGGCTGGTCTTGAACTCCTGGGCTCAATCGATCCTCCCGCCCCAGCCTCCCAAAGTGCTGGGATTACAGGCGTGAGCCACTGTGCCCAGCCAATAATTAATGAATTTGTAGAACACTTTATAGCTGAAAAAATGCCTTTCAATTAAACAGTACTTTCATATATATCCACTCATTTAATTCTTATATCAATCTATATTATATTCCTCATTTTAAAAATAAGGAGACTAGAACTTTGAGACGCTATCTGACTCGCCCTGCTAGTAACATAGCTAGTCTGGGGCAAAACTGGAAATTGGTCCCATCCTCTGACTCCTGGGCTTGTCTCTCAGCACTTTTTGCGGTAACATCTTCTAACAAATCTTGATGGCGAGTGTGATTCAAGGTGAAAAGCAGTGGCAGAGAAAAAGACTCAGGTGCAGACCAGACCCCGTGCTGTCTGCGTATTTCTCCAAGAGGCCTTGGTTATAACAAGGGTTTCATAAATGTTTACTGAATTAATAGACTACAGCATTTTTCTGTGTTGGGAAAGGCCCAAGTAATTCTAAATTCCACATTGCCCAATGGCTGCCAACTGCCCAAACAAAACAAGAACAAGCCCACTGTCCTGGAATTTCCTTGTTAAAAATGACACCGAAACGCCGCTTGGCAAAAACCGCAGTAAAAACAGTCACAGGCGAGATCGACCGACGGATGCTACTTGTGGGCCAGAGTCTGGGGGGAAGCAATATTTGCACAGTCTCGAAGTATCTCTTCCAAGATATTTACCAAATACAAAAGGAAAATTCATAACTTTGCTGTGGGGAAACCTGGCAGACACCATCTTAAGCAAGCAATTAAGGTGAACATCATCAGTACTAAAGCATAGCAACATCATGGATTCCCTGACATGATGCTCCGAGAAGGGCACAAACTCACTTGTGTGTAGTATTCTCGCCAAAAATATACTGCCTCAATCTAATCACAGGAAAATATCTGGCAAACCCAAATCGAGGGACATTCTAAAAAAGAATTCAGCAGGATTTTTCAAAAGTATCAAGGTCTTGAAAGAGGAACTGTCACAGATTGGAGGGCTAAAGAGACAAGACCACAGTGCAGGACAGGGTTCTGCATGGATCCTGGGAGAGAGGAGGGAATTCGTGGAAAAACTGGTGAAACTCTAGTACGTCTCTAGTTCAGTTGATGGTACTGAACCAAGATTAATTTCTTGGTTTTGATCATTGTAGTGTACTTATGTAAGATGTGAATGGGGTGAGGGATACACAGAAACTCTCTTGCACAATTTTTTTTTTTTTAGAGGCAGGGTCTCACTCTGTTGCCCAGGCTGGAGTGCAGTGATGCCATCATAGTTCACTGCAGCCTCAAACTCCTGGGTTCAAGCAATCCAACCACCTCAACCTCCTGAGTAGCTGGAACCACAGGCATAAGCTACCATGCTTGGCTTTTCTTTTTTCTTTTTTTTTTTTGTAGAGACACAGGTTTTCATTATGTTGCCCATCCTGGGTACTATTTTTTTTGCATTTATAAACTCTTAAATTATTTCAAAAATAAAACGTTTTTAAAATACTGGATACATATTTCACTGTGGTTATACATATCACATTTTCCTTATCCCTTCATTTTTTGGACCACTTATGTTAATTCCCTATATTGGCTATTGTGAATAATGCAGTAAATAAGGGGGGTACACTGAAAAATTTAATTTTCAAAAATAAGGCAATACTAATTCCCCTTTTTTTCTCTGTGGTCAAAGAATGGAAATTTCTGGTTAATCAAATTTTTTAAAGAGTTACCGACTTTTACACAATATCAGGGTTATTAGCCATTTACAATGTAAGATTTTTCTCAAGATGTTATAAAATCTCTTGATTTTATAATTCTTTTTTTGGCATAAAATTTTATTATGTAAAATTTTATTAAATTTTAAAATCTTTTACATCTGGCTTTTGTTTTATTTTCCTACTCCAAGTTTATAATGGAATTCATTCATATTTTTAAATACTTAACAAGGTTTTGTTTTAAACCTAGATACTTGTTGCACACCAACTTTATCTTACTATACAGCATGAAGTATAGATCCAATTTTATATTTTTCCAAATAGCTATCCAGTTAAATCTATGTTTTTCCCACACATCAGAGATGCCATTTATATCCTATATTAACTTTCCATATGCACTTGGAACAATTTCTGGATTTTCTATTCTATCTCATTGATCCATTATGCCATACTGTTTTAACAATAGAGGATTTGTAATATGTTTTAATATCAAAAAAAGCTAAACTCACCGCCTTACTCTTTATCAGAGTTTTCTTGCCTATTCTTGCTAACTTTTCTTATGAAAATCAAAATTCACTTATCTAGCTCCAGAAAAGATCTGATGATATTTTAATTGAGATTGTGTTAACTTAATAAGTTAATTTAGGATTATTTGACATCTTTATAATTTCAGGTCTTCTTATCCAAAAACATAGTATGTCTATTTGTTCATCTATTTTATATATTTCAGGTTATCTGAATGTAGCATATTTTGTTATATTTTGTCTATAAATTTTAGCTTTTTTGTTGCTACCGTAAATGAGTCTTATTTTCCATTATATCATCCAACTGGGCATTGTTTGTATAGTTGAACACTCTTTATTTCTATATATTAATTTTATTCCCTACTATACTTTAGCAAATATTATTTTCTTCGTAATTTTCCATTCCACACATATTTAATCATATATCTGTGAAAAAAGATAGCTCTTTCTTCTATCTTTATACCATTTAATGTCAAATACTTATGTGTCTGTTATCACCTGTCTAATTATATTGGTTAATACTTCTAGTCAATACTAAATAATAACAGCAAATGCAGATATCATTATCTTATTCCTGACATTAATGAAAATGCTGTTTGTGCCTTCTTTATTAAGTAAGAAACTAGATTTTGGGCTGAAACACATATTTTATGCTAAGAAAGCATATCCTTAATTTCTACTTTATTGAGTCTTTAAAATTATGAATATGTGAATTCCGTCAAATGCCTCTATAGAGATGATCCTATGATTTTTCTTCACAGATCTGTTTCTATGATAAATTACATTAATAACCTTCCCAGCACAGAACTATTTTTACATTTCTGGAATAAACCTCCACTTGCTTACATGCGCCACTGATTTTTGTTGCTAATATTTTATTTACAATTTGTGTACAGATATTCAGAAGATTGTTTTGTAAGTTTTTTTAATGCAATATTTGTTAGGTTTTTGGTATCAACATTATATTTACTTTGGGAAAAGAATTTGGAAGTCTTCCTTCTTTTCCTATCCTCTGAAAGAGGTGAAGTAGCGCTAGAGCTGAAATGTTCTTCTTTGGTAAGAATTATCCTATGAAACTATCTGGATTGAAGCCTTTTGGTGAGAGAACTCTGAAAACTTGCCTAATGATTCTGCGTAAATTAGTGTGTTCAGATTTTCTATCTTTATGAGATCAGTTTGTTTGGTTTGCTTTTTTCATCAATTGATTTTTAAGTGTATAATCCAGTGGTTTTTAGTATATTCACAAGGTTGAGCTACCATCACCACCATCTAGTCCTAGAACATTTTAATCACCCCATAAAGAATCCCCATACCTGGTAGCAGTTATGTCCATCCCTCCCTCCCCTTACCTCCTCACAGCCACTGATCTGTGTGTCTACAGATTTGCCTGCTCTCGACATTTCATATAAATGTCATACACATGTGGCCTTCTGTGTCCAGCTTCTTTCACTCAGCATAATGTTTTCTAGATTCATCCGCGTTGTAACACGTATCAGTACTTCATTCCTTTTTACAGCTGAATAATAGTCTATTTTATAAATATATCATGTTTCGTTTATCCATTCATCACCTGACAGACATGTGAGTTGTTGGCTGTTATAAATAATGCTACTATGATCATTCATCCACAAGTTTTTGTGTGGACATATTTTTTCATTTCTCTTCAGTATATGCCTAGGAAAGAATTTGCTGGGTCATATGGTAACTCTACATTTAACTTTCTCAGGAACTACTAAACTGTTTTCTAAAGCACCATTTTGTATTTCCACCAACAATTGCTATCTTTCATTTTTAAAATTACAGCCATTCTAGTAGATCTAAAGTAGTATTTAATTACGATTTTGATTTGCATCTCCCTGATGACTAATGATGCTTAGCATATTTTCATGTGTTTTTTTGGCCACTGAATAATCTTCCTTAGAGAAATATCTATTCAAATACTTTGTCCACATTTTAATTGGGTTATTTGTCTTTTTATTGTTGTCAATTTTTTATATATTACAGGTACTAGACCCCTTATCAGATATATGATTTGCAAATGTTTTCTCCCACTCTGTGGCTTGTCTCTTTATCTTCTTGACAGTGTCCTTTGAAGCACAGAAGTTTTTAATTTTGGTGAAATTCAATTTATCTATTTTTGTCTTGGGTTGCTTGTTTGAGGTATTATAGCTAAGAAACCACTGCCTAATCCAAGGTCACAAACATTCACACCAATGTTTTCTTCTAAGGGTCTTAAATTTTAGCTCTTTATTGAGATCTTCTTTTTTTTTTTTCTTTTTTACTTTTTTTGAGACAGTCTCACTCTGTTGCCCAGACTGGAGTGCAGTGGTGCAATCTCGGCTCACTGCAACCCCCGCCTCCCGGGTTCCAGCGATTCTTCTGCCTCAGCCTCCCAAGTAGCTGGGATTACAGGTGTGAGCCACCAGGCCCGGCTAATTTTTGTATGTTTAGTAGAGATGGGGTTTCGCCATGTTGGCCAGGCCGGTCTTGAACTCCCGACCTCAGGTGATCCGCCCACCTTGGCCTCCCAAAGTGCTGGAATTACAGGCGTGAGCCACTGCGCCCAGCCCTTTTATTCATTTTGAGTTAATTTTCATATATGGTGTGTGGTAGGGTCCAACTTCATTCATTTGCATGTGGATAGTCAGTCATCCTAGCACCATTTGTTGTAAAGACTATTCTTGGTTTCTATTGAATTGTCTTGCCATCTTTATTGAAGATCAACTGACCACAGTGTAAGGGTTTATTTCCAGACTCTCAATTCTATTCCATTGATGTATGTGTCTAAGCTTACATCATTATACCAGTATCACAGTCTTAATTACTGTAGCTTTTCAGTAAATTTTGAGATTGGGAAATGGGAGTCCAACTTTGTTATCCTTTTTCAAGACTGTTTTGGCTACTCTAGGTCCCTTGCATTTCTATATGAATTTTAGAATTAACTGTCAATTTCTTTAAAAAAAAAAAAAGGCAACCAGGATTTTGATAGGGATTGCAATGAATCTGTTAATCAATTTGGGGAGTATTGCCGTCATAACAATGGTAAGTCTTCCAATCTAGATACATATGACTAGGACCGCTTCTGGCAAATCATAATTTACTAGAAAGCTGACTGTTTCAGCCAGGTGTTCAAATTCGCTTGCATAGAGTTGTACAAACGACTCTCATTAGATGTGAAATTTTCCTATGTTTTAATGATTCTGTCTCCCAAGTTATCTTCTATTTTTACTTTCCCAAATAAGACACTGCCAGTGATTTATCTTTCTATTAACCTTTTGCAAAAAAACAAACTTTCATTTATTGGTTCCTACTGTTGCACTGTTTCCCAACCCCATTAATTCTGTTTTTATCTTCATGAATTTCTCCTTTCTGCTTTCTTTCAGTTTACCTTTTTTCCCTAGCGTTTTTGAATTGAATGTTCTGTTCATGTTTTTATGCTTTCATTTTTCTTTATACAGGCACTTAATGAGTCTTAATTTGGTTGTATCTCATAGTTCTAACATCATTTCCATTTTCTTTTCTTTTTTTTTTTTTTGAGATGGTCTCACTCAATTGCCCAGGCTGGAGTGGAATGGCGCAATCTTGGCTCACCGCAACCTCTGCTTCCTAGGTTCAAGCAATTCTCCTGCCTCAGCCTCCCAAGTAGCTGGGATTACAGGCGCATGCCGCCACGCCTGGCTAATTTTGACATTTTTAGTAGAGACGGGGTTTTGCCATGTTGGCCAGGCTGGTCTCAAACTCCTGACCTCAAAGGATTTGCCTGCCTCAGCCTCCCAAAGTGCTGGGATTACAGGCATGAGCCACTGTGCCCAGCCTGTCATTTTCATTTTCAAATCTAGTTTCCATTACTGTTATTTTCTTATACGTTTTCAATTTAATTTTCCTAAAATTTTACCTTTGAACTAAGAAACACTTTTTTATATAGACTTTAAAAATGTTTTCCAGGTTGAGATACAGATTTAGGTATGGAAGAGATTTCCCAGAAAGGGTGTAAATGAAAAGAAGGACGGAGATGAAACTCTAGTGGACATTAATAGTCCAGATAGAAAGATAATTGTCTCAAAACAGAGGCTGAGAAAAAAGAGTCAGAGATGTTGGATGAAAACAAAAGACGCTGGGCGCGGTGGCTCATGCCTGTAATCCCAGCACTTTGGGAGGCTGAGGCAGGTGGATCATTTGAGGTCAGGAGTTCAAGACCAGCCTGGCCAACATGCTGAAACCCCATCTCTACTAAAATACAAAATTAGCCGGGCATGGTGGTGCGTGCCTGTAATTCCAGCTACCTGGGAGGCTGAGGCAGGAGAATCACTTGAACCCAGGAAGCAGAGGCTACGGTGAGCTGAGATTGCACCACTGCACTCCAGCCTGGGCAACGGTGAGACTCTGTCTCAGTAAAGAAAGAAAAGAAAAGAAAAGAGAAAAGAAAAGAAGATGGTATGAAAAATAAAAGAAGAGAAAACAACCTCAGGAAAAACAGTTTGAGCAGGATGGGATGGAGAGATAGAAGTCAAATTACAAATTGCATGTTGAAGAAGGAACAGAGTGCTCAATAAAGGGCAAACTCTTTTTTAAGATTCTTAGCTACAAAGAGAAAGACAATCATAGGGCATTAGCCAGGGGTTTTAGTGGGTGGAAATTTTTTGGTTTTGTTTTATATAAAAGGCGTTTGTGGGAGAAGGTATTTGGAAATAATAATGGAGGCCTTTTCATCCATAATCCTTTATATCCTTCTCCCAACGTAGACAAGGGCATTCCACGCTCACTGCCTCCGGGAGAGGAGAACTCGACAGTTGGCAGGGCGAGTGCCCAGGAAAGCTTTGTTACGAAGAGGGATAGCTACTTGCCAGGGTGTGGCTAAGGCACATAAGCTACCCACACCTGCACCTGTGGAGACATCCTTGATTCTGCCTGGCTTTGGGCTGCGGGTTCATAAAGAGCACCAGGTCTGGGTGGGTTGGAGAGCCCCACCATGTGCCAGCTCCGTGCTGCTCTTTTGCATGCAGTCCCAGACTAGCCGCGCTGTGAGGCCACTCTGAAGCTCTGCTTCAGAACCACTGCTCTGTTCCACATGTCAATGGATCTACCATCCTAAAGCTAAAGTTTGCTTTCTTTTTGGGGCTCTTTTAAAAAAATGTTGCTCAGGCTGGTCTCGAACTCCCAAGCTCAAGCGATCTTCCATCTCAGCCTCCTGGGTAGCTGGGACTCCAGGTATGCACCACCACACCTGGCTAGGGTTTTCTTTCTAAAAGCCCAAATCTCGTCTTATCCCTTTTCCGCACTTATGGATGTGTATTGCTTACACAGTGAAATCCAGGATCCTAGAGCATCAAGCAAGATCGTTCACTGAATGGCCCCGGCCCACCCTTTACAGATTCATTTCCCAACAACACCACACAGCTAGTCACGTACCCTCAGCTAATATTATCAGCACTGCATATAGAAAAGAGACAATGTTGTATGCATTACAGAACTCAAATAATAAATACATTTTGTCATCAGTAAGTTTATAACTTAGGAGAAATAGAAATATAAGCTTTCAGTAAAAAAAAAAAAAAAAAAAAAAAAACAGTACTCTAAGAAAAAATAAACATTTGACTGTCACTTCTCAGTAATTAAAAAAATGAAACAGAAGATGGCTATGGGTTAGGAGCTGGTGTAACACACATCTCTTTAAATTAACCAAAAGCTTACTTGAATTACAGCACTTACAACCTGGCTTCTGGCCTGGCTTCGTGACTGCATGGCACCTATAAACACTTGTTTCTAACTGCTTTAAAGATAAAAATACTGAATTCCCATGCTACCTGGACTCTGCTACTATAAGCCAATCTCCTCTCTTTGACAGCCACTTCAAGGGCACACACGCCAGTCTTGCCTTTCTCACCTCGTCCTCTCAGACACCTCGCCTTACTATATATGAAGATGAAATGGGTGAAGTTGGTGTTATTTCTTCTATCTGTGATACAGAAAACACTGAACTCTATTGCTACAGTTGACCATGGTAATGATGGAGTTTACTTGCTCTGTGTATAAAGCAGTACCAGTAGTTACTAACCCCTATCTTCCTGCAAATAAATTCAGAGGCAATTTCAGAAAACCCCTGAACTCTCCCATGAATCTATACAAATGTATTAATATCCACAGCTTGGGATTCGGAGAGGAAGTCTTCAAGAGAGGCTTCTTTATGTCATGCTTACCAGGAGTAGCAAAGCGATGATCGTTCTCCCGTGCCCCATCAGCCCTCCCTGAAGGGGGCCATCCTATTACCCAACTTCCGCCGGGGATAGTGCTCACCAAGATACCTAAGGGACCCCAACCCTTCCTTGGGTCCCTGTGGAGCAAAATCAATAATGCCACTATGTGAGGATAATGGTCACTGCTGTAACAAACTCCAGCCTCCAGTGGCTTAACACAATAGTCATGGAGGTGGCTCACATAAAATCCAAAATGGATTTTCCTGATCGGCAGATGGCTTTCCTCCAAAAACTCATTCAGGGACCCAGCTCCTTCCATCTTGTGGTTCCATAATTTTCAACATATGCCTTCCAATATCACTCTACTGGATGTATCAAGCTGTAAAGGGAAAAGTACCTTCCACGTGGGAGGCTTCCATGGACCGGGCCTAGAAGTGGTACCCATCACCTCCATCCACATTTCATTGGTAAAAACTAGGTCACATGGTCTAGCTAGACCATAATTCCCAGCTCCCCTCTATCTGCAAGAGAAACTGAGAATTACAGTATAGCTGTGTGCTCAGGAGGAGAGGAAACAGAATCAGACTACCCAATCCCCACCACAGACGACCACCATGACATGAATCACTAGCACTACCAGGGAGGGGGATGACAATAAACCGGTGAGTTGACCACAGAGTTCCAACTGCTGGCCTAGAAACTGGGATGGAATGGCTTAACATTAGGCTCCATCAACCTCATTAGATTTGGGGGTAACTGTATCAGGTGAGCAGTAAGGTCTCTGCCAAATCCACACTTCCCTCCCGAGAGTTTCTGAATGTATAGGTTGCTATGCTTTGTACCATTGGATCAGCCTCCCTAGGCAAAGATGCTGGAATCGGAGCTGGCTACTTAATCAAACAGACAGGCACCCTCTATAGGTCTGCAGGGGAGGGGCTGATGCAGTTGAGCTCTGCTCAACAAAGGTACACACTACCGAATACTGACAAATGACCAAAGCAGACTTTCCTTCTTTCTTCCTTGGGAGTTTTAAAGCAAGACATACAGATGGAAGAGGAATGGCACAGAGGGAAGGCAGGGTGCAGAACCATAAAGCATCTGACCCCATGAGGAGGTAGATGCAAAGGAGTAGGAGACACACAGTGGAGATCAAATCAGTCAGGAGCAAAATAGGAAGAATCTGGAAAAGAAGAAATAAAAGCAGGCAAGTAGAGTCGCCGGCATGTTAGATTACCAGTCGATGTGGAGTCGCCAGAGTGACTTGAAATATGAGAGCCCCTGTGTTCCCTTAATGGCAATAAATATCCTTCCAGTACCCTGAGGCTGGAATGCCACTGTGGGGACTTTCTGCTATTCCTTACATAAATAAATTCCTTGTATTAAATGGCATAGTATTTGCATATAACCTATGCACATCCTCCCATATACTTTAAATCCTCTCTGGATTACTTATAATGCCTTCTATCACTTATACTTATTTCCAAATATGTCCTTACAAGAAACTTGCTCGAACTGAGAAAACTTAAGAATATTTGGTCCCATCCAACCTGACACAGCATGACCAACAGAATGATGCGAAGGAGCCCAGTTTCCAAGCAAGCCTGGGGCCACAGGAATACACAGTAATACCTTCTTGGTTTGTGTCCCTTCTGTATTTCAAAGCTAGTGAAGAAACTACCATGAGCTGTTCTTTGCAATGCATTTGCATTAAGTCTTCCACACTTTCTGAGTGAATCTAATATTAGATCTCCTCTGTTAAGGAGAACAGGTCGAGGCTGCAGGACGTACAAATCTGGAAGCCACAGAGGGTACACACCTAGAGGCCACAGGAATTTGATACCCAGAGGCCTCAGGAAGTGCACTCCCTGAAACCACCAATCCTCAGAGCCTCTGGCTCCCCGCTTTTGAAGTCATACAGCAAAATTTGCACCTGATCAAGACAGTCCAATAAGAACAATAGGCCGGGCACGGTGGCTCATGCTTGTGACCCCAGCACTTTCGGAGGCTGAGGTGGGCAGACCACTTGAGGCTAGGAGTTTGAGACCAGCCTGGCCAACACGGGGAAACCCTCTCTCTACTAAAAATACAAAAATTGGCCAGGCGTGGTGGCGCCTGCCTGTAATCTCAGCTATTCGGGAGGCTGAGGCAGGAGAAACACCTGAACCCAGGAGACGGAGGTTGCAGTGAGATGAGATCACATCACTGCCCTCCAGTCCAGGCGACACAGCAAGATCCCATTTCCAAGAAAAAAAACAAACAAACAGACAGAGCTGGGCACGGTGGCTCACACTTGTAATCGCAAACACTTTGGGAGGCTGAGGTGGGCAGATGACCTGAGGTCAGGAGTTCCAGACCAGCCTGGCCAACATAGTGAAACCTTTTTTCTACTAAAAATACAAAAATTAGCTGGGCATGGTGGCGGGTGCCTGTAATCCCAGCTACTTGGGAGGCTGAGGCAGGAGAATCGCTTGAACCTAGGAGGCGGAGGTCGCAGTGAGCTGAGATCGGGCCACTGCACTCCAGCCTGGGCGACAGAGTGAGGCTCCGTCTCAAAAACAAAAACGGACAGATACCTGTAATCCACAATCAACCAAAGCTGGCCTCCAAAGACACAGAAATGGTCTTCTTTATTAAAATAGCCAGCAATGGGCCCTGAAGAGGGAAGCCTGAATCCAAACGTTATTTTTCTTGTCACAATGCCATTCCTATTAACTCCCATCTGTAAAGCCTGGAACATAGCTGACTGGGACATCTAGGACTGACCCCATGCCCTTTGCAATGGCCTCCAATACATTAACCCTTGTGGCATTTATGCCACTTAGCCTAAGCTTGAACTAGAGAGCTACCTCCATTCCAGATCCCTGAACGCTACTGAAAAGCCATAAAAACAGGCTTCATCACAGATGTGACCCCATCCATGGGAACCACACCATAGTATGGAAGAAAGTAATCATTTCAATAAAAACAGGGTATAAGAAAATAATAGACATGCATTTCCTTGTATCTGGCCAGAATCTGGAGTGATGCCTAGACACTGGTATTCTGGTTGCCAGTATTTTAGAGGGGAACTGGGTGACTGGTGGAAAAGAGTTACAAGGACTTTTCTTTGAATTTTGTTCTCTTTGGATTTAAACATGTGAACATATTATCTATTCAAAAACTTTTAAGCTCTAATCCCCTTTCCTGATTGCTCCTTCATATTCTGTAACTGCTCAAGTTCCACTCCTCTCTCTCAAATCTTACTTCCCCCATCTTTAACAAACTCCTCTTCCCATCTCTGTCAGAGTGGGTTTCTTCTTGATCCTGCCCACCATCCCACTCTCAGAACTTAACTATAAAGACTGACATAACTCTTCTCCCAACAAGAAAAAAAAAATATTCCTCTTTAAGAAAAGGTAAAGTGTAGTGTAGTGTAGTTTTTGGCAGTGTAGGAAAGAAATAAGATCTTTGAAAAGTTCCACATTAATAAATTTAGCCCTGTCACTATTATAGCAGCGTCATATTACAAACAACCTAAATTTCCAAAATTAGGAAATATGTTAAATTGTGGTATAGTTATACATTGGAACACCTCTTAGCTATGAGAAATGACTGTGTAAATTTACAAGATGTCATTCAAGTAACAAGTATTCAAGTACAAAAAAACATTTTAAAGATAAAAGAGGCTGAGCACGGTGGCTGACGCCTCTAATCCCAACACTTTGGGAGGCTGAGCAGGCAGATCACTTGAGCCCAGAAGTTCAAGTCCAGCCTGGGTAACACAGGGAGACCCTGTCTCTACAAAAACTAAAATTTAGCTGGGTGTGGTGGTGCGTACCTGTGGTCCCAGCTAGTCAGGAGGCTGAGGCAGGAGGATCACGTGAGCCCAGGAGGTCAAGGCTGCAGTTAGCCGTGATGGCACCACTGCACTCCTGCCCGGGTGACAGACTGAGACCCAGTCTCAAAAACATCCATGAGGCCGGGCGCGGTGGCTCAAGCCTGTAATCCCAGCACTTTGGGAGGCCGAGACGGGCGGATCACGAGGTCAGGAGATCGAGACCATCCTGGCTAACACGGTGAAACCCCGTCTCTACTAAAAAATACAAAAAACGAACCGGGCGCGGTGGCGGGCGCCTGTAGTCCCAGCTACTCCGGAGGCTGAGGCAGGAGAATGGCGTGAACCCGGGAGCGGGAGCTTCCAGCTGGCAGGGAACCGGCCACTGCTCTCCAGCCTGGGAGACAAAAGAAAACGCCGGCTCAAAAAAAAAAAGG